>NW_026775578.1:8310000-8910000 GCF_030987335.1 Cornus florida
CTGTTCTGTTAACTTTCGCTACATTCTTTTTCTGTATTTATGCTTGTGCTATTAATGCTGTTTGTGGTTGTTTCTTTTTGTTCTTCATGTTGCTCTCCAGGTTGCGCAGTCCAATTCAAGTTTGGGGGTTTTTGTCTCAAAATGCCGTTTCCTGCCCCTGGGTATTGTTGTTCCTTTTTATACTCTTTGTCATTTTTGTCTCTAACTTGCATCCATGTCCCACATTGAGGACACTGTGTAGTTTAAGTTTGGGGGTGCATCAAAGCATTCTTGGCATATTTTTGGTTTCATAATTTTTGCTAAGTAATGATAGTATAACTTGACACTTGTTGGAGATGAAACATATGTTTAATACCTTGTGTATAAAAGTAATGGACATTTTTGAAAATAAAGAAAAATTTGAGTTGAAATGATCATGTAGATTCAAATTAGTCTGTATAAATGTTTCAATTAGATTCTTGCTGGATTTACACTCTTATAAGCTTCACAATGCACAGATGCACATTGGAAACTTAACTGTGAGGCATACAGCTTGATCAACCTTGACCTTGGCCTAGTTAATCTGATTTGATGAACCTGATAGCTGAATATCTTTGGCATGATTTAAGTTAAAAAAAAAAAAAAAAAAATGAAATGAAAAATGACCAGTTGACGTTCATAGCCTTTCCAACTCGAGCTATTAAGCCCTTTGGAGTGTCTCTACACTTAACACCCTAAAGCCGTCTGGTTTGGGAGTTGTTGGCCTAACGCTTGCTACAAGGGTTGGTTAGAAAGCTTAAAGGACTTAAACATTGCACGGTCATTCAAAAAAAATTGTAATAAACATGGTTAGCTAGAGTTCGTAGCATTTCCAACTTGAGCTATTAAGTCCTTTGGAGTGTATCTACACTTAACACCCTAAAGCCGTCTGGTTTGGGAGTTGTTGGCCTAACGCTTGCTACATAGGTTGGTTAGAAAGCTTAAGGGACTTTAGCATTGCACAACCATTCTATGTTTCGCTTATGAGTTGAAATAAATTGTTAACAAGTAACAAAGGTTGTCTTGTAAATAAAATCATGCCTTAGGGACCTCATTTAAAGGGGAATTCAATGATTTGAAAACTTGTGCTTTGGAATTGGAAAAGAAAGTAAAAGCCGCATGTTGAGAATCTAATTCACTTTTACTGGAGTTTGAGTTATTTCCATTTAAGAGATGACAATTGAATTATTTATATGGACTATGATGTTGATGCATGCATGTTGAAATGGTTTTTCCCATTTTTTGTATCAATGCTTCATATATGCAAGGTAGTTTTCCCAATGACCCCATCTCTAGTTTTTGTCTGTTTCAAGTTGTATTTGAGCTATGTATCTATCTCATTTTACCATGGATGATATCTTTGTAGTAGCATGCCCATGGTTGTCTTTTCATTATGTTTTTCATTGTAGTTTTGCTAAGGGACTAGCAAAATGTAAGTTTGGGGGTGTGATAAGCACCGAATATTGTATATTCAAGCGCCCTAAATTACATTAACAAAGTCCAGTTATTAATTATTTTATGTAGATTAACTCCATTTGCATGTTTTTATGCATTTTCAGGTTAAAGTGCAAAAAGGAAGCAAAAATGATGCCTTGTGGAATTTTGAACAAAAAGGATGCCATTTCTGAATTTCTGGCAGCAGTGATCCTGACTTTTGTCGCCATTTTCGACCTAGCAAACTCAAGAACTAGACTTCCATCATAACATGAAAGATTTAGATCTCTGAATCAGCTTTCCAAATCTTCAAGTGGTTCATCATTCGGAGTTTGGAGCAGAGAGTTATGATCTTCGTAACAGAGGTGCGCAGAACTGCCTGGCAGCACTGAAGTACTGCCTTTCTCCCCATTTTCGACCAACCAGACTTGAGAATTGGGTCTTCATCAAAACATGAAGTTTTTAAAGCACTGAATCAGCTCTCCAAATCTTCAAACAGATCATCATTCGGAGTTCAGGGTACAAAGTTATAGCAGTTTTACCAAAGTGGGTCAGCGTTGAGCAAGAAGAGCATGTTGCACATTGCACTAATTTAGAGTGCTCGAGACCACTTTTCGAGTGCTCGAAAATCAGGCAGATTGCACTCGGAAATGGCTCAATTTCAGCCACTTGAACATTGGTTTCCTCAATGCCATCTTCCTTCTTTATGAAGTGGTTGGAGGTGTTCCTTGGAGGAGAGAGAGAGGGTGTGTTGGAGAATAAAAAGCTACCAAAGGCCACACATTTGCTATCTTTGATCTTTAGCAAGATAGAGGAGAGAGAAGAGAGCAAGGAGGAGGGTGTTCTTGAGTGCTACAGTAGGAGCTCGAAAATGGAGATGGAGTCTTCTTCTTCTTCTTCCATTTTTGTATCCATGGATAACCAAACCTCCATCTAGGGAGGTGATGAAACTCCTCCTTGTAAGCATGTCTAGTTTTTGATTTATTTTGGGGAATGAAATGTGTATTTGACTAGTTCCATAATCTAGAGCATGTTACATAATGTAATGGATGTTTTAATGTTCTAAAGATCATGTTGCATTAAATACTCTTGTCTTAGATGATTTAATCTCATGGTTGTATGGCTTGTAGTTTCATAGTGACAATGGAGCTAAGACTATGGAATGGTTTTAATGGCATGATTTTGAGTAGCTTGTTAATTCATTGCTTAAGAATTTCTTTTGATGGATTAACCTTGTGACTTGTTATCATGTGCTCTCATCAATTGATTACTTGTTTGACAATCTCTAGCTTAGTGAGCATGTTGAGGATTGCACCATAGTTTAGGTAATTTAAGCATGTGGAGCTTTGATAGGTTGTTCTTACATTTTAATTAATTGAATTTCTTGAAGATGATATAGTAGTCATGAATTGCTATTCATCAAGGTCATCTCTACATTAATTCCCCAAATCAATCATATAATTAGCTTGTGTAGAGGTTTGGAGTGGATTCACTTCCCGAGACTTCCTTCTCTAAATCTTCTCTTTTAATCTCCTTCAATTTATTGTTGTATGCATTCTGAATTTGTAGTTAAGTGACAACAAACACAACCTCTATGAACACCCCTTCATCATCCTAAGCATGACTCTAAACACTTAGGTTGCCTTAGACTAGCGCAGTCCCAGTGGTTCGACTTACCCGACCAATAGCCCTATTTTACAATGATTCGTGCTATTGCGAAGGTTGATATTAGTTGATCAACCGATCAATAAACATATAATACATTCTAACATCCCTTTCATCCATTCACCATGCCTTACATAGTTCCTCTCATGGTGGAACATCCACACACAAATTAATCTAAATTATCATAATTACAGTCCCAAAATACATGGTTGAGATTTAAAGTCCCTGTCTTACAACGTTATATGATACAATTGCATGAAAATATATATACCATAATTCCATTAGTTTCATTTACATCAAACAAAAGATAAGTTCGTTCTTAAGTTACAAGGCCATGAATACTAACTTAATTACATTTCCACAACTATGAATATACATAGAATGGTCAAAATACAAATTAGCAAACAACCTTCTAACAACTTTCAAGCTTGAGGTGGATTGTCGTCCACCGGTTAATTTCCAAGACCTGAAAAAAAAATAATATAAATATATGGGGTGAGCAAATTGCTCAGTAGGTGGCACCTAAGACACGCATCTTGTATCCCCGTGAACCCAAACAAGGAATAGGACAATAGGAATTGGGGTCATACTGTGTAGGGAAAATACAGCATAATATACAATCTCAACACAATCAATATGGAGCAATGAAATGCAGTGCATGTTAATGTCACTCCCCATTTTCAACAATTCAAATCCACCAATTTCAAACTGTTAATGTAACCCCCCTTGGTGACTCCGCAGCGCCGAGAGAAGGATTGGCTACTGTCCCTGACCTTTGGTGACTCCGCAGCGTCATTATGGGGCCCAGATAGCTCAACCATGCTAGGGCAATCTCCCTAGTTCCCTTTAGGTTACATTAACATACCGGCCCGTTGGTGACTCCGCAGCGACCGGGTTTTCTCAAAACTCTTTTTCATCAAAACTTGTTTCCCCCAAAAGTTCCCCTTTTGTATCAAACAATTTCTTTCCCATTTTGCTACCCAATCACATGCATGATCATCATATGCTTTCATGATGCCATGATACATGAAAGATTCATACAATACACAATTTAACGTGCTCCCATTCAACAATTTACAAAGAAATTACTAGCACCATAAGCATAATGGAAGCTACACATAGACATGCTTTCCATATAAAAAATTCTACCAAGATATAAACACTAAAGCATGTAAAATCAACATCTAAGCATGTTTGTCTCACAAAACCACATATACACATAAACATGAATCTCATTTACAAAACCAAATCATTATTAAAGGTAATCAACTCAATTAAGCACGTTAAGCATCAATTAACAAGGATTAATTCACTAGGGGGCAAGAACTCATGGATTAGAAACCCTTACCTCTTAGAATTGCGAAAACTCTCAAAATGGGTCCAAATTTTGAAGTCTCTAGGGAGCACCAAAACTGAAATTGCTTGTACCCACGTGTAGAGTTCGTCGTGCTCTCCGTTTTGCCTCAAACGGCACTTAAATCTACCATGTAATGAGAGAGAAATCAAGATCCAAAGTTTGGCTTCCAAAAGAAAAGAAAAATGAAGGGAAATGAGGGAGAGAGAGGAAGAAATGGGGAGAGAGAAAAATGAGAGAGAAGAAGTGGTCTCTAAACCACTAATGCATTAGTGGTGGGTCCCTCCACTTCAAATTTTGATTTTCCATTATTCTTTTGTCACAAAATTCTACACCACATAACATGTACAATGCACCACATGCACATACCACTTAGTCCATATGAATTTAAATGTACTAATTGCAATTAGACCCAACCACAATCCAGTACGCAAAACGTGAAATGACAGAAATATCTTTGCGGCAACAAAATTTTCAGAAAATTAAAAAATGGCAAAAAAAATCGGAAACGTCACATATATAATGAATTCACGTGTATATTTCACCGATCATCCCATTACAACTACAAGAATAAAAAAAACAAACTTGCAAAAAATAAGAGGAACATGAGGTATCAAACGAAGAAAAAAAAAAAAAAAAAACCGCAGTATTTAAATCTACTACTATCTAAAGGAATTCAAATATATTTCCAAAATTACTAGAGAATTGAAAGTATAGAAAAGGGGTAACTCTTAAGATTGAAAGAGAAGTCCAAAATTCTTCGTATAAATCATACACGATCAAATTGGAGAACCCCTAAATCTGCTCTTTGTAGCCATCAACCCAAAATATACGTATTTTTGGTATCTCCTCACTTTTCAGTAAGCGTAAGTTGGCTATGTGTGTTGGGGTGAACCCTGCTTAATTTTAGGTTATTTGCACTGACACCCTGAGGTATTGGTTAATGTCACTTAGCGGCTGGTCAACGTTTTTTTGGACAGTAACACTCTCAAGTTTTTAAAATTTTGCATCCACACTCCCTCCCGACCTATCAAAAGACTTTAATGCCCTTTGACAAGTAAACTTTTTATTTTTTAATCCAAAAATGACATGAATGCCCTTTCTAACTAATTTTAGTATAACTAATTGACCCATTATTTGGACAATTGCACTAATCTTTCTATCTTTAATACTAATTTATGTCACCACAACAGAACCACCATCGCCAGTACACCGGAACCGCCATCGCCACCCATAACATACCGAAACAACACCACCACCACCATAAGAGGAAAAAAAAAAAAATTTGAAACATCCAGACACCACAATAGTAGGAAATTTTTTTTGAAAATAACCATAGCAAACCTAGAAACCACCACAACAATAAAAAAACACATTTTCCCCCATATTATGGGGACTTGTTCTAGTCGCCCCTCTCAATTGGGCTTCCAACCCAACCCATATGAACTTGTGGAACCAGTAGTAAAAGTAAAGGTACGAAAGAGTCGCATTTGGGTAACATTTCAATATTAAATCGGTCTCTCCAATGACACTTATGTGAGGAAGCCTCACACATCCACCTCAGATGTGCTCTTCTGGTTAGGAAATCCCGCCACCTATTCGCCAACCACCAGCTCTACTACTTTCTGGTGCTCGCTTCACGGCTCGTTCAAACCATGTCAATTCATCTCCGCCTAACTAAGAACAATTTTTCGACAATTTTAGGGGTGTTTATTTGTGCTCCGCGCAAAAAATTGCCAACATCCTTGGCGTTGCCGGCCGCGATCACATTACCATGAAATTAGGGCCTTTTAGCGACAAGAAGCGAGTGGTAATATTGAAGCAAAATATGATGCCTTTGGACCAATTTGGGTGATGCTAATGTAATGATCGGAGTTGAAGTGAGAGAGGAAATAAGTGATGAAGTGGTTGCTTGTAATGTCCCAGATTTTTCCAGATTTTTTTGAATTTTATTTTATTTATTTTGCATGTCTCATTTTGCATGTTACACAGGCCTCGATGGTCATTTAAGCCAATTTTTTGAGCCGAGAGTTTTAGTAAAGTATTTTAAATCATTTTAATTCAATTGGAAGTGATGGGACTATTTTTAAAAAATTTCATAAGTCGGGACAACTTCCGAGCTGAGAACTTTTCCCTGTCTTACTATTTTCCTTGGAGGGCATTGTAGACAGTTTACACATATATACATATACATGTATCTAGACATTGGGGGAGATTTTGTGGAACAAGCATGACATTGTGATGGAAGAAGGAGGCCAATATGGTAACTTGACCTAAAGTTAGTAACCACCTAGAGGTTGACACTTGGCAAAGGCACGTACACATTTAGAATTTGCCAAACCATCTCCTCTTCCTCCCATTCTCGGCTAACCCCTTTCTCTTTTTATATTTATATACTACATGCTTTAATCCACATTTTGAGAGCCCTAAAGTGATATTTAGGCTTAGACCTATAAGAAAGATTGGTTCTACTCATCAAGTGCTACATTTTAAGACCAATCTTGCATACACTTAGAGGATTTCTAGTTAAGGCTTTGCATAAGGGCTAGTTTGGCTTGCATCTTGAGGTAGGGGTTTCTTGATGCCTTGAACTTTGACTTTTGTTGAGAATTGCTACCTTGTTCTTCCATTAATTTCAAGTTGAATACTATATTATGAAATTGTTACTTTATGAATGCCAATGATGTGCTAAGTGTCCAAAGCATGCTTTTATGGAAGAAACGTGACATTCTGGTTCCGTTTGTTTCAATGTAAAATATTTTTTTTAGAAAATATATTTTTTTTTCAGGTAAAGTATTCTTTTATTTTTACTTTGTCGGTATTTTGTAAAGGTCTATGTCGAGATTGAGATTGATTCTATCGGGCTGGGTATGTAAAATAACTTACCAAAAATTTATGCATAAATTATTTTTGTTAAATTTTAATATATTTTTTCTTCGTAAATATTTTACTACAACCAAACACCAGAAAATAAAAAATATATATATTTTCTAAAAAATATTTTACGTCCAAACAAACGGAGCCTCTATGTTGAAATTAAGTATTAGCATAATTGTGTTGTAATGAGTTATATGAAGAGCATGACTGTGATTAAATGTTAGAAAGATGGCATGCTTGTCCTTATTTTGTGGAAGGTTGCCATGCTTGTGCTTAGTCATTGAAAATGCCATGTTATGATCATGTTGTAGAGAATGCTATGGTTATTCTGTTGTTGCTATGTTGATGAAAATGAAGTCAAATGATGAAATTGATGCACATGTATGGCATGGGGAAAAAAAGGAAATGAGAAAGGATATTGAAATGATTTTTATAAAAAAGAACCAGATTTCATGAGTCCGGTGCTAATTTGACCTAGAGGGAGCGTGTGCCGGTTTAGAATGCGTAAAGTTGATTACTAAGCCCCAAATGGTCATCGGTTTAGAGGCTAGAGATAACTAATCAATCTCGCCTCGGTAAAGTCAATTAGCGATTTTCGGTGCGAGTTAGAGTTTGTAGAGACCAAGTTAAGGGAGTATTACGTATTGCATTGCATTCCATGCATATTTGTATTGAATGGTATAAATGACGTTGATGAAAATGTTAATTGTGACATAAATGTGATGAAAACCCCGATACAGGATCCCGGTTCTCCTTTATCCCTTTTATGTGTTATGTGGCTCAAGGGAGTCCAAAGTTGACGCCTTAGGCAACTTCTACCGAGCTTCCGTGCTCACCATTTTCTTTATTATTTTTCAGGTCACGGCAAGAAGGTACTCGACGATGTTCCTCCACATGTGTAGTCAATGTTGAAAAATCCATTATTTTTGTTTCATTAGTAATCCATGTATTATTTTATAATAAATTGAGTAAACTTGTATTATTTTGTAATTGTCACCATGATAATGAGTGACTATCCTTTGAATATATTTTGACATATTTTGGGGATGTAATTAAATTTAATCTTTCTAAATCCTCACATATGGATATAGTTGTGTATTTCATTACATGTGGGTGTGGATAGGCCTAAAATTATATTAACGTAGTGTGTGTGTGTGTGTGCACGTATACGTGCAATGGTGTTATATTATTATTTCAGTGGTATTTAGTGGTTGTATTGTGGGGTAGTTGTGAACAAAAATTGGTTGAACCAAATTAAGGATCAAATGGGAAGTTTCGATTGACGTATAAGTACCCACACGTCGACCGATATCTCAACAATAGATTTTTCTATTATACACAGCACAACCGGTCAACGTGAAAAGGTTTACATTGACCGATTCACTCAAACCAGTCAACATGTATTCGTTAGGCGTCGACCACTCCTGTTATTTTTCCTTTGTAATTTATTATCCATTTTTGCCCTCTTCTACTCACTTAGGGATATTATTACACACTATGTGACCTACTAAAACACAACAATTATATTTTAGCCACGAGAATGACCATATTACCCCCAGACTTCATCATAATCATTGAATGACCTTAACAAATGATCGTTTTACCCTTTTGGGGGTTGTAAATCACTATGTAAATATGTGTTAAAGGACTATTTTAACCTTGTTTGGCCTTAAAGTATTAATTTAAAGTGAAATGACCGTGTTACCCTTGGATGACTTTGGGTTGGGTAAGCGGTTAGCAATCTGAATCTAGTGGAATTAAGTCGTTACATCACTAACATATCAGAAGCATGTATTGGGGATGAGTAACCGGAAAAGAGAAAGAAGATTAACAGTGGAGAAGGGGAAATGTGAGAGAGAGGGAGCCGGTGGATAAACAAAAAGCAACCCAAAAAAAAAAAAGGTTAAGAGATTTAGGTAAAGAGAGAGGAATGGTAGTTTTATCAATTCAAAGTAGTGATATTTTGTTAATTAATTGAATTAAATAATTAATTTCAAATATGGCATTTGAAACATTAGGGGTGTTATTGTCCAAAATATCATTGACCTGTATTTGAGGGGCATTAACCGATACCTAAAGAAGTGTCAGTGTAATTAACCCTTAATTTTACCTTAACCATTCTATTTTTTTATTATTTTTATTTATTTATTGTCTTTTTTAGTAGCACCTTGACCATTCCATTGGAAATATATCATACTTTGTACCTTTGGTTATTTGTTATAATTCATATTTGATTTGTTTAGTTAATAAATTATCAAATTCGGATTGAAATCTAATCATTAAATGGAGTGGAGTGTTGTTAATATATAAGATCCTACATCATATAGTTATGCAACTAAATAAATTTAGTGTTAAATAATTAATATATGTAATTTTAGTGTAAGATAATTAATATATGTAAATTTAGTGTTAAATAATTAATATATATAACATACATATAAAATATATTTTGATTTAATTCGATTTTAATTAAATCGTCTTTAATTCATATTTGGTTTGTTAATGTAGCAATTGTCCCAGATCTGGATCATTATGCAGGTACCGAGTTTTTTATTCAATCGATAATTGGATTGGACCCGAATCAAAAGCTAATCCGTTGAGTAGCCGAAAAGTGAGCTTATTATTAATTTATTATATTGGCCTCTTTGCAATGTTTTTTGAGAAACTTTTGTATTAGTATACAAAAGTTCAGAAAAAAGAAGTGAACAACTTTACCGCTCTCCTAAATCGGCTCAAGTACATAAATTGATTCTTCCGCAAGTTGTCTGATTCTTTGTTCTTATCCAACAATAACACATATATTTTTAGGAAAATTACATATAAATTGAGTTAAAGTTCCATATTTACTTAGAGGCTGAGTCAAAGTTCCATATTTCTCTAAAATGAATTACTGAGGTGGCACATGATTTTTTACTGTTTAAAAATTATAGTGCCTAAAATACCCTTCCACGAAGGTACTACTTTTTCTTCGAAGGTACTACTTTTTTGAACTGAAGGTACTACTTTTTGACGTCCAAGTATCATGTTTTTTAAACACCCACGAAGGTACTACTTTTTCTCCGAAGGTACTACTTTTTTGAAGTGAAGATACTACTTTTTTAAACTGAAGGTACTATTTTTTTGTTAGGGAAGGGCATTTTAGGCACCATAATTTTTTAAACAATAAAAAATCATGTGCCACCTCAACAATCCATTTTAGAGAAATATGAAACTTTGACTCAATTTCTAAGTAAATATGAAACTTTGACTTCATTTATATGTAATTTTTCTTATATTTTTTCATGCATGTACATAAATATGGATATACAACAGATAAAATCTTATGAGGGGACAAACTGACAAAGCAAGAAGTGATGAAAAGCTGACTGTCGAGTCCCGTGATGTCAAGAGTGATTCATGAACAAGAAAATATATATTTAATTAAATCTATGTCTGACCAATGATACAGCATCTATGAATTTAAACGAAAATATCATATAATGAATGTGTGAATTAAATTGGATATTTAATAAATTTATATTTGAAAATACGAGTTACTATAATTAGTGGTGGAATCCAGACCTTGGTACTTATTTCCATTGTATTTTTTTATTAATCATCTTTTTCTTTTATCTTTAATCACTCAATTTTTAGTTAAATTAGTTAAGTAAAAATTCTCCCAATCAATGCCACTGGGGAAAGATCTTGTAAAACACAAGTCCGACAACATTGATTAGATTGATTTAAATACAAATCAAAATTTTATGTGATCATAACATAAATCAAAATTTTATGTGATCTTAAGATTGTGAGATTTTACAATCTGAATCGGGATATTAATAAAAAAAAATTATAAATGACAACTTATTTTGGATATATTACAAATACATATCCAAAAAGAATGGATAAAAAATATTCCTTTAACAAAATGTATTACAAATAATATTGTTGATGATGGATTCTGCGCAACCCGGATCTGATCTGACTTCCTAAACAGAGAGAAGAAAAGGTAATCCTACAAACACCGGTGTGTTACCGGTGGAATAGGTTCCGACGAACAAGTCAGTGTGCAAAGTAATCTCTTCAGAGAAATCAAGAAATTGAGTTAGGGTTTATTGCGTACTTCAAAACGTTGATTAGCCCGCCTTCTTTATAGGGCTTAGATCAGGATGTCACCTAAAGTTACCTTCTCGTAATCTGTAGACTTAATCCTTATCGTAATCTGTAAAACCTATCTCAATCTTATGAGATAGTGCGTTAATTTAGCAATTTTCTCTTAATCATGGATATTTAAATTGTACATCCATCAGTTGCCCCCCATTTCGGAGTATTGCTTGTCAAACCACTGGAACATTAATTCCAAAATAAATAATATATAGTTAGAATTGTAGAGCCTTGTCCATTAGCCTGACCTATATTACCACTTTGCGAATACAGTCGGGGTCGTAGTGCCTCATTGGCAGCTCGTATATGTGGCAAGCTGCCATACTGGCAGCCTACCATTATGTGGCAAGCTGCCATGCTGGCATGCTGGCAGCCTACCATTATTTGGCAAGCTGTCACGCTGTGTGATACCCCTCGGATCCGAGACACGGGTTGATCAGGCCCAGGCCCAAACCCGAGAGAATATCAAACAATTAAAGTATTTTAAAACGAACACAGATGACAAAAAGAACAATAAAGATAGAATAAAACTGAAAGAAACATTAATTATAAAATCCTCCATGTATAACTGAAAATTGAAACTCCAATCCTCCAAAACTTCAAAGTTACAACTTGGGAATCCACTGATGGACCCCTAACTAAAAGTTCAACTGAGAATGAAACTGAAAATAGATAATACTAGAAACATCGAGAGAAGTCCTACGTAATCAGATGAAAGTGAGACTGTCCTCGACAAGCACGATCAAGCTCTAAGGCTGGAACCGTCCTGTACCTGAAAAGAATAATAAAGGAGTGGGTCAGACCCACGAGCAAGTTCTAATCTAACTGCAATCCATACAGTGACCCGATACGCAGATACACCGTAGACACCTCACAATATCTATCTAGTCCATACGTATAAATATATCCACACTAAGGGACATTCACTAATCTATAATAGGGGTCTCAACCTGAATAGAAGGCAACATGCGAATACGCACCCAAAGGTGGGCATGAGTACCTAGACCTAACAGGGTACACCTCAACCTATTATAACCAGCTACGCATCCACTGCATATACGCACCCTAACCAACAAGTCTGAGACTCAAGCTCAACTCGTGGTACCATAAACATATATATATAATCCGTCCAAATCCAGGGTAAGCAGTTTAACAATTTATTAAACTGACTTACAATAAACCAACTAGTTAGTCACTCAACTTATTCAGTGGATATGACTTAACTACCATCCGTTAATCCAGGAAGTCATCCAACTTGGTTACAGCTGATCTGACTTAGTCACAATTAGGATTCGATATCTTACAATCCATTCCATTAATCCATTAGGTTAGGTCTTAGCGTTTTGAAGCTAAACCATCCCTAATATGCCACCGTCCCATACCGGTGCATATAATCCTCCATATCAATGCCAATTACAATATAGAAATCATAATTTAGTAAATTACATTCCAAAACATTATCCAAATAATTGCAGGAAGATATTTGATGTTCTAGCAATTAAAAGTCCAAACGATAATCCATATCATTGCAGAAAGTATTTACTATTTCAACAATAAGCCTCCAAAGCATGCATAGGTCAACTTCAATACATCAATGACCCTATAATGTATTTAGAACAATTTATAAACATATTAGATCCTACTGGAATGCTTAAAAATAAGCTTGAGCAATTAAGTCTTCTTCCATCCCTTAATCGTGTACAATGTGCATAAATTTTATACAGTTTGTTCCGTTAATTTAGAGGTAAACTTTAATCAATTAAAAGACCTCTTAATACCCAAAGTTAACTTTTTAATCACTATGGCAAGTCCCAATATTTTTTTTTTAAACAGTTCCCACACACAACAGCTTCAAACAGTGCATTAAACACCTTCTGGAAGCAAACTGAGCGAGAACAGGTTATGCACAAAAGGGGAGCCGGCTCCAATTTTTTATTGGAGCCTGCTCTACTTGGGTAGAGCCGGCTCTACACTTCCTAGAGCCGGCTCTACACTAGGGGGGAGCCGGCTCCCTCCTCCATGGAGCCGGCTCTCTCCCTCTCTGAGAGCCGTCTGTCCGTCTGTGACCTCTGCGACCTTCTTCTTCAACGCCGGCCGCTTCCCATCCATTTTATTTAGTTTTAGACTGTTCCCAAGGGTCCTAACTATGTCCAATATAATCCCCATGGAGTGTTTACAACAGTTGAAATCAAAAACAAAAACTACAAGTTCCACAGACAAATCACGCTTAGGAAAACAACTACTGTAATAAACTTAAAAAACCATCACCGAATTCATTCAAGGCAAAGATAAGGTTAGATTGACATATAAAAACATGTTTAATTCAATTATTGATCCATTAGAACCCTAGAGTATGTCTAGGTGCACAGAACACAGGCCAACGGGAAGGAGGAAGAAAAGAACTTGCCTGAAGTTTTGGACTCAAAACTTGTCGCCGTCTTCCCAACGTCCGGTAACCACTGCAACACTGTCTAGCCTCCTAATACCTCCTTGGTCCTCTCTGTACACTTCCTCTTAAGCCTCACTCTGTTTTCCCCACAACTGCTCTCTGTTTCCCTCTCTGTATCTTTGGTACGTGAATAGGGTTTTTTTTTTCCAACCCTTGATACAGAGTAACCATATATATATAGGCGTAAAAACATAAACCCTAATCCGTGTTTAATCAGAGACAGAGCCCTAATTCTAAACCTAGTCGGCCCATGAAACTACCTTTGTTACGACTTACCTAAATTTGAAATTTCCAACCCCAAAGTTAACTGTAACTTAACACATCATTAAATAAAAAACAATTAAATAATTAAATCCGCTTAACTAATTAATTCCAATTAAAAACCCAATTAAATAATTAAAAACACTTAATTCAATATAAAACACATGACACATAGGCAAACAACAAGTAAACCAAATAATCACATAAAACAATTTAATTCAAATTTCAAATAATCAATTTAAATAAAAATGCGATAAAGATAATAAAATAAATTAAAAGGCAATACAATAAATATGTTGAAAATGCCGAGACTATCCTTTTTAAAATTAGGGGTATTACACGCTGGCAGCCTACTGTTATGTGGCAAGCTGCCATGCTGGCAACCTACCATTATGTGGCAAGCTGCCGTGCTGGCATGCTGGCAGCCTACTGTTATTTGGCAAGTTGTCACGCTGGCAGCCTACCGTTATGTGGCAAGCTGCCGTGCTGGCATGCTGGCAACCTATTGTTATTTGGCAAGCTGTCACACTAGCAGCCTACCGTTATGTGGCAAGCTGCCGTGCTGGCATGCGGGCAGCCTACCGTTATTTGGCAAGCTGGCATGCTGGCAGTTTACCATTATGTGGCAAGTTGTCGTGCTGGCATGCTGGCAGCCTACCGTTATTTGGCAAGCTGCCATGCTAGCAGTCTACCATTATGTGGCAAGCTACCGTGCTGGCATGCTGGCAGCCTACCGTTATTTGGCAAGCTGCCTGGCAGCCTACCGTTATGTGGCAAGCTGCCGTGCTGCCATGCTGGCAGCCTATCGTTATTTGGCAAGTTGCCATGCTGGCAGCCTACCGTTATACGACAAACTGTCATGCTAGCATGCTGGCAGCCTACCGTTATACGGCAAGCTGCCGTGTTAGCATGCTGGCAGCCTACCGTTATTTAGCAAGCTGTCATACTGGCAACCTACAGTTATTTGGCAAGCTGTCATACTGGCAACCTACCGTTATTTGGCAAGCTGGCATGCTAACAGCCTATCGTTATGTGGCAAGCTGCCGTTATTTGTTGTTGCAATTAGTTTCCATTTATATTTGTAGGGTTCATGAGTAGGATGGACAGTTATGTTTTGCCATTGCGATTGTCGCATTATGTAATTTAATACTTCATCATATTGACATCTTTAGTCGGCTCGTCCCTTTAATAAGGAAAGTAGATTAAGACAAGTTTCACGTAGCTTGTAATAAGGTAAGTAGATGAATACAAGCTTCACTCAGCTCACCCTTTAATAGGGAAGTAGATTATTATGAGTTTCACCTAACTCACCCTTTAACAGGGGAAGTAGATTATTATGAGCTTCACCCAGCTCACCCTTTAACAGGGAAAGTATATTACTATGAGTTTCACCCAGCTCACCCTTTAACAGGGGAAGTAGATTACTATGAGCTTCACCCAGCTCACCCTTTAACAGGGGAAGTAGATTACTATGAGCTTCACCCAGCTCACCATTTAACAGTGGAAGTAGATTACTATGAGCGTCACCCAGCTCACCCTTTAACAAGGGAAGTAGATTACTATGAGCGTCACCCAGCTCACCCTTTAACAAGGGAAGTAGATTACTATGAGCTTCATCTAGCTCACCCTTTAACAAGGGAAGTAGATTAGTAGGAATTATACTCAGCTTATCCATTTAACATGAATATTGATAATATTTCTTCAGATGCTCAACATTCCATGGGTGAGGCAGTGGTTTTCCCTCGTAGTCCTCTAACCAATATGTTCCTGGTCGCTGACATCGTGTAACTTTGTAAGGCCCTTCCCATTTAGGACCAAGTTTCCCTATGGTTGAATCCTTAGTTACTTGAGTAACTTTGCGGAGTACTAAATCTCCTACTGAGAACCTCCTAGGCTTGACCCGAGCATTGTAATACTTGGAAACCTTCTGTTCATAAGCAGCCATCCTAATCTGAGCTTGGTCTCTCCTTTCTTCGATCAGGTCTAAGCTTGCTTCCAACTCCCTTTCATTCTGCTTAGGCTCGTAGTGCTTCGTCCTAAAGCTTGTTAAGCCAATCTCTACAGGGACTACTGCCTCACTTCCAAACGCTAAAAGAAAAGGAGTTTCCCCTGTGGGAGTCCTTACAGTAATACAATAAGCCCATAAAACACTCGGCAGCTGCTCAGGCCACAGTCCCTTTGAAGCGTCGAGTCAAGTCTTGATCATCTGAAGGATTGTTCTATTAGTGACTTCAGCCTGTCCATTCGCGTGGGGATGTCCTGGCGATGAAAAATGAATTTGAATCCCGAGCTCGGAATAAAAAATTTTGAAGTCAGAGTTGTTGAACTGTTTTACGTTGTCTGTCCCAAATCTGCAAACTATTGACTTCCACACGAAGTTCCTTATATTATTCTCTGTGATCCTGGCCAGAGGCTTAGCTTCTACCCATTTAGTGAAGTAATCAACCATAACAATGGCATACTTAGTTTGCCCTTTGCCCTTGATGAGAAGGCCAATCAAGTCCATTTCCCATTGAGCAAATGGCCATGGTCTTGACATGGGAGTCAACTCCTCTAACAGTTGTCTCGAGATATTAGCAAATCGTTAACACCTGTCGCACTTTTTAACGAAGTTAAGTACATTAATCTGCATGGTGGGCCAATAGTATCCTTGTCGGATGGCCTTGTTAGCAAGTGACCTACCCCCAGTATGGTTTCCACAAACTCCTAGGTGGATCTCCCTCAAAATGTAGTCAGCTTCCTCGCTAAAAACGCATCGTAAATACGGCATGGAGAGGCTTCTCTTGTAGAGCACCCCTCTGATAAGGGTATACCTAGCTGCCCGCATCTTAACCTTTCGAGCTTCCGCTCAGTCTGTTGGTAGCACCCCATGATATAT
Source organism: Cornus florida (assembly GCF_030987335.1). Lineage (NCBI taxonomy): Eukaryota > Viridiplantae > Streptophyta > Magnoliopsida > Cornales > Cornaceae > Cornus > Cornus florida. The sequence goes on from NW_026775578.1 coordinate 8,327,080, forward strand.
CTAATGATAGGATCTGCCCATTTCACACTCAATATTGCTTGTTGCACGTCAAGTTGTCTCTCCTGAGATATAGATGGTTCTTCTAAATATTCCAGTGGTATAGTCTTATTAATCTCAGGTTCCAATGCAGTAGCTAGCCAGGCTAAGGCGTCTGCCTTCCCGTTCTTTTCTCGTGGTATTTGATGAATTGAGAATCTCTGGAAGTGATTCTTTAATTCCTCTACCTTTTATAGGTAACTCTTCATCTTCTCGTCCCTTGCCTCATATTCCGCTTGAACTTGTCCAGCGACCAACTGGGAGTCGGTGTACACCTTTAATTGCTCAACCCTTAGGGCATTTGCCACATTTAATCCTGCTATCAAGGCTTCGTACTCACCAAAGTGCATACTGTATACTTTCTCCTTCTGGGGGATAAGAACAAGCCCAGCTCCGCTAGCCTGAACATTAGATGACCCATCTACGAACAAGTTTCAGACTACTCCTGGGTCCATCTGCTCACTTGAACCTGGTTCTGTCGAAAATTGGGGTTGTTGCTCCTCTTCTGGAAGAGTAAACTCAGCTAAGAAATCAGCCAACACCTGAGCCTTTGCGGCTGTTCTTGGCTTGTACTGAATGTTGAACTCTCCTAACTCTATTGACCACTTCATCAGTCGACCAGAGTTTTCTGGGTTGTGTAGGACTTGTCGGAGGGGTTGATCTGTTAGCACCACTATCGTGTGCGCTTAAAAGTATGGTCTCAGTTTCCTAGCGGACACAAAAGCAAAGACCAACTGTTCCATCATTAGATATCTTTCCTCCGCACCCCTGAGTGCTCTGCTCACGAAGTACACTAGCCTTTGGACCCCTTCTTCTTCTCGTATCAAAGTTGAACTGATAGCTATCATGGAGACCGCAAGGTATATGTATATTTCCTCTCCCGGTATGGTTCGAGACAGTAGTGGGGGAGAACTAAGGTATTGCTTTAGTTCTTTGAACGCCTGCTCACATTCTGGGGTCCATTCAAAAGCCTTCCTTAGCACACGAAAGAAAGGTAGACACCTGTCAGTTGACCGAGAGATTAGCCTACTCAAGGCAGCAATCTTCCATGTTAGTCGTTGTAGATCCTTGGTTTATCTTGGCGATCTCATGTTAATGACTGCTCGGATCTTCTCTGGATTGGCCTCAATTCCTCTTCTGCTTACCATAGATCCCAAGAACTTTCCTGAGGAAACCCCAAAGGCACACTTGTTGGGGTTGAGTTTCATCTTATGCCTCCTAAGTACCTCGAAGGTCTCCTGCAGGTCAGTCAAATGGTCTTCAGCTTTTAGGCTTTTCACTAACATGTCATCAACGTATACCTCCATGTTTCTACCAATTTGGTGCTTAGACATTGCATTCACTAGCCTTTGGTATGTTGCACCAGAGTTCTTGAGCCCAAAAAGCATTACTTTGTAACAGTACAGACCTCTATCAGTGATGAAGGCTGTTTTTTCTCTATCTGAGGTGTACATAGATATCTGGTTGTATCCAGAATATGTATCCATGAAACTTAGTAGTTCGTGTCCAGCCGTCCCCTCAACGAACATATCGATTCTTCGGAAAGGAAAGCTGTCCTTCGGCAAGCTTTATTAAGGTCAGTGAAATCCACACATAGCCTCCACTTTCCATTTACCTTCTTCACTAGGACCACATTTGCCAGCCAGTCGGGGTAGTACACCTCTTGAATAAAGTCAACTTTTAAGAGCTTTTCCACTTTTTCTGATATAGCTTGATTCCTCTCTGGAGCGAAAGTCCTCTTCTTTTGTCTGACAGGTTTGAAGTTAGGATTTACATTTAAGCGGTGCTCCATGATAGTGGGGTCTATACCTGGCATGTCTTCATGTGCCCATGCAAATTCGTCTCGATTCTTCCTGAGGAATTGAGTAAGTTCATCTTTGATACCTGGGGGGAGTAAAAACCCTATACTCACTTTCTTCTCAGGCTTACTATCACCAAGGATGACCTCTTATAGCGCCTCTGTAGGTTCCGCTCTATGAAAATCTGTCATATCTCTCTCTTCTAGTCCTTCAATCGTAAGTGCCTCTTGCGATTTTATTTTCCTGAGAAAGACGACATAACATTCTCGAGTCATTGTTTGGTCCCCTCTTAGCTCTCCCATACCATATTCAGTTGGGAAACGCATCAGGAAATGGTAAGTGGAAATGATTGTTTTCATGGCATTCAATGTTGTCCTTCCCAAGATAATATTGGATGATGATGGGTAGTCCACCACTACAAAGTCCATCATTACAGTAACCTGCTTTGGATTGGATCCTACAGTGACTGGAAGGGTAACTGCCCCCAGTGGATATACGTTGTCGCCTGAAAATCCCACCAGTGGTGACTTTATAGGTCGGAGCTTCTCTCGGCCGATTTTCAATTTGTCGTACACCCCAAGAAATAGTATGTCAGCCGAGCTACCATTGTCTATCAATATTCGACGAACAGTGAAATTAGTGACGACCATGGAAACTACCAGAAGGTCATCACGGGGCTGGTGAATTCCCTTGTCATCTTCTTCAGAAAAGGTTATGACCAGCTCCTCAACTCGCGGTAATTTTGTTGGAGGACTTGTTGCTCTAACTTCATTCACCTCTGAAAAACTCCGAATTCTCCTGGCATGAGCCCTCCAAGCCGAACTCGTCTCCCCACCACCAACGAAACCACCCAATATAACTCTGATCTCACCCATTGGTTAGTGTTAAGGAGGGCGATCATCTCGGCCCTCTCGGGCAGGGTTGGAGCCTCCTTTTCCATTCCCAGTCGTGAATTTGCGTAAATGACCTTTACGAACGAGGTTCTCGATCTGGTTTTTGAGGTCGAAACAATCTTCTATATTATGTCCATGGTCTCGGTGGAACCTACAGTATTTATCTCGAGACCTCTTTGTTGGATCAGTTTTTAGCTTTGGCGGCCATTTTAATGATGCGTCATCTTAAATCTACAGAAAGACTTGCTCTACAGATATATTTAGGGGGATATAGTTATTATACCTACCTGGGCTCACTGGACGGCGAGACGATCTATCAACCTGGCTGTTTGAGAATTTCTTGTACCTCGATTCCCTTTCCTCCCTAGTGCTAGGTGCTGGCCTCTTCTTATCCGACCTCTTATCTTCACCATCTTTGTTTTTTCGTGCATTCATTGCATCCTCAGCAGTCATGTGCTTTTGCGCTCTAACCATTAACTCTATCATGCTCGTAGGGGCTTCCTTTGATAAGGACAATAGGAACTTAGAAGTTCGTAGTCCTCCCATAAAGGCTGTGAGGGCAACCTTGTCGTCCACCTCTTCTACTTGCAGTATTTCAATGTTAAAATAACTTATGTAATCACGAAGAGGCTTTCCCTTCTGCTGTTTCACATTCAGTAAATGTGTTGCTGGTCTCCTATGCTTTTGCCCAGCAATGAAGTGTCCTGTGAATTGTTTGCTCAACTCTTCAAAGTTTTCAATGGAGCCTGGCTTTAATTTATTGAACCAGAGACGAGCCCAACCCTTTAATGTGGTAAGGAAAGCCTTGCACATAATCTCGTCCGGTACGGCTTACAAATACATAAGAGCTTTGTAGGTCTCCAAATGGTCGAGAAGGTCCCGCGTCCCATCGAAGCTCTCAAGAGTTGGCATCTTGAATTTGCTAGGTAGAGGGCAACTCATAACAGCTGGGCTAAAAGCTAGGTTGGTCTTCTGCACCATATCGTTCACCGCAGCCTGGCCCTTCCCTTTCATTGCTTGCATGACATCGTTAACCTTAGCTTTCAGATCCTGCATCTCTGGATCGAAATGAGTGGCGTCCTCAGTCTTGTCACCAACATAACTAGAAGTATCTCCACGGAGCTTGGTGATATTCCGTTCAGGGGACCGATGGTGATGGCTCCTTTGTTGACCCCCTATTTGACTAAGCTTAACGTCGTTGGCAACCCTACGGGAGTCATTGTTGGGTGTTTCTCTCCTCGTTGGGGGCGGCTAAGCGTTATAGAATCATCGCATTTTGCTGGACTAACTGGTTCACCAGTTGTTCCAAGGCTGTGACACGTTCCTGATCATTTGGGACGACGTGGGGTTACCCCATCGAGTCCCCTTCATCAGAAGCCTGCAATGCTTCGTCCTCGCCAGCAGCCAAACTAGATCGCAATCGAACCATGCTTTGCTTAGAGAACTAAAATCGTTCCCACAGACGGCGCCAACTGTTGATGATGGATTCTGCGCAACCCGGATCTGATCTAACTTCCTAAACAGAGAGAAGAAAAGGTGATCCTACAAACACGGTGTGTTACCGGTGGAGTAGGCTCCGACGAACAAGTCAGTGTGCAAAGTAATCTCTTCAGAGAAATCAAGAAATTGAGTCAGGGTTTATTGCGTACCTCAAAACATTGATTAGCCCGCCTTCTTTATAGGGCTTAGGTCAGAATGTCACGTAAAGTTACATTCTCGTAATCTGTAGACTTAATCCTTATCGTAATCTTTAATCCTTATCATAATCTTTAATTCTTATCGTAATCTGTAGAATCTATCTCAATCTTTAATTGTTATCGTAATCTGTAAAACCTATCTCAATCTTATAAGATAGTGCGTTAATTTAGCAATTTTTCCTTAATCATGGATATTTAAATTATACATCCATCAAATATGAAGACAATTGAGACAAGGTTACACCTCAACAACACCTTTTTTTATTATTATCTTACCCAAACGCTCTTCAATTAAAAATATAAATCTAATATTAAATTTATTCCCCTCTCATCCTCTTTCCCCGTTCACCCCACCCCTTCTCACGAGACTCACCTCTCTTTCTCTCTTTATACTATGGAGTATGTGTTTAATTTTACCAAAATTCTCTCTCTATTTTGAATGTAATTTCAAAAATAATTTTTGAAAATAGTTTTTAAAGAATGAGAACAGGAAACTGAAAACAGAGAAGATGAAATAGAGAGCAGAAACAACCCATTAGGTAGACAAAAAATTATAGAACTTTTTAGAAAACAAAAATTCGTCTGGTTGCGGCCTTTTAAAAAAAATAAAAAATTTTAAACCAACTATTTGTTACAAGAAGTTCCCTTAGAATCCTCTTTTCACGAGACAAAGGAGCAATGTTTACAATCAAAGCCCACATCTAAAAAAATAGAACTAAGAAAATCTGAATCCCCCTGCAATCAAATCCAATCAAAGCAAACCAAGCCCCATAAAATCGATAATAAAATAAAAATAATAATAATCAGAGCTATATATATGTATATGTATATATAATTAAAGGCCAGTGATTATATTATGTGTTTTAAGAGAAGGGAACATTGTACAGAAGCAAAAATTGTACAGAGTAGCTCCCAATACCACCACAGCGACAAATTTGAGAGATAGGCAGGGTGAAACAAGATCTCTGAGAGATGAGAGGTTTCTTGTGTTTAAAAAAAGGGCCAAAAAAATCTTTAACAGGCAGGGATCGATCGACGACCACCAAACAAGATTCTTGATCGAAGTGAGAAGATGTTGAAGATAAGCTAGAGAAGCGTAAGATAGAGAGGTTGCAAGTTCAGAAAAGAATATGTGGTTGAAGATAAGGTAGAAAGAGAAAGTCTAGGGAGGGTTTTAAACGAGCGAAGCTCAGCATGTTCTCCAAAATAGCAAAAACAACTTTGAGTTGTTCTTAGACAACTGCTACTCTTAAAACTCTAGTTTTAACAGATCATTTTTTTTCAAGAACAGTTTTTTGTAACTCCCAAAACATAAAATTGTTTTGAGAGTTCCATTCCAAGCAGGACCTATATATCCCATTAGTTAGGGATTTGACTATGGCAGTTTGTGACGAAATCAATAAAGAAAGCTGCAACAAAAAATTATGTACACACCGATGAAGAAAATTTCACAAAGTTGTGTGATCGCCAAAAAAACACCACCCAATCACCACCTCCGCCGCCACTACTCTCACTTCCTTTAAATTCCTTCACCGAGTCTGACAAACCGACACGAATCCGTGAACAACCACTGCCACCATCAACCCCCACTACCCGAGCAATGAGAGGGAAAAACGCATTACAGACGATCCAAATTAAAATATAGAACATTCTATGTATAATACTTGCAATTTAAAAATACTCATTAATCTACGAATCTGATAAAACAAAATCCATATCACTGAACAAGTCCTAGATACTCAGTTTATGGTGTTGTCGGCGGTGATGGCGTCCACATCACAACCCAATCCGGATGTGCCACGCTCTCTCTCGCCGGGATACCTCCGGCAAATACCCCCATCTGCTTCTTGTCGCTGTGACCGTTTCGACGACTTCAACCTATAACAGCTTCAGGGTTTATTTATTATATATATACATATAAATTGAAAATCAGGAATTAATCATAATATTTTATTTTATTGGACAAATTTTGGTAAAATTAAATATGGAGGGTTTAGGTGGAAAAAAAATTCAAAAGTGATTAAAAGGCAATTTGGACCGAAAGTGTAGAATTCATTTCTCGATAATTATTTTAGCTAATTAGATATTTGGTAAGACCACATTTCCCAATTAACAATCATACTTGTAGAATACTATTTTTTTTTTTAATTTTATAAATATTTAAGTTTATTGACTCCTTCACCTGTACTGTTTGAATACAGTTATATTTGTAAAACCATACAAATAAATTGTCATTTATTAAATTTTTTCATTGTAAACTAAGAAATTTTTTTTCCTTGTCTTATCTCGTATAAACACAAACACACCATGATAATCTACACCATATAAATGGATACATAGCATGCCACCAACCAATACTCTTCTCAAACAAAAATTATAATACTCTTCTCAAAAAATAATGATGTCCAAATTTTCAGAGAATAACAAAATTTATGGAGACACTTGAAAAGGTAGTTCAGAATCATAGATTACATAATCAAAAGAATGGAATTAAAATGGACTGATAATAAAAACCTACAAGTACTGTTATCTACAACCTATGACATAATTAAGCACGGGCAACACAACAGGAGCTTAGTAGACGAAAAGCTGACAGTCGAGTCCGGTGATGTCAAGAGTGCATACTCGGGAACTAATGAGGGTTAGAGATCTGATATCATCAGACACCTCAACGACTCTTTTCCGGAACCCCAAATATGAAAAGTAGCACAGGAGGTGATATAGAGAGTAGACGAACCTCCGCCGGCCGAGAAAGAAAAAATAACTCCGTCCACAAACTCAGCTTTTCCTAAGAAAGGGTAATATGTTGATTCTTCTGCCATAATCAACCTCTCCCACTTGTTGCTTGAATGATAAGTGGAAGAGATTTTGCAGTATAGAAACTCGAAATCGTTAAGTGGATCCCTCACATTTGATGCTGAAATAAGGAGAAAATTATGTACCACTGTATAAACCCTCAGGTACCAACAAATACTGATGATGAAGAAATCGGTGTTACCAATATTTACCTCAAGAGTGTGGGTGGGACCTAAACCTGCGTTGCGCATAAACAAGGAGTTGTTCTTGTTCTCCATGACTTCATGGAAGGGTTTGGGTGTAATCGGTAATGCCTCGGCAACTCAGTGAGTTTTCCAAACACGGTATCAAATTTGTGGAAGGGTTTGATAGGAAGGAGTACATTGGATCTCAACCACCACCACAGTCATGTTATACAAAGGTGGGTTGTGATTTGATCGGATAAAATTTGTATCTCTATTGTAGTTATACGACGCTGAAGTTCCCTACCAGATCTTTCAAGTTCCCGTGTTTCGAAAACTCACTGAGTTGCCGGAGGCATTACCGATTGCACCCAAACCCTTCCCTATAGTCATGGAAGTTGCAGAACAAAAACAACTCCTTGTTTATGCATTGTTTAGGTCCTTGGAGGTCTCACCCCACCCTTGAGGGCTTTCAACTACCATCATCAATATTGGTAACACCGGCTTCTTCATCATCAATATTTGTCGCCTGTTGGTGAGGGGTTATGCCGTGGTACATAATCTTCTCCTTCTCCTTATTTCAGGATCAAATGTGAGGGATCCACTATACCGATTTCGAGTTTCTATACTGCATACTAGATGAAAAAGGACCAAGAGAAAGAAAAAAGAGCACCTTTAGTTGCTTCTTCATCGCCCTACTAATTGCATTTAATGCAAATCCGGATGAACCGGATGTGAGATAAGGTCTTCCATAAACCATAGCATCATCTTCTTTCATTTTGTAAGGACCACAGTTTGGATCCTGCTTGGCAGAAGAGCAAGTTTACTGATCAATTTATAAGCATTCAATTATTTAGAACCAAAAAAATTTGTAAAATTAAAAACACGTATAGAGAATCGTGCTTGGCAGAAGAGCAAGCATTCAATTATTTAGATCCAACGAATCTGAAAAATTATACAATATATATATATATATATATATATATATATATAACTCTCGTGTAGCTGAGAAAAAATTTCACCTAACAAAAAGTTGCTAGATATGGACAAGGTTGACGGTAAGTCAGTATGTTTGGCTGTTAGCTACATGAACCAGATAAAGAACAAAATTAGGTTTTATTATTCTAAAAAGCCACAAATAATTATGCAGGAATCTTGCAACATAAAAATATATGTTTGCGGAGAGATCATCATACATAGACAGACATTTCTTTTGAATCCAGAATTGTAGTCTCGAATACATTTAAATTACAAGCCCCTAAGGTTTCTTAGAATAAATCATAACTTGAGGAAGGTCTGTTTTGTTTCACTAGGGTGCACATGGTGCAGTTCGGTAACCGGTATCGATCTCAATGGTTCCTTAAAAATGGAACCGGAACAGTTGTATATAGAACCGGACCGAACTGGCATTCACGGTTCGGTTCCTGATTCCACGGAACCGTTGACTGATATGAAGCTCCTGTAGCTGAATTCAAGATTAATTTTCTGTATTTCCCTTAAACAAAATACAATAACAAAAATAAAAACATAAATAAATACAGCAAACTGATTGTCAATAAAATAATATTACATTGCATGGTACTGAATTTGTGATACTGAAATTCTGAATTACTATAGTCTGATAGTCTATGAGACTTACAAAAAACTGAATCAACCATGCAACCGACCATCATTTGAAATACGAAAATCTCAACATTGAATTGAGACAAATTTTCTTTCTTAAAGCAAATATTAACTTCCAACAAAGATAATCTCAAACAAGATTCAGTGTAGGATCTACATATTCACTAAATTCTCCACAAAGAAAAAGGATATCTGAAAGCAGAAATAGAAGAAAAAAAAAAAAAAAAAATAGAAGTTATAGAAATATATATATATATATATATATATATATATATATTTGCAAAACAAGAATTACGGATTAGTTGATTTAGAAAAAAAATTAAAACAAAACCCATAAATACAAGTTAGCAGTTGCAGAGAGAGAGGGGGAGAGCTTGATAGTCGAGAGACATTGGGCCAGCGGCTGAAGCTTGCGAAAGGCGAACCCGAGCTGGAACAGCGTGCGATGGAAACTGAAAGATATGGGTTTTGATTTTTTGAACAATCTGAAACGATATGCAAGTTGTAAACAGATGAGATCGTGAGACGGTGAGAGGAGCTGAGGAGGGTAGGCGGAGTTTGGGAGGTAATAGGTTTAGGTTTTATGGACAAGAAGCGAATGCCTAGTATAGGAAAAATTACACTGACCTCCCCTGAGGTTCAGTCAAATAACACTGACCTTGTTATTAGTTGGATGCCATTAGTGTTCGAGTGGAATTACATAACTGACCTCAATATATTTATGGTAATTTATTCTCAGTTCTACCCTTCATCTATCCTATCAATTATAGGGTTCCAATTTAGGGTTTCAAAGCCACTAGGTGGGAGCTAAAAACTAGAGTATATACACACACATATAAATATATACATACACACACACACACACACACACATATATATATATATATATATATATATATATATATATATCACACATATCTCCGCCACTTAAAGGTGCCACCTAACCGGGCAAAACCCAAGAGCCGTGAAAAAAATAGATAGATGGGGAATTGGGTTCGAGAGATCAGCAAAATCCAAGAGCCGCGACCATGAATCAAAAATTATAGGGTAAAGTATAGTCACACTTTCTAAGATTTGGTAAAAAGATATTCAGAAACTTATTTATTTTTTGGACAAAGACACCTTCTAAAAGTTTAAAAATGGATAAAGACACCCCTTTACATGAAAAATTAATTACATTACTATTTGATCATTTAGGAGACTTTTTTAACTTTATAATTTAATAAATTGGACCAATCTACCTCATGAACAATTTATGCATTAAAAAAAAAAAAGTAACAAAAATATAAAAAACTTTATATTGTTCACTTTTTTTTTTTATTTACTTTATAAATGTCCCAACTTCTTAAAAATGTAGACGTCTAAAATAATTATTTGATCCAATACATATATTTCAAATAAATTATATTTTGTTATTACTTCTTTTCTTTCTTTTTTTATTTTTAAATTAAGATTCTTAATTCTTTCATTTAAAAAAATTAAATCAATCTCTTTTCCTTAAAAATAAAAAATATGGTATCTGTATAACTTTATGCATCTTAAATTATATATCAAATATTATGCATTCCCAACATAAAAGGGAAAAAAATAATAATAAAACAAAGAGAAAAAAAATAATAAAAAAACAAAGGGGTAAAAAAAAAGGGAAAAAAATAATAAAACAAAGGGGAAAAAATAATAATAAAACAAAGGGAAAAAAAAAAAAAAAAAAAAACAAAGACATGCATAAACTTAAGATGCATAAAGTTATATTGGTACTTATTTTCTTTTATATTGGAAAATGCATAATGTTTGATATATAATTTAAGATGCATAAAGTTATACTGGTACCATATTTTTTATTTTTAAGAAAAAGAGATTGGTTTAATTTTTTTAGATGAAAGGATTAAACATCTTAATTTAAAAATAAAAAATAAAAATAAAAAGAAGTAATAACAAAATATAATTTATTGAAAATATATGTATTGAATCAAAAAATCATTTTAGACGTCTACATTTTTAAAAAGTTGGGACATTTATAAAGTTAAAAAAAAAAAAAAAAAGTGAAGTTTTTTTTTTTTTTTTAACTTTTTTTTATGCATAAATTATTCATGAGAGTAGATTGGCCCAATTTATTACATTGCAAAGTTAAAAAAGTCTCCTAAACAGTCAAAGGGTAATTTGATTAATTTTTCATGTGAATTGGTATCTTTGTCCATTTTTGAACTTTCAGGATATCTTTGTCTAAAAACCAGGTAAGATTTCTCAGAGGATTCTTTTGCCAAACCGAAGTATGGTGTACTTTACCCAAAATTGTATGTACGCGTGCTTTGTTAATCATACTACAAGTTAACATGCCTAATATATAATACTCCATATTGAATCAAACGTTCTGTTTTTTTTTTTTTTTGGGAGGTAAATGACCCACGTTCTGTTGCATCTTTTTAACGCTAGTTTATATTATATCCTTTTACAAATCAATATACACAATAATATATATATATATATATATATATATATATATATATATATATATATATAATATGTGCTATTGCATCTTTTTACAAATTAACATACACAATACTATATAATACTGCATCGTGTTCAATAGCAAAAAAAAAAAAAAAAAACAAACAAACAGCCATGGCTTAACTTACAAAAATATATATATATAAATAAATAAATAAAATCCATGGCTGAGTCTCTCAAGGGAACTCAAAAGTAGAGGGCTAGGTTTTTGGGAATTTTACTCAAATAAGAAAAGGTCATATTTGTCTTTACAACAATTAAAGGGGCAATTTAGGAACATCAAAGGATAAAAGTTGCTTCCATCAGCAATTGCAAATGTTGACTACATTGACCATTATCGGCTACAAACGAAGGGGTGCTAAGCTAAGTGTTATTAAGATTTATATATATATTATGGTTAACCGAAACTGAGAGAGCGAAATCAAAACCGAATCGAAATTTAATAGCTTTTCATTTTAGTAACTGGGACCCTCATTTTAGGAATCGGGACCGAAATCGTGAAAATCGAAGTCCCGATTAGGTCTGATTCATTCGATTCCATAATTTTTTTTATGCACCCTTAAAATTTACATAGACTTAGACTCTGTTATCCTCCTTTAATTTTTCATGTGAGAAAACTATTGAGGGAGTGGTTCAATCCATATTTTAAAAAAGCCTATATCATGCTTGCACCAACTCGACGGATGTGCTGGATGCCAAGTCATTAAGATTTAGGCCTTATGTGACCGGCTATTATAGTTCTTTCATTAGGATTCAAAGTGACCAACAATGTTCCATTTAGCAAATTTCTTAAATGTACCAAGTTATGCATGTTTTCATGTTTCAATGTAGAAACTTCATACAAATTAATGAAAGTGGAATATAAACATCTATTTTTGTTAACTATTCTCATAAAAATTGACATAACAATTCTTGGAATAGAAAAATAAAGAATCAAAACATTTTTTGGCATCTATGGTCTAGTCATTATCAACGCGATTTTTAAAATGACAAGGGGAAAAACAATCACGAAGATAAAAAAAAAAAAAAAAAAAAAAAAAAAAAAAGATAAAGAAAAAACAATTACAACAGAACTCAAAATGACATCTTGTGTTTCAGACTCCTATAAATCAACATAGGAATAATTTAGGGGGAAAATAAAGACAATATGATGAATGATAACAAAGAACAATCCCTGAACGCAGGCTCATCCATATTGAGAATTTAAGATGTAACAGATATATAGATTCATCAAGTGCAAAGGACATACACATAATGCGATTCATCAAAAGCCAGCACACCAAAACATTTTTTAGGGCACTTAGTGTCAATGAACAATTTCAATGGGGCGTCAAATTTAACTCCTCTTGTTGACTAATCCAGAAATGAGTGGTCCTGCTTCTTCACCACAATCTTCTTCAATGAACAATTTCAAGAGGGCGTCAATTTAACTCCTCTTGTTAACTAATCCAGCAATGAGTTGTCCTAGTTCTTCACCAAAATCTTCCTGCACATGATGACCTGCCTGCAAAAGCAACAAATTAACTGATTTTTTTACAAAATAATGTAAAAGAAGGCATTTAGAAGAGGTTTGTGCTAACTACGAAATAAAATAAAAAATTAAAAATAAAAAATAGAAGAGGTTTGTGCTGCGCAACAAAATATTTAGTTGAGCCAAAGTAAATTGATTATTTTATTTTATGTAGCTGCATTTCAAGATTCTGTCGATGGTATAAAAGCAAATCCAGCCATTGTGCGCTGAGAGGTAGATAAGGACGACCAAGCAGTTAACTGAAGGTGCAAACGCAACCTAACTAGGAATTCTAATCCATGGAAACAGCCTAGAGAATTGAAGAGACTAAAGAAAACTACTTGCTTTAAATACAATTCTACAAGTGGGATCAGTTCCAGAAAATAAAATTGACAAGGAGCATGATAATAAATGGTTGTATACTATAAAATCCATATTCATGAAGCCTAACATTGGATTACTGGGAAGGTTTTATTTTCTTAATCCCCATTTAATGAAAAAAACTAAACTAAAATTGTTATACCGTTCTTTCTTTCCTTTTCTCAGCAATGAATGAAACAATATACATGAGAATAACAACCCTAACACACTTGGCCCCTCCTAACTTCCCCACAAAAATTGGGTACTAACAAGATAAATGAATTTTTTTATCACAAAGAAGTATGCAACTAAAATATTGCAACCAAACAAGTAACCAAAGACAAAGAAAGAACAAAAAATATGCAGCTAAACTATGAACTTGGCTCGAATAGTTGTTTCCCAAACATTTGTTGACACAGCTCTCCCTTCATTAACAAGGTGAGTGGAACGTTTGTGAATGGATCTTTCAGTTATAGATCATAAAACACCACCGACCTTGCTACCCAAATTTTGCAATAAAGATGTGCAAGTATGATATATGACAAACTGCTAATTTCAACTGTTGCAGTAAAAAGATTACAGTAGAGCTGCTCCCTTAAATGACTAGTATGCAGTAAAGAACATGCACATAGTGTGTGAAAGCTTGCAAACGAACAGCAGCAACAAAAGCAACTAGAGTTTTAAGGGATGATAAAATGTTAAACATTAGTTATAAAGAACTGTTAGTACCATTGGAAGTTCAACCAGTCTAAGCTTTGAATCTTTGCAAAAAGCTTCAACTCCATCATAACTTAACCAGCGGTCTCTTAGGCCCCAGCATATAGTAGTCCGAATTTTCCAATTCTCATCCATGAGCGTCATCCTCAGTTCTTCAACATAGGCCTGCTTAGTAACCAAGATGAAAACACTTTATTTAAAAGAAAAGCAAAAAGAAAATAGCATATTTCATTAAAAGCGTATATTAAGGTTTGCAGCTTTCAGAATTCACAAAAACCTACTCATATGAAAGAGAGATGCTATAAAGGTAAATCAACATGTCAAAAAATAGGACAATAACGTAGGTCCCCAAATCCTGGCATAGTGAACGTAAGCTGAAGTTTTCTAAAGCATGCATTGTAAGTGCATTGTATTCTACCAAAATATCTTGTGCTCAATGTATGGTCATTTTCAGGATTCCATCCAACAAAAATTGGAAAGAAAAAAGAGAAAAAGAAAGCAAGAAATGATATTCAGGTTTCTGCGTGAAGGCTGAATAATTTAGAGAACTCCAACATGGAAAACAATAAAGCGTGAAAATTCTTAAGAGGAAACAGGTCCATGTTCTAAATGGATCGAACAGGACACTCCTAGAAACATATTGAACATGGCACAAATGTGTCTCAGTACTTCTTCAAAAGAAATTTAATATTATAAACATGGCCAAATCAAGTCAAGCATTCAATATAATCTTTTTAATTTTTTAACAGAGAATAAAAAGATAACAGTTAAAGAAGGGGTATAATAAGAGAACACTAGCAGTAATAAAAATAAAGGCTGATGCGAATGATATTTGCTGAACATCATCTTCCAAGTTATGCTATTGTTAGCATAGACTTAATTTTTAGTAAATATAAAAAAAAATCGTGTCCTATTCATGTTTGTGTCCAACCTTTTTAGAATTTGTTGTATCCAGGCCCAGTGTTTTTAAATATTGTAATGTCTGTCTCTCATGTCCTTTGATGCCATCTAGGTGGAAAACATCGCCATATGCAGAACCTCAAATTTGCCTTTAAAACTTTCATTTTAATAATAGTCTTTATATACAGTCTTAACAATTTCTATACGACCCATCCAATGGAGCATTTAAACTTTAAAAAAACAAGGAGCATTCAAAACTCATTATTGACCTAGCTTTTAGCCTCTTACTAAGTATAACAATATCTAATATAACAACTAATAGGGCCTCGGCTTTGCCATTTCTATCTGTAAGGAGATCCATTCTATTCCAGTCCCAGGTACACTGAAACAATAAATTATTTCCATATTAAACCACAACAAAGATATTTCAATTTATTACCCAGCTGAGCAAGCATTGTAACTGATTATGTGATTATAAAGTAGGAGTGGCATGGCGCAGGCCAAAATGGCCCGCAACAAATTGTTTCTTGATAAAAGACTCAAGTTTGTTACCTTTTAAATGCTTTTGTGCTTCATAATACAATACAGAACACAGAATTATTGAACAACAAAACATGGACAGCAATACCTATCTTCTCTATATGAAAAGAAACTTTAACGTATCCATAGTATGCCGAACGAGCGCTCTCAGCATATCAGTGACTCTGTGTCCTGGGGGTGCCCAAGACACCCTCTGCTTCCTGAGAAGAACTATAAAATAAACATCCCTGCACCGGCGGTAATACTCAAAAGGTGCCAAAACAGTTCTTGGGGCAATCATTAGGAACAAGAGCTGGCTTTCTCGCTTTGCTTCATAAGTTAAGAAAGTATCAATGCCTACTGGTGACCTGCTTGAAAGTGCCTTGACACTGACATGCTGTTATTTCCTTTTTCCATCATGTTGGTTCCTAAAAGGAGTGGCTGGATGGAAATTTTACTTAAAAAAAAAAAAAAAAGAAAGAAAAAGGAGCGGCTGGGTATAAGCTACTGCTTATGAATCTTCTATCTAACAAACCTTCAAAAAATCATCTCAAGTCCTCCAAGTTTGGTTAGCCTTCACTTATATCTCCTTATTTTATGCATGTATTTCTTGTTACACACTAGCATCCAATTGGGACTTGAAACCTGCACTTCTCCATTTGGGAGTGGCTATAGGTACCATTCAATCTAACACCTTGTGGTGAGTTTAGCATTTTTAAAGAGAGACAAATGAGGCAATGATTCGTGCTATTTTCATAAAACATGAAAACATTGACGACACTTCATAGTCATGTTGAATACATCAGAGGGGCATCGAAGAACTCTGGGTATGAAGCCAATTTCCTATCGAGGAATGTGGGACTGGAACCCTAAGCTATGATAAAGAGTAGTGCAAAGCCCTTTATCTAGATCTAGAGGGGCAGTGAATAGGCCATGATAGGGCCAGTGATCTAGAGGGGCAGTGAACAGTTCTTCTGCAGAAATGCTAGTGTTGCTTAGACGAAATCAGGAAAACACCTAAAGGTATATTAATGTCATTATAGTAAAAATTTGCATTGAAATTTAACCCCCCCTCCACCCCATTTTTTCTCTAATTTCGAAATTAATTTTTCAAGCTCTCTCTTAAGACTTGCAGGTGAAAAAAAACTACCACCAGCAGTGTTAAGTTCATTGTTACATAATACCTAGAATAATTTAGAAGACTAAATTCCACGCCAACTAGATGAAAAAGGACCAACAGAAAGGAAAAAGTGCACCTTTAGTTCCTTCTTCATCGCCCTGCTAATCGCATTTAATGCAAATCCGGAGGAACCGGATGTGAGATAAGGTCTTCTATAAACCATTGCATCATCTTCTTTCATTTTGTAAGGACCACAGCTTGTCAAGGCTTTATCACTGGCCCTTAGAGGATCCTGCTTAGGAGAAAAGCAAGTTTACTGATCTAGTTATACGCATTCAATTATTAAGAACCAACGAATCTGTAAAATTGTACAACTACAAAGAAAAAAACAAAAT
Organism: Cornus florida; assembly: GCF_030987335.1. Classification (NCBI taxonomy): domain Eukaryota; kingdom Viridiplantae; phylum Streptophyta; class Magnoliopsida; order Cornales; family Cornaceae; genus Cornus; species Cornus florida. The sequence goes on from NW_026775578.1 coordinate 8,344,135, forward strand.
ATAACTCTCGTGTAGTCTTCCTTACCTGAGAAAAAATTTCACCTAACAAAAAGTTGCTAAATATGGACAATGTTGACGGTAAGTCGGCATGTTTGGCTGTTAGCTACAATGCACCAGATAAAGAACAAAATTAGGTTTTATTATTCTAAAAAGCCACAAATAATTACACATGACTCTTGCATCACAAAAATATATGTTTACGTAGACATCATAATACATCGACAGACATTTCTTTGGTATCCAGAATTGTGGTCTCGAATAAATTTAAATTACAGAGCCTCCTGAGGTTTCTTAGAATTACACTCATGCTCCTACAGGCTTTTATAACATAACAGACCACCTTCAAGTTCGCATAGACTTGCACTCAGATATCCTCCCGTAATTTCTCCTGTGAGAAAACCATTGAGGGAGTGGTTCAATCCATATTTTTAAAAAGCCTATATCATGCCTGCACCAACTCAAGGGATGTGCTAGATGCCAAGCCATTAAGATTTATGTGACCGGATATTATGGTTCTTTCATTAGGATTCAAAGTGACAAACAATGTTGCATATCTTAGTTGTTGTATTTAGTAACATGTTACCCACATTTATTTCTTCCACGCCTTTTATTTTACTCGAACAAATTCTTAAATGTACCAAGTTATGCAATTGTTAGTACTTATCAAAAAAAAAAAGTTATGCAATTGTTCGTGTGTCTATGTAGAAACTTCATACAAATTAATGAATGTGGAATATAAATGTCTACATTTGTTAACTATTCTCACAAAAATTGACATTCCAATTCTTGGAATAAAACAATAAAGAATCAAAACATTTGTGCCATACGAATTGAGGCTTGCAATAAAATAATAAAGAATCAAAACATTTGTGCCATACGAATTGAGGCTTGCAATAAAATAATAAAGAATCAAAACATTTGTGCCATACGAATTGAGGCTTGCACACTACCTTGCACGGACCAAAATACCATACCAATTTTTTTACATCTATGGTGTAGTCATTATCAACTCAATTTTTTTAAATGACAAGAGGCAAAACAACCACGAAGATAAAAAATAAAAAGATAAAGAAAAAACTATCACAAGAGAACTCAAAAGGAAGGAAGTTAAGGGTGAGCTAATGCCAAACTCAGCAGAGTTTGGTAGTGATATCAGAAACCTCAAGAGTGGGATATCTTATTTTAGAAAGCTTATGGCAGATTAATACTAGTTTCAGAAACTTCCGGGGATTATTGGTAGTTTTCCTATTTATCATTATTCCAAACTTCACAAGCTTGTATAAGCAAAATAATAAGACCAATAGAATGAATATCACCAAGTACAAATTGACAAACTGAATTCTAAGATTAGAGTAGAGTAGTTCATACAGGAGGATTAAGAAGTATGAGATTGTTAATCTTTTCCTGATGACTGCTAGCATATTTAACAGCAATTGGAGAAAAATAACCCTGCAAAACATGGCATATAACGAAATTATTTTTCAGCTACTTGTAAAAAATGTGTAGCTTGACCAGTAACCCTGCATCTAAATTCAAAAATGGCAAATATACCTGTGCAACAATTGTAACCTTACTGGTGGAAAGTTCATTTATAAGAGATCCCAAGGATGAGACATATTCTGCAAGCCACAACAAAAAATTTAAAGCGGATATTCTTAATCTTTTTCTTTTAAAACTAAATTAACCTACAGCCTGTGTCCTGCCATATTTTATCTGAATAAAAAGGCATTTACCATCCAATGTGTAGTCAAAACCATATTTGGGCTGAGGCTTATCTGAAAACCCAAATCCTGTAAGAAAGAAATAAATGCAGTATTTTCTTTATATGTTAGCTTATAATGAACATTTATGTGAATAATTGAGCATGACAAATCATCATATTGAAACATCACTTAGACCATGACAAATTATCAATACTTCAAGTATTAATTATTTAACAGAGAAGGGCCACAAAGGTAAGACAGACATTGCATTGCTAAGATTATCTAATCAATAAATTGTGTATTTGGAGTCTATAAGTGCATTTTCAATAGTTCTAGTCCAAGTGGTAGTTACTTTCAAAGATCATAAAAAATGAACAGGAATTTAAAGAAAAATCTCTTAAGGAGATGAAACACTAATCTTTAAAAATTAGTTTTCCCTGAAATTAATAAAATCTTACCAAGCCAATCAAAAGCAACGGCATGATAGTCCTTGGAGAGCACGGGAAGAACTTTGCGATAAGAATATGCCTGTGACAGTATGAAAAGAAAAACATTTGAGGTAAAAACTTAACAGAAGTTCCCAGAAATGATAATAGTCTGCAATCAACCTCCACGTTACTTTAACATTAACAGTGATATGGATGATAATAAATCGTGTGGTTATCAAATCAACCGGATTATGATAAAAGGAAACTAGAATGAATATGTATATTACACGCACATGAAATCAGTCACATATTATATAAAAACAAACACAGCCTAGATACATTTTTGCAATTATAACTACAAGTATTTTACTTTCTCAATATCAGCATGAGAAAATTGTGATTAATGTTTGTTAGAAAGTAAAGAACATTTCAAAATTCAGGACGCTCACGGGGCTTGGAGACAAATTAACAGAAAAAATAGAGAACTCTAGGTACTTATTTCTTTTCCTCTTTATTCTTTTCTAGTTGACAAAATGAGTAAATGAGACCCCAGAAGAAGCTAACAACCTTGATAGGAACAAAAGAATTATTATTTTTTAGCAAAATGAAGAATGGGCCTGATTGAGAAAAAGACATGCATGCACATCTAATTTGATAATCGAAACCAACCCTGTTTAAAAATGTTGGGTTAAAATGGTTGAAACCAAGGAGGAGTTCTAAACATGATACAATTCAAGGAATGTCCCTCTAGGTACTTATTTCTTTTCCTCTTTATTCTTTTCTAGTTGGCAAATGAGTAAATGAGACCCCAGAAGAAGCTTACAACCTTGATAGGAACAAAAGAATTATTATCTTTTTGCAAAATGAAGAATGGGCATGATTGATAAAAAGACATGCATGCACATCTAATTTGATAATCAAAACCAACCCTGTTTGAAAATGTTGGGTTAAAATGGTTGCAACCAAAGAGGAGTTCTAAACATGATATAATTCAAGGAATGTCCCTCCAGGTACTTATTTCTTTTCCTCTTTATTCTTTTCTAGTTGGCAAAATGAGTAAATGAGACCCCAGAAGAAGCTTTCAACCTTGATAGGAACAAAAGAATTATTATCTTTTTGCAAAATGAAGAATGGGCATAATTGAGAAAAAGACATGCATGCACATCTAATTTGATAATCGAAACCAACCTTGTTTGGAAATGTTGGGTTAAAATGGTTGCAACCAAAGAGGAGTTCTAAACATGAAATAATTCAAGGAATGTTCAGTTTGATTTGTACCAAGTAATTTCTGATCAACTAATAAGTATTATTCTAATATACATTATAGCAGACATATTTGATTGGACAATCCATCTTTTCAAAGGCCATGTCATTTCTAGGCAAGTCTTTGCAATTCAAATTAATTGTGGTATCACATAGACATCTCCATGCAATACCAGCAATGCCAATAATATTGCAAAACATATAACATATCATCGAATAACTGCCCAGAATGAGAAAATGTAAAGGGTATACCTTAGCATCAAGCAATTTAACGGTTACATAGTAGGAGGAAAGAACGAGAAATGCTTTTCAAGTGGCATATTCAAATCATAGAGAATATGCAATCATTATGTTTAAAAAGATATTATATTATGCTCGAAAAGACTAGTTCTGTTTGCTACTTTTTCAGAATATCCGTTAGAAACATGGTGCCCATGCTGCATCAAATAGAGCCTACCACCCTTCCATACAACTGTATTAGCAACAACGAGAGTGTTTTATTAGTCTCAAAAGTTCACAGTATGATCAATTGAAAGTCCTCCTAGTCATATATAAACCTAAAAATTGTTCTTTGTGTTGAGTAAAAAAGAATGCAAGTAATTTAGCAGTTGCCTAAAGATCAATATGTTTCAGAACAATAATATTACAATGATGATGTCTTTTTTTATTTATCTTAAACAAAGGAAGAAATAATTTCATTGCATCCTTCAAAGATTACTCTTAGAAATAGAAATTCATCTCAGCCCTTTCTTATATGAAACACAACTATAAGCGGTGATTTAAAATATGAAAAATCTTTCTTCGAGTTTGCAATGCTAAAGCATATACTCAATCTTCGCCATTCAGCTCTTGAGCAGCAGAAGCAAACACTAGCTCAAATTATACTGAAGATAATTATATATCTTTGAAGGGTACAATCATCATTAATTGAGACTCCAATAAAAATAAAAAAACTGAATAAACAAAACAAGTGTAAAATTCATAATCACCACATACATGAACACACATTGAGCAAGAATAAATTAAGTACATTACTATTCCAACATTATGCATAAATCATTGAATACCTTAGCTACCATTTGTAATGTGATGTTTAAAATGCAACGCTAAATTGAAAAGAGCCTTGTCAAGAATTCTTCTTAGTTTTCTTTTTTTTGGCTTTTTGGTAATTATCAAGGTTTCAACTTCAACCTCCTTTGACCTTGTTGCAACATCATACAAACCCAGGGTAAAGCTTCCAGTAATTATGTCATGCCACAGTTATCTAGGTTAATTTAGATAATCAAAACACTCAAACAAAGATGGTAACTTAATTGTATTTTTGAACAAATCACTCAACAAAATAAGACTCACCTGTGAAGGAAAACCATGAATTAATATAATTGGAGGACTGTCATCACTTCCGCTTTCAACGCAAAACCATCTATTTCATATATATAGATCATGTTTCAAACGGTAAACCTTGCAAATATTCCATCGTCAATTTCTGCATAACATGAAGTCCTAAACCACTATAAAATTATAGCATGTTGACATCCTATATAAAAAAACTAGGAGACTCCTGAGTCTTAAAGACTTATAAATTCACCTGAAGACATCAGTAGAAGCCTGAGATCCCCCACCCATTGTAAGACCAAAAATTGGATCCTTTGCTTTGTCGCCAGAGCCAAAAACAGGATGAGCTTTCACCTGATAATGACCAATGACTATTAATGTCAACATGATACACAAAGCATCCAAATGAAATTTAGGCAAATAGACATCCGACAAGCATGGTAAATACAGCCAGAACCAATATCAAAAGTTCCAAATGAGCTACTTGATTCTCAGATGCAATAATAGAAATGGCATACTTAGGCACACGTTGAATAAAAATGAAAAAATAAAAAATGAAGACATGTTTTGCCGTATGGTATACTGTTACAAACTAAAGTAGATGCATTAAGGACCATCATTCTTCAGAGTAGACCACAACAATTAGATAATGAAAGTAGAAAGAGGGTTCTCGAAATAAGTAATTTTAACTATTCCATTTTCATATTTTCAGTTAGTATAGCCCTTACCCTTTAATGCAACAAAATAATCTCTGGTATATTACACCATGAAATTCTTTAATACAAAATTGCCTCTGTAAAACTGTCCTCTGTTTAATCTTTCTTTCTTTTCCTTAAAAAATAAACTGCCTCAAATACTAATGTCACATAAAAATAATTTCAAGAAATACCCTAAAAATTTCAGAAAAACCTAATCCCAAACAAGACTTACGATTTTTCCTTTCTTGAACCATTCATCCGCTGGATTAGGCCCATCTGAATACTTCCCTGTCCAAGAAGAAAGTATAATTTTCTTCATCAAATTTCGTTTTTTGGAAAATTTTGAAAAAGAAAACAAATCAAACCTCCGCTGAAAGAAAAGCCATCTCCCACTGAAGTAGGAGCATCCAACAGATAATCCTACAATATTCATCAAAATATTACCATCAAAATCATGAAAAATGAGAGAAGAGAGTTTAATGATGTGAAAAAGCTTACGTCATCAATGGATGATCGGCAACTGAGTCCGGAAGATTTTCTTCTGCGGACATTTAGAGCCGTTGATTTCAGAAAGCCACATGCAAGCGATGATGATATGGTAAGAGACATTGTGAGTGACGACGAGTGGAGAAAGAACAATGTTAACGACGCGAGATGAGAGTCGTCTGGTCTTGAACCCAGGAGGACAGTTGAAGACCGTTGGAGCCATTTATTTTCGAGTGGAGGGATAGGGTTTCTCTGGTTCAAATCCACCGCCAATATCATGCATTTATATACATCCTTTTATTAAGGCGTTCTTTTAACGCTGCCTTTATTTTCCCTGTTTGAATTAGACGCTTCTTTTCTTTCCTTACCAGCCTTCATTTCTTTCATTAAAGATAAATTTGTTACAAAATATTATTATACCTTTTCTTATAAAATTTTTTATTAAATTATTTTTATTATTTTTTCTCTTATCTAAATATTAATTATAATATTTTATTTTATTTTATATTTAGTATCAATTTATCATTAAGAAAAATAAATTTGTAACTATTATTTTATAAAATGATTAATTTATTATTAATAATTAAATTTATTATACTTAGTTTAAACATTTTTACCATAAAAATTAATAAATTACTTAAATAATTAATTAATTTCTTTTTTATACAATATATTCAAGAAATTAATTAAATAATTTTAAAATTTTTTATTTAAGATTTTTATTTAAATAATTAATTAAAAAATTAAAGGAATAATAGGTCATCAAATTAGAATGAATTTTTTCATAATTTATTCCAATAAGAAAACTAAATTAAGCTTGATTCAATAAGAAATAATATTTTGGTAACTTAATAAATAAAATAGTCGCATTTTATAACAAAATATTATAGTTTAAGAGTATTATGTACAAAATTTACTTTAATGAAGTTATGTGCAAATTTGGATATAATTTGAGAGTTTTTTTATTTTTATTTTTTTTTGCACCTTACCCAAAAATAAATAAATAAATTGGATATAGATATAGAAGAACTACATCTGACCTCTTAAGAAAATGATTCTTCAAATTACTAATCAATATTGAAATAAAAATAAAAATAAATTTAATCACAGGCATAGACTTATCTGGGATACCATGAGCCCAATGGGCCGGTGGTTTCAGACCCACCTAAATTACCAATACCTAATACCTAATTAAATTTAGCCTCGCTTCTGGCTCAAGCCGCAATAATCTTGAACGGCAATCTAGGAGGATAAGGTCGCTCTCATACACACACAGTTACACTGAAGTTTGTGTTCTGGCAGTGACAGGATCAAAGGGGATGCAAAAAGATGTCACTGCAGGTGCTGAAGTTTCCTATATCAAGCCGTTATATTACTTCTCTTTGCTCTGAGGGTACAGTTTCCACACACACCCAATTTCTTGTTTTCGCTAAAGATTTTCTTTGGTTTGTTTATTTACTGTGTAATATAATTCTTTATTCCCCTTCGTCTTTATAATTTCTTGTTCTTTTCTTTCCGATACCCACTGTCCAGCTTTATCTTTTCCAAAAAAATTATATTTATCTATCTATGTTTTTCCTTGAGCATTTGGAATTGAGGCTCTCATGCGATTGCTTTATGGAACTTAGTCTATCATTCCAATTTCTACTTTATCACTTGCCTTTGCCCTTCTGTTTTCAACTGCTATGGAAAATGTAAAGAATACCATCCCATTCCGGTGGGAAGTCCATATGCATCCTTATTCGACCCGTTTGTGTTGTGTATCTTGCATGAACTAGTGAGAAAATCCAAACTTTTATATCCGCCTAGATGAATTGTAGATTGTGTTCTAATTAGCTCTTTTGATTTCAGTGAGATGGGTCAAGGCCCACATGCGTTATCCCAGTAGAAGCTTTACCGCTACTGCTGACAGATCAGGAAAGGTTCAACCTCAGAAGAAGTGAGCTTTCTCTCTATCTAAGCACGTGTATACATATACAGTTATATATGTATATATATAATGTACACCCAATTTGTTAATGCAATACAATTGTAGGTTTCCAATTTTGTTTCAAATCTATCATATACGACAGAACTCAGAATATTTTTTATATATAAACATGGGATTAATAAAAACTCAGAACATTTGGGCCATATCCACTCTTCTACTGTCATTTCATTTCATTTGTTATGATATTGTTAGAAAACTTTTCTGTTGGGGAAAAGGCTTGGTTGTTGTTGTACAAAACAAGTTTGAGGATGCTGCTTCAATGAGCTCGTGAGACTTCAAAAATTAAACAAACATCCCTTTTAGGGCTCACACCTCATGAACCAAGGAATAATTATATGCGCATTTTTTTTAACATCCTTTTTTATGCCTCAGCAGACGCTTACGCCTAATATATCATAAATTTTCACTTCTCACTGTTATTACCAACCACATCTTCTATTTTATTATAATAGGTACATAATTATAAATCTTTACGCGTCACACCCACAGCCAGTGAACCACACCGACACACCCCACAAAAGAGAGGACCTCACTATCAACTATAAATACCACATAAGACCCAAGAATGACCAAATCACAGCCACACCGCCCACAAAAGAGAGGCTTAACCCTTATCTCAGATGGAGAAAAATGCCTCACCATTTGTTTTCACCTTTAAAACAGTGTAAATTTAGTCCATACCAATGCTTATTAATTTTGTGATAGTTGCATACTTGCATCCTTAGCATGAACAAATGCATCCAAACTCCATTTAGGTATTGATGGTAGTAATGGTGATAATGACAAAAATGACTTGAGGAGGAGAGTCAATTTTCACATTCAGAAGCAAAATTATTTTTATTAATGAGCCTGAGATGAATATAATTGCAATGTTGTACAATAATTATAGACTATTCTTTAGAGAACCTTTTTATTTTTCCATCTACTTTTTTACCATCTGTGTTCTTTGATGACATTTCTAGGAAAAGGAGGCTGGATGAGATATGCCTTGAAAGGTTTCAGCAGTACAGCCGAACCTTCATACAGTCATGGATCCTACAAGGTGATATACTCATTAAAAAAAGGGTCCTAGAAATGTATTTTGTGGAGTCTGCTAGATTTTAGACTTTGAATTTATAATACCTTACACATCTTGAAATTTTATGCCTTGCTGAATTTGTCTAAGATTTAGAAATTTGATGTTTAATTTGGATTGTTGATGAAAAAAAAATTGGAAAAAGGGCTTATGTCATTAACTAGGCAAGTTGATCTACATCTGCAACATACTAAATCCTCATATCTGTAATTGTTTAGCTGTTTCCATATAGGAATGCCAAAATTACAGTGATTGCATGCTATCACAAAATTAATGTAATATTCTCGAAAGATGAAAGTGTATTTGTTTTGATATTGCATATATCTTGGGTTCTTGTTAAAAATTTGACGTCTAATTTGTTTTCAATGTCAGCACCAGACTCCTAGTTAAAGGAGTATTCTACCCAGACCATCTGTAAGACTTGGAGCTCTTGTACAAAACCGACATCTTTTGATGATGGATTCTAGTGTCCATTAGCTATGATTTGAAGCTATTAATAAACTAAATTTGACTTTAGAAATATTTGATATGGCAAGAAGAGAAATAAATACATTGGAACTGAGAAATTTAGTTAAGGAAACAACTCAAAAAAACCTTGCCCAATCCAACCATTCTTGGTCTCTTAAATGAATTTTGTTTCAATGTTTTATTATATTTCGAGGTCATAATTTCAATAAACAGTTAAAACACATGCTAGATATCTTTCTTATTACTATGTCAACTTCTCCATTTTCATTTGCATTGACTCACATTTGATTCTTTTTGGGACTTATGTTGCTCCTTTCAAAACAGGAAAAGTTTTTGTTGACGGAAAAGTAGTAAACAAGGCTGGAACACCTGTATCTGATAAAGCTTTAGTTGAGATCAAGGCTGAAGTTCCAAAATATGTATGTAGGTGATTACTCCCTATAATAACCCCAAAAATTGTACGATTTTTCATTTCTGCAATAACCTTGGGAAGACTTCTGAAGCTTGTTCCTTTCTCTATTTTTCTCCTAATCCAGAGCAGGACATAAGTTAGAGGCTGCCATTGAACAACTCGGTGTTGATGTTGCTGGCAGAGTAGCTCTTGATTCAGGGTTGTCTACTGAGGATTTACAGACTGCTTGCTTCAGTATGGTGCTTCATTTGTTTATGGAGTTGATGTAGGATATGGACAGGTAGTTTACATTTTTCTGACATCTCGTACTCATGAATCAGTGAAGAGTTTGGATATATCCAGGCAGAGGAGGTAGTTAAGGTTTACTTACAATTGGCAAATACCAGTACGAAATGTCACAAATGTTATTACACTATAGATAAATATTAGAATTTCACATGCTGTAGCCAAAGCAATGTATGAGATTTTTGAAATTTTTGGTTTGTACTGCCATTGTCCAGGAACTTTGCTTAAATGGGGGGTTAAGCAGGCATAATTTGTAAAAAGTAATCTCTAGTACCTAAACAGGGGATGCGATGAGACGGACTCACTAGCAATAGTCTATTGGTCACAACCACTGTCACGACTAAAAACCGAGATGCACAACAGTGCATGACTTTTCATTGCCATGTATACATGATAATCTTGTTGAATGGACCATCATCTGGTAGTACCATATTGATGGAAGACTTTAAAAAGTTTACCAGTTAAATCAGTAGAGTAGTTGTAAGTGGTTAGAATTGCGTGATTTTTTTTTTTTTTTTTTGCCCCTTTAAACAACTAGTGCCAATTGTATTAAAAAAAAGAAAGTCAAACCCTTATGTAGATGCGTCATGGGACAAATAGAACATGGTAAGGCCAATGATAAATAATCCAGAAAGGAAAATCCTCTAAATTTTCTTCTCACCCTTCAAAGAAGTAAAAACTTGAATAGGATTCCCTTAAATCCGCCCAATCCCAAAGGCTCCTTGGAGAATGCTTTTGGTGTAAACAACCAGACTGTTTGGAGTTCATATTTTAATATTTCTGTTTGTAACAAACATTAATGGTTTCAGTCAGTTCGGAATAGATTAGCTTATTTAATTTAAGTTTTCTGCATTTGCATGTGCAACTGCTCATTTTTTGTCCTGCCATCCATCGGCTCCTGCAGAGCAAAACAGGACCTAGTTCTTTATTCTAAAATGCAAGTTTATATTTTACTCTGCTTTTGAAAGAAACTGGCTTTTAATCAAGAAGGTTTCTCAGTCTTTACCTTGAAAGTATTTATTCATAAAACCAAAATTCTTGTTTTTAGTGTGAGATGTATCCGGTTTAGTTCAGATAAGTATGTCAACCTCAATGTATAAGCAAATTTCTGCTGTTATGAACATGAATGTTTAAGGATATTGTAACACACCCCTACGGCCTTCGCATGTTCTTCTGCTACAGTGTTGGATTTTCCAGTCATTCTTGATGCTCACTTTTTCTTAGGTGGCAGACAAAATTCGGCGAGATGAACGTGTCAGTGTTGTAGAACGGACAAATTTAAGATATCTTTCTGGACTCCCACAAAAAGTTGATTTGGTGACATTGGACCTTTCATTCATCTCCATACTCTTGGTGAGATTTCAAATAGTGTTGAAACACCGCACTGCCAATGTACAGATTTTGTGGACTTTGTCACTTGAAATCACTTATCCAATTTAAATACGCTTCTGATTTTTCTGCATACATTTGAAAAATGGTTCTGCTTTAAATATACGGAGCAAGAGTATTGTGAACATTCTCCTTCTCAATCAATATGATTTTATGGATTTTTTTTTTTTTTATTTATAGTTTTTGGCGTTGTTGAACTTCCCTTTTTGATTTCAAATGCTTTGTTTTTCCTTCTCACCTTCTTTTCCCTTTTTGGTTTATATGTAGGTCATGCCTGCTGTTTTAAATGTAATGAAGGAAGAATCTACATTAGTTACCCTGGTTAAGCCTCAATTTGAGGCTCGCAGATCCCAAGTAAGCCATCTATTTTTCCTTGTTATTTTATTTTGATGCTTGGTCTATATGGATTTTGTATGTCCTGCAGTTTAGCTGAATCAGTTTTTATTATTATATTTGGAAAAGAACATTACTAAAGTTGGAGGAGAGATTTATCAACAAGATGAGGTTAGATTAAAAGAGATCTTTTGTTTTCGCTATACGAATTTGAAGATAAAAGGTTTTTGTAGGATAGGGGCCAGTTATATTATCAGGAGGCACAGCTTAAAAAGTGATTGGGGAAAGGGCTAGTGGGGCTTTATAGAGGCCACTTCTTTGGGATGTTATCATTGTATAGTCTGCCACTCTGTTGTATTTTCTCTTCTCTTTTTTAAACTTTTTTTCTTTATAATTGAAGGATTTATCATGCTTCTGTTCATTGTGCCATCTTTGTCCTGTGTTTACTAAATTTCTGGTTTCTCATTTAGAAAAAAGTTTATAATACTTCGGCCAGTCGGTAATCCACTTAACACCATTCTTTTAAAGACTTTTGGTTTACTAAAAACTGTTGCTTTCAAACCAACAAGACCAGTAAACTGGAAAAGAATAGCAGAACTCTACTTTATGTGCACTTCTTTATTTGCATATGGTATGTCAGTTTATGGTAACCATAGGGCAATTGCGTATTGATAACCTTTTTTGTTTGTTATGTAAGAGAGTCCTTGTTTGTTGCAGGTAGGAGGAGGAGGAATCGTGAGAGATCCCTTAGTCCATCAGGAGGTAAGCATTTGTTCAATTTTCTGTTAATTTAATGAACTTGATCTTCACACAGCCCAGTGTCTACAAGAGAACAGTGCTCTTCATGTTCAATTATTAGCTTGCATCTATTTGTTTTTGTTAGAAAAGGGATGGAAATGTTCTTTATTTGGTAGAATAACCATGTTGGCTAACTGCCATCTAGCTTTTATTTGGATTTTAGAAATCTTAAGTTAAATTTAATATTAAGAGTGAATCTTCAGAGAACGATATAAATCATTAAATGGTGCTGATTATTCGTGAGCTTTTGACAATAATCTGGACGTGTCACAACATTATTTAAAATATGAAATAAGAATTATCTGTAACTTCGAATTCATCTTCCCCTTCTTTGCAAGTGTTTCAATTAGACATGGAGTTTTAAGCACTAAAATGAGCACAATTTTTCCATTGCATGTTTTGAAATCTTCTCCAACTTATATCTAAAAGTAGACTTGTAAACGAATCGGATTCGGACCGAGTTTAGGCTTAATTTTGGGGGGTGTTTGTGTTGATGGTGATAAGAGATCCATATTCTCTGCAAATTGCCAACAGATTCATGTGTTAGGGATTGAGAGTATAATTTAAAGAGTTAGTAATTTTTGCAGGCTTAAAAGAGGGAAGGGTTATATGAGGTAATGTGAGATATGACAAGTGCTAATGAAGTTTTTTTGAATTCAAAGGACCATCTTTTGAATCTGAAATCGAACCAATGTTGAGGACACCCTAGCTTTCATACAAATTTGGTTCACACTTCGATGAGAAGATACTAAGGTTTTATTATTATTTATTTGTGTCCCAATATTTCTCTAATATTTGCCTAGATTTCCAAACTTATTTTCTTTACCATCAATACATATTTAGGTATTTATAATTTAATGTGAGAGATGATTTTGGCATATTTAGGAATCTATAATTTAATTTGAGAGTGATATGCTCTTGATTGGATTTTACTATGTAGGTTCTTGAAAAGATCATCCAAGGCGTAAAAGATTTAGGATTCCACTGCAAAGGGTGGATTGAGTCTCCACTAAAGGGTGCCGAGGGTAATACCGAGTTTCTAGTTTGCTTTAACCGAACAGTTACTGAAGTTGCAGATTGAAATGCAACCAAAAAAGCTGTAACTGCTGCATGAGTGGGAACAATTATTCAGGAATGTAACGTGCAGAAAACTTGTTTCCTATGGTTGTATTTTAAGGTTTGAAAATACACGTGGCTGTAACCTTTTTGGGAAGAAAAAAAAAAAAAAAGCAATAATGAGTGCTTCCTATGTATGTTTTTAACTTTTAAGATATGAAAATACATGTGGCTGTGATTTTTTTGAAAAAATAAATAAGTGAAGGATTTTAGCAATGGTAATTATCAATTCTCCAATGGTCTGACATGGTGAACTTCTTCAAGGTAATTTTCATAAGCTTGAAAATCTTTTTCGTCTACGCCTAGTGATGGATGTAACCCTGTATGCTAGTGATGCCAGGCATTTGTGGGTGGGTTGGGATGCATGAGTTTTTAGCACACACACACACAGGAATTCTTTTGGGATGCATGAGTTTTTAGCACAAAATGTATTAGGTTTTTGTTTTTCCTAGTTGGTCACACACACATGCCTCTACTCAACTGAGGTTCGAACCCCTGACCTCTCTTTGAGAAGTAGGAGCTTAGTACTGTTAAGCCACTAACCTGTTGGTGAATGTATTAGGTTTTAGTACACAATGTTGGACATTTTGGCTATTCTGAATCTTATTGTGAATGGTGTCTTTCTATGTTGATTGTAGTGTTTGTCTATTATCATATTTGTGCAAGGTGGATCGGTTTTTTTCTGTATATTCTCAGTTTCTACTCCCTTACACTGAGATGCAATTTTCTGGTATAATATTTACATGCTATGATGAAGCTCTATATTCGTGGATTTTCAAGTTCACTTTTGTGTTTTGAACATGTAGAATGAGATCCATCTAATCAAGCCCTTTCATTCAAGTACAAACTTGTCAGAACTAACCCGAGTTCAGTTGGTCTGGAAAACATAACCCAAGACGGCAAGACCCATCAAACTTAAAGAAATCGAACCAGAAAAAACACAGTACTTCCCCTTGAGTTGGAATGTGTCGGTTCTACAATACAAAACAAACCTACACTGCCTTCATGTTTTAAATCATTTCACCTACAGATCAACTAGGGAAAAAAAAAATCACCTACATATCAGTACTACTATAAAAGAGTTCCCAATCAGATAATTTGGCTTTACACTTGCCCCACATTATGACAGCATGAAGCAACATGAGAGCACAAAATAAAATAGAAATGGATTAAGACTACATGTTGTAAAGCAACATGAGAGAACAGAATGAAACCCTAGTCCAAAGAATGCTGGCTAAAAATTACAAAAAAAAAAAAAAAATGAATAGCTTCGCAGAACAAGGACCACATGTCTACACATCACTCCAACATGCAAAAGTTTCGGTGATGATATTACTATAATCCAGTAAAAAGTTCTTTACTGTTGTTTGATAAAATTAAAAATTAAATACGAAAATTTTAATAGCTAAAATATTAATTAGTAATTATGATTTTAATTTTAATTTTTTTTTATTTTTGGGGTTTAGTAACAAATGAAGTATATTTTAATCTTTTGAGTAATAATCACTAAATATATTCAGAATTAAGTACTGAATTTCTTTTATAAAAAAAATAAAAATAAAAATAAAAAACTGAATTGAATAAGCACTTATAATTGAAACCTAAGAATTTTACACACCAATTATTATTGAGAAATTGTGTCGGAATTATGACATAAAGTCCCTATAGAAAAGCATATTAGTTACTCAAAAACATCAGTGAATGCCAAAGAAAGCAGGAATCACATACAGCAGGATTAGACATGGCGCATCATCCGAATATACAAAGTGGTGTAACTTGGTCACAACAATCTAAATTTCATGCTTACTATAGGCAAAAGGATCTTCACCTGCATCATACAAACATAAATATGGTAACTACACAAAAGGCCTAAACATGCTATGAGAAACAATAACTACACAACAAAGTAAACAGTACATATATTAAAAGGATCACAGTATTAGCTTGTACAACAAATTAAAGATCAACATGGCTAGTTGTTTTCCTTCTTTTTTTCGATTTTTTTTTTTCTTTTTTTTTTTTTTTTTAATGATCATACATTGCAGCATCTGACGAACTGAAGGGTTAACACTAACAGTTAAGAGGATCATAATCAAAGCTTAAACATCCTACTAACTAGTGAAGATATGGAGCCTGGTACTGGAAGCCATTTCCAAAGTAGTTGCCATGACTAGGGGATAGGTTGTAAGTAGCAGAACCAAGAAGTGAGGGGACATGGTTGTCAGTTGGTCCGGGGTAAACATATGGTCTGTCATAAATGTACTGGGGATACCTATCGGTCATTCTAGGATAGAAATTCTTGTCAGTGGCAACATTAGTGACTCGGGGCACATATCCTACGCCATTAGCACGGGGTCTTTTGGGTTGAGGTTTTGCAACTTCTGTTGCCCTTTTCTTGTCTGCCTTCACCTTCTCTATCAGGAGAACCCGTTTTTGGAGTGGATCCAGGGGGTAATGCTCTTCAAGCTTGTGGTCTTCAATGCACTTGATCACAGCCTTAAGTGCAGTCAGCTCCCTTTCATTGACCTCATTCTGAAACACCAGAAACTTTATTAGATTATCCAAAACAGGAGCACAAAATAAAATTTTCATATTCCGTCTTGACAAAATCCTATTAACATCTAGCATCAGCCACATCGGACTAAGTTAGGTCCAAACACTTGGTACTGCTGCCAGTACATTAAAGTCAAAATTTTACCCCTGATACTCTAACGATAGTATGCAAACAAGAGAATCCCAAAGGAAACAACACTAGAGAATAAATTTTCAAGCTCTACTAGATCAAATTTCTTAGTATTTTATCAATCCAAACGCTGACAGTGTCGAAGCATTAAATAAACTACTCTAATTGAAATGCATTAGATATTTGGAAAAGAACTACTTACACACACTAAAAACAATGTCATTTTAGTAGGCTCAAATTAATTGTATTGCTTGCTAGTTGGAATTTTGGAGAGCAAATTACTAGAAACAATAGAACTCATTGTTTAACATATTTGAAGAACAAACCTGCAGAGTAGGAGATTGATTTCCAGATCTTACAGGTGAAGAAACTTTTCTTGCCTCTGTCAAGTAGGATTTCAGTAATGAAACAGGTGAAAACTGCTCTGTGAGCTCAAATGCAAAAGCTAGGTTAACAGCATCAATTTGCCTTCCATTATTCACCAAAACAATAATTACACCTGAAAAGTCCAAGCAGACTGAAGTGAACCATAGAACAGTTACAAAAACTGATAGTAGTATGACATTAAAATAATTCAGTCCCCTTGAGAACTTCTGCACTCTCTGTCAAATGAATCCATCTACCCAAGCTGCAACATCCTCAACTCCATTATTCAGCAAATGCCAAGAAACTTTCTATAAAAAAAGTCTATTAAAGAGAAAATATAGAGTATTTCACATGGAACAAACGCAAAATCCAATGAAGCACGAACCTACAAGCTTACTGTTAGAGGGTCTTGTCCCACATCGGATCCAGGTGGGGGAGTGATTGGGTATATGTGGGTTGGACACCACCTAATAACTTAAGCTTTTGGGTCGGACCACGAAGCTCCCTACCTATTATAGTTGATATGAGAGCCAGACTCAGTCCTTGGTCCGGTGTCACGCCAAGTACTCGCCTAGACGAGCCCACCCGGGAGGTGCCCGGGTCAACGCCGGGTGGTCCGACCACAACAAGTGCATTGCGAGTTCAGGAGGGGAAGAATGTTAGAAGGGTCTTGTCCCACATCGGATCCGGATAGGAAAGTGATTGGGTATCTATGGTTGGGTGTTAGCACCACTTAATAGTTTTAGCTTTTGGGTCGAACCGCGAAGCACCCGGCCCATTATACTTACACTGTAGGTTATCAAATGAAATGAAAAAAAGAAAAAAAATTAAAAATTAAAAATAAAAAAGGGAGGGGGGTCCATCCTTAACTACTTTAGGAGAGATGACCCTTCTTGTCCATTTTGTCTCTAAGTTGTCTAAAATTTTAAAAATGCATAAAACACCCCTTTAGGACACTATGACATGGGCACCGACAAGTATGGGGTGCGTCTAACATGCCTTTTGTTGGAAAATACAAGGTGCATATCTGACAAGAGAGAAACGTAACCCGGCAGTTCCATTGGATATTGCTTAACATGTCTCCAGTGCTCAAAAAATTCCAATGAGTACATGTACTCGCGTTAAAGACTTAATGTTCTCAGACAGGTTGTTTCACTCTCATATACAGATTATAAGAAAAATTGGACACTTCTTACAATTTACCGATGTCCACTTTCCTAAAAGCTACAGATTAGATATGTACCCCATTTACCCAAGTTCTATGCGATATAAAACCCCAAGCAAGTTCATCCTGTCAAGTGAATGTTCAATGTGTTTTCAACATTGACCCCCCAACCCGATACCCAAACTCAAATAATAAATAAATAAACAAAAGCTGACCTGGCATCTTATCTGACAATCCAAGGGAACGACACAGATCAGCTGCTTGGCGACGACGAGAAACCATCGGTATTAACTTGGATAAGTCGTCCTGATCAAAATCAGAATTAATACCAAAAGTGGCTAGAAGTTGTAAAAATGCATGAGCCTCTAAGGAGTTCCCATTGCCAGCATCCACATCAAGATCATCTAACTTTGGTTTCCACTCTTCAGCAATAGCCTTTGCTCGTTCTTTTACATCTTCTGGGATTACATTTGAAACAGAGCCCAGATCCAGGCTTGTTAACAAAATGCTAAGGCACTCCATCAACATGATACATGTTCGGCGTAGACCCAGTAGATTTGAATCTTTTTTTCCATCCAGATTTGGCAGTTCCATGCAGTAGAAACCCTTGAGGGAGTCCAAAACCAAAGAAGCTGGATCAGCTGCAGCCTTTAATGCAAGTGGAATTTCCTCCCTTATGGCAGCAAGATTCTTACGGTTGTCTGATATGAACTTGTGGAGCCCTTCTGAGTCCATCTCTTGACATAATTTGACTAGCTGGGGGTAAGACATCACCTCCACATTTCCAATTTCAGAAGTCTTCTTCATGTCTTCGTTGTTACTCTCAGGAGTCTCAGCAGCCATGGCATCAGGTGGTTTCTCTTCCACAAATGCTGTTCCACCTTGGCCCTCACTCGTGACAACAGCAGGTTCTCCGGGAAATACCTTCCTGTGCTTATCTAGAATTGCAGAGACTGCAGCATCTCTCTTCTCTTGGAGCCTCTCCAATGAAGCTTGTTCCTTGGCTGTGACAGCTGCTTCACGCCTCACCAACAACTCTTGGGCTTCCATTGCCTTGCTCTCGAGTTCCTTTTCTTGGTCTTCCAATTCATTAAAACGCCTCTTCAGGGACTTCTCAAGTCCATGAAAATGTTCTTCAAGTTGTTTCCATTTTAAATTCAGAGTTACGGCACGATGACTTTCGAGCTCAGCAAATGCTTTCTGAAGTTGTTGAATCTTAGAGCTCGTGGAATCCATGAGTGTAGCAACTGATTGAGCATCTTCCATGGCAGCAAAGCCTAGTGGAAACTGAAAAAAAAATTAAAATAAAGGAATTAATAAAAGAGTAAAAAGACAAGAATAAATTTGGCATCTGAAATGAACAAAAACACATTAGCCATGCCATATGTTGCATGAATTATCACTATATCAGCCGCTAATAATCTTATTATTATCTGCTCTGTATAATTATTATCTGTTCTGTGTAATGCATATGTAAGAGAGAACCTTGTAAAAATTAAACAGCATCTATGAAATCTCTTAGTGCCGCATACAGGGGGGTAAACAAGCATTAAGTGACTATAATCTAACACATTGTCATTCATCAAAAATATAAGAGAAAAATCAATTGAAAAAAGGAACTCAGAATTTACTTAAGCAATGCATTTAAAATTTATTCTGAACACTCACAAAAGATCCCCAACTTCTCAACTAACCAAAACACTACATGTCAAAAGGAAGTAACTAAAACATTCCAATATATGTGTGTCGGTGTATGCAAGAATTAAAAGGCACATAAGAGTCAATATCTTATTAAGTTATGGCATTATGACTTCATTGGATAGCTCTACTTATAAGTTATAAATCTTTCGAGTAATATCCTGCTTAACTAAAAGATTATGGATGACAATTTTACACTTTTAGAAAATATATTTCGATATACATCCAAAAAAAACAAGGTGAACTTTAGTATTGCTGCAGCAGTGCACCAAACCAAAGTCCTCAGTGTCTCACCCCTGCATTTCTTCCACAAAAATACTATAGACGGATGCTGTAGAACTAAATCAAATATCTAAACAGCTAATAACCAGTGTCTTCCAAGCATAGTGGTGAAGGTTGGCCGAAACTTGAATTATACCAAGAGAACTATAAATAAAATATCATTAAATGCTAACAAATATTCCTAAAGTAAACTGACATGGAGAAAGAAATGGAAAACCGAAAAAAAAAACAAATATATATATATATATATATATATATATATATATCTCATGATACACAAGTTAAAAGTTTGAAAAGAGAGGACCTAAAATATCAAGATTTATGGCCTACAAAAGATCTGTAAAATCTTGACGAAATTAATGTCCTAGCAGCAAGTTAAAAAGCTTGCACCAAGAAAGAGGATTGCCAAATCAATTATACACATTAACGAAGCAAGACTCTCTCTACAAAACATAGCCCCCTAATGTTTAAGGATAACTTATCAACAGAAGAACAAAAAGGTCCTTACAAAGTACAGATTCAGTCCAAGGAACAAGACAACCAAACCACAAACAAGTAACAGAAGTTCTAATACAGATTCAGTCCAAGTAACAAGACAACAAAACCACAAACATGTAACAGAATTTCTAAGTTACTTATCTTCAAACATCACCAGCAGCAATAACCAAAATCCCGACACTTCTACCAATAACTCTGTTTTGTCACAATAGGAACAACCATCATACCAGCAAACTGAAAAATCTTACAAAACGAAATTCAAATTCCACACATGATGGCTATCCTTGTCCAATAACTAACTATCAAAGTGCCTAGTGACTATAAAACAAACAAATATATCATCGTCGTCGTCGTCGTCATCACCATCATCATCCTTGCCTTAATCCCATACGAACGGGGTCGGCCACGTGAATTCTCTCTCTACTCTTTCCTATTACATGCCATTTCCCCTGCCATGTTTAATTTTTTTAATTCATTTTTAATAACCTCGTCCCCTATTTTTTTTGGTAGCCCTCTCCATCTCTTACCTTCTATTACAACTAATCTACCCCGCTTAACCAATGCGTCTCTAGGTCTCCGATATATGTGTCCAAACCATCTAAGTCTACTCTCTAATTTTCTCACTAACTGTTGCTACAGCTAATATTTCTCTCACACTGTCATTATTTATCTTATCTCTCCTAGTCACACTCCATTCATCCATCAAATACATGTGTGGATTAAAATGTCTACTCCATATTACTTGTGTTGCATAAAAAAGAAATGTCACTACTAAGAACCACCTAAGTTAATCTCATTCTCTAATATTCAATTCGCAACAAAGGAAAACTAATAAACCATGCAAGGACACTAAGCAGAACACCCACTACAAACAGGATTCCAACTTACTATGCCAGGACTCGAAATGAAATCCAATTGTGTCTCCTATTTATTGTCTTCCCTTTAAATTCAATCCACTGGCAAAATAAATTGCTACAAACTATTCATTCTGCAACCTTGATAAGTTGATATTTATTGGAACTAGTATTCCTTTTTAACCAACCAAATATATCATATAATTGATAGCAATCAATTTGGTAAAAGGCACCATCACCCACCCAATAACCACAAGATATTTACCTGAAATGAGAAATCAATATTTGAAAACTAAAATATCTAAGACGCAACATGGATGTTGAACTAGTAAAGAGAACAAACTCGTTCAGCTTTTAATCATTGAGTTAAAAATAGAAAAATACATTGCTCAAAGAAATGTTCCAACAGAATTTTCATAGACTTCTAAAACTTACAAGACAATAAACAATCATTTCACAATGCCTAGTGTTTCTCTTAAATAGTTTAATTCAAACTTCGCCGATGTTATCCATAGACACAAAAGATATCATAAATTTGGTCAAACATGCATATCTATCTATGCTATCTATAAAAGTGCAAGGATTTTTTTATTATTTCACATTTTTCACTATTTTTATCAATTGCAATTAATTATAATTATTAATATTATTTCCTTATTCTAAACAGTTTTTTTCCATTTCTCAAAGGACACTCCAAAGGGCACAAACCTTCGGCAAAAGTAAATTATAGTTACTAATATAATTTTATTTTCCTAAACAGTTTCCTAATCGCTTAATTCCTAAAAGGATACCCAAAGGACACAAACCTTCGGCAAAACTAAATTATGGTTATCAACATATTTCCTTTTCATATACAGTTAGCAAAACAAGATAAGGAAATTGTTGAAAAAAAGAAGTGTGGAAAGTATGACGTAACCAAATCGGGTGTTGATTGGAGTGTGTTGCAACAGAGCGACAATCCTCAATTGATAACGAAGAAAGGGTAATCTGATCCCTCCCCGATGGTCAATTCTAGGTCGTCCAGTGCAAAGAGATGAATTCGATACTTTTTTCATTTCTTTGCTGGATTTGTTGTTGATTTAAATTGTTTTTGTGTCCAGACATTCAATCTTTGTAATGAAAATTCCAAAATCGTTGAATTTTAGATGGTGTTGATCCTGAGATTTTATTGCAACGCACGGTAAGCACTTCATTGTGCCTCTTTATCAATCTTTGAGTTGTAATGCTTTTTTTTTCATATTATTCTAAATGTTTTACCAATTTAATTGAGTTTTTCATATCTGATAAAATATTTGTATTGAATGATTGCAGTCAATTTTTTTCTCTTCATGTCTAAAGTATTTAGCATTTATCTTAATCATGTCATTTGATTTTATTACTTTATTTTTTTTTTATTGTGTAATTATTTAACATTTGTATCATAAAAATTATTTTCTGCAAAGATTTTCAACTACATGCATTGCATGTACATTTCTCCTACCTACTTATAAAAGTGTTAAGCATTTTTTATTATTTCTATACATTTTTTTAAAAAAAATTCTGATTTAATGATATTTTTTGCTTTTTATGCAAGAAATTGAATAACATAACAATTTGGTGCACATAAATTCAAAGAAATGATAAAATTTCAAAGATCGCATTTTTTTAATGTTTTTTATTATTTTGGTTATTAAAAAGTTGGAGTTATCAGCACAACTAAAACAAATATTTGAGTTAGTTCCAAGATAAATGATAAAGTTCAAAGACTTTTATTTTTTTCCCTGAAAGGCAAAGCATATGGATTTTATTTAAAGAGATTAATGTACCAAGACGAAAGGCCCAATGGGAAATTAGTTGTGTCTAATAAACGTTCAAAGATTGCAGCACAACTAAAACAAGTATTTGAATTAGTTCCAAGATAATTGAAATTTTAGATTCATAATCACATGCTTCTCATCAAATAATTAGAAAATATAAAAATGAAAAGGTACATATTGATGCATGAGAATCTTTCTTTTGTAAGCCATGTGCACGCAAAAAATGCAATTATAAGCTATTTTTATTTTTAGGTACATGTGTGTGTGTGTGGTGTACACATGGATACAAAATAGGGCTTTTTTTTTTCTTTTTCTTTTTTTTTTGATAAGTAAGAATTGTATAAAAAGCGCTCAAAAGGGAAGCGCATCCCAAGGGAACAAACACAGGCCAAAACATCCTCTACAATTTCAAAGAGGCCAAAAAATCAACAATTTCCTCTAAAGATCTATAATCTCTACCCAAGACCCAACAAAAAAGAGTGGAAACAATAGAGAAATTAAGAAAAGAAATAGGCCTCTCCTTCCCATCAAAATATCTCCTATTCCTCTCAAGCCAAATGCACCACCACACACAGAGAGGCGTTGCCCTCCAAGGATCACGAACATGGGCCCCCACAAAACACCCTCTCCAAGCCTCAACCATCTCTCTAGCAGAATGAGGCATGACCCACAGGAACCCACACAAGCCAAGCATCAAATGGTTGTTCGTGAATTAGTTCTTTTTTTTCCTTTCTTTGTGAATTAGTTCATAAATGGTTTTTCTCTTTTTCCTACGTATATATTGTGTATTAATCCTTTAATTAGATTTGCTTATTTATACCAATTGTTTGTTTTTTCACCACACAAGGTGAGTATTCCTCGTGTTGAATTTGTTGGTTATGTGCTGCTTTTATTTATTAGTTCATTTGTTAATTAGATTTATTATCTGTTCATATTTCAGGTTCAGACTACTTGATGTATTGATTTTCTTCACATTGCTGAAGTTTTGATAGAGATCAGCAAAATTTTAACAAGATGCAAGCCTTAGCACTTATAATCTCAAGAAAAATACCATAACGGCTAAATGTTCCAATTTGTCATCTTTTCTTTCTTTAAATGTCCATGAGTTATTGAGCTATATTATAGAAATTGTTTTAAAAGAATGTCTCACCATCATATGCCTTCTAGTGGATGGATTTGGGTTGTTTAATGACAGTAAAGGTCCCAATTTGTCATATTTTCTTTTTTTAAATACCTACGAGTTATTAAACTATATTTAAAATAAATAAAATAAAAAATAAAAAAAATTTAGAAGAATGTCTCACCATCATATATTGTTGCAACTTTTTGAACTACGTGCATCGCTCGTGCATTTCTTTGCTAGCGTTACTAAACATTTATTTTTTTTTTTTTTGACAAGTGCTAGCGTTACTAAACATGAAAAAAAAAAAAAAAAAAACTCTTCACCAACCTAGTTCCATGCTATAAAGAAAATCCAAAAAGAACAGCACAGCAGTATCACCGTCCACAAATAAATAAATAAAAAATTATCACCTTTAGGGCTATAAATGAACCTCGCTATTAGCGAACAGCTGAGGCACAGCTCTTTAAGAGCTCAATTCGTGTTTGTTTATTTAGTATATGAACCAAGCTCAAACTGAATTTTAAAGCTCAATTATTAAAATAACCGAGCTCACACAACCCCCACCACATCACGTTTATTTGTGAAGACGTTCACGAACAAGATCGTCGAATGACACGTTTTGAGCTCGTGTGTGTGTGTGTGTGTGTGTGTGTGTGTGTGTGTTGGCTGTGTTAAGAAGGCTTATTAACCATTACACTTCATTTTAACTAACAAATAAAAGTCCAAACCCAGCCCAGACCAACTTATATTCATTCCTTTTGAAAATAAAATAGCCCAAAACACAAGCCCATCTCCATTACCCAACCCATCATTAAACCCAATTTCCATTACCTTCTCTTTCTCGCTCACACTCAACCCTAGCTGCTAGCACATTTGTAACCCCTATCTCCATTACCTTCTGTTAACTCACTCACACAATCCTAGCAGCCAGCTTATCTGTAAACCCTATCTCCATTACCTTCTCTTTCTTGCACGCACACAACCTAGTCGCCACATAGCCCAAGCAAATTGACGTCTGTCGAAAAGGCAAATCCTGTCGTTGACAACCACAACCAACAGCATCTTTTGCCAAACAAATTAGTTCTCTCTCTCTCTCTCTCAAATGCTGGACAATGAAGCCATGATCAATGGTGATTTCTTCCATCGAAGTGTCATATATAGACATGCACACACACACTAAGTAGTCATACAAACAAGAATTAGCTCAATTGAACCATCCGGGCTCATTCAAACACCGGTGAGCCAAGCTCAATCTTGACTAGTCAAACCTCGATTAGCACCTTTTTGGAGTGGAACACCCCAAAACTCGGCTTGACTCATTTACAGCTCTAATCACCTTCACAAAGAAACATGGCGTGATTATTGATACTCTTTAGCCGTGAGATCTTGTTACTAACTATAGGAAGACAAGAAGATTTTGAATGGAGCTTTACCTTATTGAATTTGAAAATTCACTCAGCACACTATAAGCATACAGAGGAAGAGGACCATCTCAAGTTTAATTATAATAAAGAAAACTTATTTTTAGCAAACTGTTTAATAAATAGAAACTTCTAATTATTGTGCTTTCTTGTAAAAAAATAAATACGGGGTAAAGCAAACTTGTTTCTAGAACACATAAAGACACTTCAGTCATGATAAAGTAAGAAAGTCACCCTTGATAATCTTTCAAGCACTTAATAAATAAAGAAAAAAAATTAAAAAGTGATAGTTCAAATATGTTTATGTTCATATTCATGCTCAATATCTCATTTTCACTTTGTGTTCTCTGTAAATGTTCAGTTTACAAATCACATGTTACTTCAAAGATTGTAAACAATTAGAAAAATGAACATATATCGAGTCAAGACACATGTCTTGCATTTTAAATTTGAATGAAAGCATAAAGATTAGATCAACTAACACAGTCCCAAATCCAAGATCAACTCACACACTCCCAAGTTGGACTGTTACCACAAAGAACATGAGAATGCCGATATCCAATTCAAATTTTTTACTAGAGTTGACAGTGATGCCATGGTGTTTAACAAACTCGGTCATATCTATGTGCAATATGCATGGATATGTAAAATTTGACAGTTTAATTGGTAAAAAGTGTTGAATTCAGCAAATAAAAGAAAAGAAATTACATAAGATAAAAAGAATTGGAGATCAGAAAGATTATTTAATTGAACATCCAAGGAAGCAAGCACTGAAATCAGTAAAAAGTAGATTAAAACAATGAAAATCATAAACCACACAGTAAGTACCATCAAAGGTTTAATGAAATAATCTTTTCCAACTCGAAACTAGATTGTATTTGAAACAACTTATAACATAGAATTCCGCAACTCAAATCAACCTATATACTCAGTACAAACAGAAACAGACATTGAAAGAATTAACATAGATATACCACTCAACCCCAATGCATTTTGTCTTCAATCCTTTCCATAATCATTTCTTTTTTCTGCCCATCAATGGGTTACACGAACACATATATCACTATTCAGCATTCAACATATTCTAATCCCCAAAAAAAAGATTAGTACTTTCATAAACCCTTATCCATCTTCATGTTAATTAAGTGAATCAACCACAAAATCAAATACATGTAAATAAATTTCAACACAGTAAACCAGGTCAAAATAAGATATTAAACCCAAAGATGAATACAAATAAAAAGAAACAAATACATGAAAAATGTTGAAACTTATGATACGAATAAATGGGAGAAAATATGGTCAGTGAATACACAACAGCACGCGCGTGAATTAGCGGTTTTAATTTCACCAAATAACAGGTTTTAACTCCCGATGCTGATGATTTAATCAACAAGAACACTGCAAAAGCTAGGCCCAAAATGATCGATCACAAAGGAAAAAATATCTTAAACAAAACAATTGGAACAAGAAAAAGTGAAATAATTGAAGCTAAATTTAAAGATTAGGAGTTGAGAGTCGAGTCCCGATCTGAAGATTAAATAACGAAATTGAACCAAATGATCGAATATTTGAGAGAAATGGAGAAGGACTTACAGATATGGATGTGATATGGTGACGAAAACGATCGGTCGGCGGCGAAATTCGCCGGAAGATCAAACCATGTTCGGTGGGTTTTTGAGGGTTTGCGGGACGCTGCGAACCCCTAAAGAAAGAAAGAGGAAAGTATCAGTTGGACTAAAGACTTACTATATACCACTGTCACAACACCCGACACACCCACACTCTCTCCCCCTCTACTTTTTTGCTTTTTTGGGGGCAGTCCCATTTTTACTAATACCCGATGGAGTAGCTTTGGACCGACGTCGTACGGTAGGAAAGGAAAAGGCTATTACAGAATATATTTATCAATGACCAGTCCACAAACGTGCCCCTAGTAATGGCATTTCTTATGTCTTCTAAAACCTTAAATTGAGGAAAATGATTGAAGTCAGTAGATGCTTGAATTACTTGTTCTTCATTAAATAATCAAATATTAAGTATTCATTTATAAGAGTAAGTTCTCTCTCAAACTTTTATGTCTTTAGTCGTTTGATTAGAGTTGTATACATTGATTAGTTGAATTTTGACCAACTTGTGTGATTTTATTTGAGGGTATTTTTTAAATTTGTTTATATACGTGCTTTAACAAATGTTCTTTATAATTGGAGTTTTTTAATTATGTTTTTAGGCAACAATTTTTTTATTTAAAAAAATGTCAATTTAATGGATTTTTGAATATTTTTTCAAATTTTCCAATATGTGAAAACTTAAAATTTATTCTTAGGAATCTCAAATTATTTATATAATGCTAATATATATATGTATATATAATTGCCCTCAAAATTAACTTCCACGATACACTTTGAAAGACTCAAACATTCTACCTTTCAAATTGAAATGAGTTGAAATACAAGTAAAGGACTTGTCTTGAATTTTTATGCTAAATATTAAAGAAGGTGTAGTGAGATAAATATACAATAAAGACAACAAAAAATATAAAAATATAATGATGATTTCTTCAAGCTTTTCACTTTTGAAGAAATAAATGGACAAGTGTTGCATTGTTTGAGTGATTAGGTTGCTCTTCGTATTTGAGAGCCCGTGTTCGAGTTTTGCATCCTTTCACTTCTATCTAATAACTAAGCACTATTCACTAATCTCTACCATTCTTGAAAAAAAAAATAATAAAAATAAAAATTAGATGGGTAATGATTCTCCATTTGATTAAGTATTTAATCAATTATAGAGATTAGACCATCAAATAAGACATGTTTATAATGGTCCACTCTCATTATCCACAACTGAAAATTGAGAATCCAAGCCCGAAATTAATATGGCTAGAAATTTTTATTTTTTTATTTTTAGAAGAAAATGGGTAGATTTCCTTCCTCCTTTTTGTTTCCCTTTTTCTTCTTTCTACCAAACAAACAAGAAAGGAAAATAAAGAAAAGTCCTATAATGTGTTAACTAATGGTATAGGGTAGAGACACCCGAACTCAATGCTCCTCACATATTGGAGTTGGAAAATCATTATGGTGCTATTGACGACCAGTTACGGTGATACGCAGTAACTTCACAAAAATGCAGTAAAGAGTACTAGTGACTTGATATTATGAATGCCCAAAGAATGTGACACTTGTATCAATCGCAGTTCTTAGTTATATAAAATATGTGCAACATGATTAATTTAGAGATCATTTGATTAAAGTCTAAACTCAAGGTCAAATTATCCAACATTTGGTTCTTTCCACTTTTTGGTTTGGAAAACTATTTAAACACTATAGATCATGATTATTCGCTTCTGATTTGCCTTTTCATCAATGTAGTTGACGTTTGCATCCCAAGGGAAAAAATGGATGATTTCCTTTGATTTTTAATTTTATTTTATTTAAATGTATAAGGACCTATCCATCGAAGCCTATTTTGTTCACCCAAATGTGGAAGGAATTTTATTATTTTTCTTAATTTTCTTTTATTGAATCAATAGAAAAGAAAAGAGAGAATAAATTTTTTTTTTTACCGTGCATTTAACTGGATAATTAGGAGAGAAAAAGAAATAAAATGAAAGAGGAAGGAAAAAAGAGAATATATTAATAAACCTTCACTTGTTTAAGAGAAAAAAAAAAAAAAAAAAGAGAGAGAGAGAGGAAGTAAATGCAACATTCTATTTTGTGTGCCCTATGGACAAAAAAAAAAATCATTTGTTCTCCAATAAACACGACAAAATGATAATTATTAACTTTCCAATTTTAAATAAACACCATCCCCTTAAAGTTTTTATATTATTTTTTTAAAAGTAGACATTTATTTAAAATTGTCCTTCATGTTCTTTTCAATGTGGGTTGAAAAGAACCATCATATGACCAACATAAGGCATTGTAATAGGTGTCCCCAAAGCTGTACTTGTTATGTGATTGCCTAGAATAAAATATTAAAATATGGAGCTAAAGTTAATTTCTTGTGAATTTTTTTTTTCCCACATTACTGAGTTCATATATACTAAAATAGTGAAGGTACGTAACTTAGTGATATATGTATATCATTTTGAAGCAAAAAGTAAAGCCCCAAAAAAAAGGGAGAAACAACAACTACTTCATTAATATACAAAATATTACACATTCATTAATACACAAAACATTGCACTCAGATAGAATACTGTTTATACAAGTAGTTTACACACCGTCACAAATATAATGAAGCACACCAGAGGATTACATATATACATCAAAGAACCACCATTTTACATGAGTATTTTTATTTCCGCACAAGGTGCTGCACCTACGAAAGTACGAATAACAAAAGGAACACTACATGGCTGCTGGAGATGAAATATCCTCATTGTCATAACCAAGAACGGAAGACAGCTTTTGTTTCTCTTGGTTATTTTATTTTATTTTTGCTGAAAGAGCTAGTTGGAAATCTGCATCCTCCTCGGAACCATCACCAAGCTCCTACTTTCAAGTGGGTGATGCCTAATGGGGAAGAGTGACTGGGACCTTCCTCCTTAGCCAGTGCCTACAAAACCATATCCCACTGTGAGGAACACACACAACCATTGTATGTCCACAATGAAATATGAGGACCTTTCATTGTAATTAACAGGACCAAATCGGATATAATCTATATACACAGTCCGTGCTCAATGATTCGAACCTTTCCTTTGAAGATTTGTTGCACAGTGGCATTAAGGTCGCCATCCATCCTAATCTCTTGCACTCCACAACCAAAAGTCCCCATCCTATGACAAGATTCCATCTCCAGCATTTCCTAAGATGGCCATTCAATAGTACTATAACTCTTCACAACCAATAGTAATTCTTCCAAACCATGGCAATTACTAATATAGAGGTATTTCAGGCGAACAAGCCCTTGTACTAGCATTGGCGGGAATAACTTTCGCAACTTGTGTGACATTGACTCAATTGGACCTTCTCAAGGTTAATAAATTGTAGGGGCCCCTCCATATACGTGTCATCCCGCACATACCATCTAGCTCAAGTTCATCTTCAACATCATGCTCTTCCAGTTCAAACACATTTATCAGTGAACAAGCAGCACTGACACTGAATTTCTCAAGATTTATTAGCCTTAATAGCAAACTAGATGAAGCAATCTTCAGCATCTCATGACACACACTCACATGTATTTGTCGTACATTGCACAAGGATTGGTCCAGGTCCTCCGGGAGTTGGCCAGGGCATATTTCAATGAAGCCGTCTAGGAAATGAAACAACAAAACTTCTAAGCTGCGAAAGGCCACCTGCGGTGTCCCCTTCGTTCTGTTCACCAGGTATTCCATTATACAGAAATTGATTTCAAGAGACTTTAATTCACTGAAGCCATCGTCATTTAATTCAATGAAGATATTCTTCAAATTCTTCAAGCCATCAATAAAGATTAGATTTGTATGTTTGGCCAACCTTATGACTTGGAATGCCAATTCTTATGTTGAAACTTGTTGTCTCTCCCACATGTAAATCTATACGCAGAAGAGATTTGACTTTTTATAAAATGGATTGTCAGTTTCTTCAACACAAACTGAGGAATTGGTTCAGGATCATGTGAAGAGCTTCTAGAAGAAGACTCTGAATCTATTATAGGATAAACCAGAACTATAACTTCCCCCAACTACGGGATTTACAAGCAATCCTATGCAAAAGAACATATTGCTCACCCAACACTCCTAACTCAAGAATGGCATATGTGATTCTCAAAACTCAAACAAACCAATATCAACCGAAACAGCTGTCCAATCTGGTGGATTGGCTGGACCAAGTCCCGTGATCCGTTTGGAAGTCTTTGTTGGAACTCTTCCTCTAACTACTGATGATGGTACTATGGCTCGAGACCTAGCACCCATGACGTACTCACTTCAACACGACAAATATTTCATTGCAATGGGTACAATTGATGCATGCTACCTATCTGAAGCATGTAAATATCAGAATTGGTATAGGATATTCATCTGGTAGGCTGCTTGAAGGGGGACAGACCTGGGGTTTGGTTTTCCTCCATAAGTAGGAGCTAGACTACCAGAATGTATAGGCCGATCTATCACCCAGATCCAGCTAACAAAGGCTTGATTGGAATAAAAATGTGCAGGCAAGCCAATTGAGACAAGGATTTTAGCCCAATGGGATCCTAATATATTCTGGCAAATATAGCTCCTCTAATTTACGAAGACTGCATATGACGCCTAGTACTATTTTGATAAGCCCTTCACAGTTCGTCAAATCAGGGAGTCTTAGATAAGTCAATTGGCCAATTTCTTGGGGAATCTCATCAACTTCGGAACCACAAAAGCTGATAATCTCAAGATTATATGGGCTTCCTATCATAGATATGTCCCCTAACTTGCAATAAGTTAGATGAAGGGTTTGAAGGGTAGAAAGCATTCCAAGCGATGGTGGAAGTGACTGGAAGCGAATACAGCATTTGGAATTTGAAACTGAGAAATTAGATATTTCTAAAAAATTTAATTGATCTTTCAATCCTTGAAAGAAATCATTTGGAATTTGCAACTGAGAATTGCATTGTTGTTGCAAGGTCTGGAGATTTGGGCATTGAAGGATATCAGGAAGCTCATCATTACTATCATTTGATATCAATCAGATGCTGAATAATTTTCAAATGTTTGTTCAATTGGCCAATCTCTCAGTCCACTCATAACCTTGAACCTGTAGTTCTCATATTTAGACAAAATAGATATTGCAACATCGCGAATGACATCATGCATTTTAACGAACCCTTCCTCAGTACCATCCATCAACAAAAAGAAGCAATAAGGGTACTTACCACAGCCCAGGCTATACCTCTTGCTTCTTCAATGGTACGGACTTTTCGAAACATCCTAAGCCCCATCGAGTACCTCATCAAGTCATCCATCGGAATGTTATAATCTTCTGGAAAGAAGCAACAGGATAAGAAGAATGATTTGGCCTCCTTGCTTTCCAGATAATTGAAACTCAACTCTAGTTTGGCAGACACGTCTATTTGCAATCCATGGATGTGTGTTGGGTTTGACTTCTTTAGCTGTCGAGCTACATCAGTCCACATGCACTCGTTTTTATTTTTCAACACTCTAGTGATCGTCACAATAACAAGTGGCACATCACTGCATTCATCTTCTACCTCTCTTGCAATGGATTCAAATCACTGCAATCGACTGCTTCACTGGCCATCTCTGTGAAAAGGACCCATGCTTCTGGTTTCGGCAACACATTGACATGAACAATCTTTTGAACTCCCATTTGATTGCAAACCACACTTCGACTGGTTAACACAACTTTGCAACCTATATTATCCTCTCTAAAAGGAACACCCACCGCCTAAAGATCAAGTCTGTCCCAAAACAGTGTCAAGTATTACCAGGATTCGTTTCTGCCAGGTCCTTATTGTTTGCCATAATAACTGTGCTCTATGAGATTCGCTAACACTGACATCGTTGTCTAGCTTGTTGTCTAGCTTATTGCCTAGCATGTCTGCGATTTCCTTTTGGATCTTGGTCACACTTGGAGTTTGAGAAACAACGGCCATCTCTCTCTTTGGTACGTTTGCCAATTTCCTACACTAGTCTTGCCCACACCTCCCATTCCACAAATTCCAATAATGTGAGTGTTCTGGTCCATCAAAGCATCCGTAATTCGCTTCATGGCTAATGCTCTTCTTTCAAAAGTGCGAAAACCTCTGCTTGAAGAAACTTCTATTCCTGGTGGAGGAACAGGGTGAGACAAAGTCGAGAATCTGCCCTCTTCATGGAGCTCAGTAATTGCAACTGTTTTCTACTTTGCTTCTTTGCTAAACTGGTATTGAGAGCTCAAATTGATGCACCATCCACCGAGGCACCTCTTGTCCTACTGATCTTCGTCTTCCAGAAGCTTTCTGACCCCAAGGTGACAACATACACATTTTCAAGCCAGGTCCGGACATCAGCTTCAGTAACTTCCCTGTTCCTCGTGGCAGTGTCAACCTGTCCTTGCACCCTTTATTTCACATGCCCAAGCTTCTCACCTTTTCTTATCAACATTCTCAATATTGTTGTCATACTCAACCAAGTAACAAATCTTCACATCCAACTGCATTGATCAAGGAGTCTAGGATTTTCTCCACCATCCAAGTAACGAATGCGGTAGCAATTTCCACCCTTCTTTTCTCTTTGACACTCAATCTACAAAGTGTAATCAACAAGAGAGAGTTTTTCAATGGTACTGGTACCCACTCTCGATCTTATTCTAGATCACTAAATTACTGATTAACCAAGTTAACAACCAATACCTATGAAACTAATGTGTTGACTCATCATATTGTATAAAATAAAACTATCGACCAACAACCACCCCTCCTACCTAATGCTTCTTCACCTTCCAATAGAAAAAAATAAATAATATACGGAGTATCAACAAAAACAAAGCTTTGTTATAGGAGAAAAAATAGGACAGGAACATAATGAATAAAAAGACAAGTGAGATCTATAATTAATGATTAGAAGAAAATACATCAATGAGTATTGATGTAGTGATGATGGGATATGTGGCAGACTATGGTGGTGGTGCAATTGTATATATAAAACTCTGATGTAGACGGTGATGGTGGTGCAATTCCTTAAAACCTTGACCGCTAACTACCACTGCCTAACATGCATGCTTTGTTTGTCTCATCAGAATTATATATAAAGAGTAAAAAAAAAAAAAAAGAGCAGTGATGTGGGAGACGAAAACAAGGCTGCCAATGGAGGAGCCGAAGCAGCTCCTCTCAGTTCCTCCATTCAGTCAGATGTTTAATTTTGGACTGAAAATGATTATTCTAAAAGGATTCCTCATCACAAAGTTCTGATCAAATCTCTATGAATAGTTTAACTAACCAATAACCTGTCTGATTTCTCCCCAATCTCAACATTTTCTCAATCTTCAACCTTTAATCATAGGTGCTTATGCATCATACTGTAGTGTGGTGACTGAGGTGTTAGAATGGACTCAGTCAGGATGAGGATCGATGATGTTTGCAGAAATTGCTGGGAACAAATGGAATTGGACTTAGGAAAAAAAAGAAAAAGAAAAAAGTGGGGGTTTGCATAAGCGAGAGAAAGAGCATAGTTGAAGAGGAAAAAGAGAGCACCATTGTGCCGGCATGGAGCCCAACATTGGCCTGCATTTAGCTCTGCACCGGCTCACTCAAATGGCAACAAAGAATGGTGCACCGGATTCACCACAAGGGGAACCTCTTCCGAAAGACCAAATTGTATTTTGATTCTCTTCCGATAGTTGGATGTGGAGAAAGATTCTACAACTCAGAGCTTAGTTAGACCACTAATCGAGCATAGTCGGCAATGGAGTTTCTACCAGTTTTTGGCATGATAATTGGCTGTCATCAGGACCACTCACTCTTTCTCACAGTCATCTATCCATTCAGAACTCTCCTGTTGAACCCAATGCTACTGTAAGAGAATTCATTACAGGTAACTCTTGGAGCTTTCCACCTTCCATCACTTCCCTAGTCCCCGAGCTTCGAACCAATCCACCACCCACTGTTGATCGCTCAGACTCTGTGCTCTGGACCATATCCCCTTCTGATTCCTCAAACCATTGTTAAATTATCATCCCCTGAATCCCATTCCCATCTATTTTTCAGCTGCCCATTATCTGCTCCAATTTGGTCATTTATTCAAACACATTGTGGGTTCCATTTAGCAATGCCGAATTGAATCTCTCTGGTTAATTGGTGCTCCCACCACTGGAAGTATACCATGTCTGGAGGGAACGAAGAGCAAGATTGTTTAAAGGAAAATCCTATTTGCAATTGTGCATCCTCAACAGGATTATGGATACCGTCTCAGGTAATCTTGACTCTGTAACAAAGAGAGATTCCATAAAGTCCCGGCATGCTCAGTTAAAGATGGAAGTTTCTGTCTTCCTTCATCAGGCCAACCCCGAGACTAACTGATCCCGATTGATTGCGATTCCACCGGAATCACACCTTGGCTTCACCAGCGGAGATGTTGAGATGATCTCGACTGCGTCTAACGGCTAGCCAAATTCTGCTCCCTTTGTTGCCATTTGGGCTGTCATGTTACACTTGTGACAGCCCTTTGGGCCTAACCCATTAATTTGGGCTTTTGCAATTACTCTTATATATATAATATATATATATATATATACACAATTGTTTGAATTTCCCCCAAAAAGAAAAAAATAAAAAATCATGTTAACAGATACTACAGCGGGATTATTGCGAATACATTAGTTTGAGGAGGTTTTGTTACGTTTTTATTAATTTTTTTTTTAAAAAAAATAAAAAAAAAAAAAAAAAAAAACTAGGGAGTTATTATATATATATATTTTGCCAAGAATTATAAGGATACTCATATCCTATATATTGATGTACTCTATTTTTATAAGTTCCTACTATCCCAAATTTAATATTAAGGCTCCATTTCTTCCTACGTAAAATTTATATTTTTTTTAAATATTTTTATCTTTTAGGTAAAATCTTTTATTTTTACTTTGTCTATATTTGGCAAAGATCTACGTCGAGGTTGAGGTCAAGTCCATTGGGCAGGACATGTAGAATAACTTGTCTAAAATTAATAAATAAGTTATTTTTGTTAATTTTTAATTTTTTTTGTTTGTAAATATTTTACGACAACCAAATACCAAAAAAATAAAAAATAAATATTTTCTGAAAAATATTTTACGTCCAAACAAGCGGAGCCTAACATACCATATCTATCAGTTGATTAAAATTCTAAAACTGCATCCACAACCATAATCTAAGCCTGTTTGATTTTCCAATTAAGCGCTGAATGCAGAACACGGTAAGTGATTTTTAAAAATAAGTGCGTTTAATAAAATTTCAGGACACCGCTTAAAATGGTAAGTACTTCTTAAAAGAGGCGAAAATTTTAAGCGTTGGAAAGGTTGCTTATAGCTTATCGCAGAACATGGCAAGTGGTTGGGTTTAAAAAACAAATTTCTAATGACTGCTCTACCCTCATATAATCATATATATTTAGTTTCGTCTTGTTGCTAATGAAAATGAATTGCATGGAACAAATTCCAAAAAAATAAAAATAAAAAAAAACATAATTCTACCTAATACATTTTAAACTATTACCATTCATATTGATTCACTATATATAAAAAATAATTATTTATATAAGAATTTTATTCAATTTTACGTACTTTCTTTAATATTGTTAACACCATTTTTGTACCCTACATAAATATTATGTAATTATTTATATTTTAAACTGTTACCATTCATATTCATATTGATTCACAATATATAGAAAATAATTATTTATATAACAAAATTTTATTCAATTTCACATATTTTGTTTAATATTATTAACACCATTTTCATACCTTACAAAAATATTGATAGGGAAAAATAACCCTAGCCTATCTTGACTTAACAAAAAAGGGAATTAAATATTGACCTACCACCAGATTTCTCCAACTCTCAGACGATAATATCTCGTTATTAAGGATAACCATTCTATTAAATAAGAATGATGACAAATCGTATCTAGGATAGGATTTGTCATGGGATAAGTTCAAATCTTATCAAGGATAGGATTTCCACGAGGTAGGCTCTATGGGCTAAGGACGATGGAACTCCCTTATCAAGAATAAGGGAAGTGACTATAAAGACAAAGACGACTTGGGGATAAGGTAGGCACAAAAAAACTCCTACTAAGCAAATTACGATTAAAATTCTCTATCGAGAATCCTTGCTGACTTGATCGTCGGAGGGTCAACGGCCGGCACAACACCGGTGTTTGACTTTGCCATCCTTATTTTGCAGGAAACGGTGTCGTACTAGACCGCGGCGAAATTCAACCTCAACAGTTGGCGCCGTCTGTGGGAACAGCAATTCCCTTGAATCGATTTATTACTCGTTGGGTATAGACGTTTGCGGTCCGGTATGGTTACCGAAGGAACACCGTCGCAGGGATCTGGTCAAAGGGAAGAGTCGGGTGAAAATCTAGACGTCCCAAATGACCAGACACGATTTGCAGCGTTGGAACTGCAGGTCCAAACTCTGAATCAGGGTATGGACCAGTTGATCCAACAAAATGCAGCACTCCTGCAACACCTTGTTCCACCGGTTCAACAGGGCTTGCCACGCCAAGACCTCTCGAATCCAAACAGGGGTAATGGGAATCTGGAAAAGCAGGATACTCATCCTCCCCGACATGAGACAGAAGTTGAACAAAGCCAGGTGGGAAACCGACATAGAGAGGTGATCCGCCCCTTTCT
This sequence comes from Cornus florida, assembly GCF_030987335.1. Classification (NCBI taxonomy): domain Eukaryota; kingdom Viridiplantae; phylum Streptophyta; class Magnoliopsida; order Cornales; family Cornaceae; genus Cornus; species Cornus florida. The sequence goes on from NW_026775578.1 coordinate 8,382,099, forward strand.
TCCACGGAGTTCCCGACCCCATGAAGACACGACTGTCATTGAAAAGACCGAGGAAATTTCCCACGTTGACCTAGAGATACAGGATCTCAAGGCAAAGATGGAGGGTGTGATGCAGGCCATGAAGGGAAAAGGCATTGCAGCCATAGATGGTTTGGTGCAGAAAACCAATTTGCCATTCAGCCCCTCGGTTATGAAATGCCCTTTGCCAAGCAAATTTAGAATGCCCACAATTGAGAGTTTCGACGGAACTAAAGATCCCCTCGACCACTTGGAGACTTTTCAGGCGCTTATGCACCTACACGCGATGCCGGATGAGATCATGTGCAGGGCTTTCCCAACTACTCTTAAAGGATCAGTACGGGTATGGTTCAACAAACTAAAGCCAGGAACCATCGAAACCTTTGAAGAATTGAGTAAGGGCTTCGTGGGCCATTTCATTGCTGGCCAGAGGCATAGAAGGCCGGCTACCCACCTCCTTACTGTGAAGCAACAGAAGGGAGAGTCACTGCGAGATTACATTAGTCGTTTTAACACGGAGATGTTACAGGTGGAGGAAGCGGATGACAAGGTGGCCCTAGCCGCCTTCATAGGAGGACTTCAAACCTCAAGATTTCTCTTCTCTTTATCAGAGGAACCTCCTACCAACATGGCCGAGTTATTGGTTCGAGCTAAAAGACATATGAATGCTGAAGATGCAATGATTGCGAGAAAGGGAAAAGAAGGGGAGGATAAGAAGTCAGACAAGAAAAGGCCGGCCCTGATGATCAGAGATGAAAAGGAAACCAAGTATAAGAAACCCATGGTCAACCAGAATGAAAGGGCATCTCGCTATAAGAACACGGAGAGGTATACAAATTACACTCCTTTAAATATGCCGATAGATCAAGTTTTCCTACAGATCCAGGATGAACCATATCTGAAGTGGCCACCGAAGTTGAAGTCAGATCCGGCAAGGAGACCTCGTGATAAGTATTGCAGGTTCCATAAAGACCATGGGCACGCTACAGAGGATTGCTTCGACCTTAAGGATCAAATTGAGACTCTGATCCGAAGGGGGCACATGCGAAAATTTATTGTGGAGAATGACAGAACCGACATTAACCCACTAAGAGCAGGCCGAGATAACCACCCTCCTGATCAACAACCAATAGGAGAGATCAGGGTCATAGCCGGGGGGTGTGCAGGAGGTGGAGAATCGAGCTCAGCCCGTAAGGCCTATGCAAGGAGAATGCGAAGCTCATCTGAGGTGTGCGAAGTGGGAGTACAGATTCAACATCGAAAGATGCCTCGTTTAGGTGATCCAGTTATTACATTTTCAGATGAAGACATGAAAGATGTGCAGCAACCTCATGACGACCCTCTTGTCGTCACCATGATGATTTCTAACTATAATACTCGGCAAATCTTGGTAGATAATGGAAGTTCAGCTGATATCATTTTTCTTGATGCATTCAGCAAGATGAAGATTGGTAAGGAGAAACTCAGACCTACCAGATCACCATTGGTAGGATTCACAGGAGACAAAGTCTATCCTCTAGGAGCAGTCATCCTTCATGTCACTGCAGGAACCAGCCCAAAGCAAGTCACTGTCATGGTCGACTTCCTGGTGGTGGATTGTCCATCTGCTTACAATGTCATCCTAGGAAGAGCGACCTTAAATTCGATGAGGGTTATCACTTCGACTTATCACCTATTAATGCGCTTCCCTACCGAGCATGGCGTGGGCGAACTAAGAGGAGATCAGTCTATTGCCAGAGAATGCTACGTTGCCTCTCTCAAAGAAAAGAGACAGCAGGAGGCTTTGATTGTCGATGAAGTTGAAGAGAATGAGCAAGACCGGGCTAAGCCAATCGAGGACTTGGTGGAGATATGCCTGAATGACACTGACATAACAAAAAAGGTGAAGATAGGGTCTTTGCTCCCCTCAGATTTCACAAATATTCTTATACAGTTCCTCAGACAGAATCAAGATGTATTCGCTTGGTCACATGAAGACATGTCCGGTATTAATCCAACTACGATTGAACATCGATTAAACACAAATCCTACATTCAAACCTATCAGGCAAAAGCGAAGAACATTTGCCGCGGAAAGGAACATGGCTATATCAGAAGAGGTGAATAAGCTTATGAAAGCTGATTTCATCCAGGAGGTTCATTATCCCGACTGGTTGGCCAATGTTGTTTTGGTAAAAAAGGCCAATGGAAAATGGAGGTTGTGTGTAGACTTTACGGATTTAAATAAGGCGTGCCCCAAAGACAGTTTCCCTCTACCAAGAATTGATATCTTGGTAGAAGGGACAGCTGGCCATGAGCTGCTCAGTTTTATGGATGCATACTCAGGGTATAACCAAATCTCAATGCACACGCCAGACAGAGATAAAACCTCTTTCATCACGGACAGAGGTTTATATTGCTATAAGGTGATGCCTTTTGGGCTAAAAAATGCTGGTGCAACATATCAGCGGCTAGTAAACCTGATGTTTAAGGACCAAATCGGAAGGAATATGGAAGTGTATGTGGATGACATGCTTGTAAAAAGCTTGAAAGCTCAAGACCATCTGGTTGATCTACAGGAAACGTTCCAAGTCCTCAGGAAACACCAGATGAAGCTCAACCCAAGTAAATGTGCCTTCGGAGTCTCCTCTAGGAAATTCCTCGGTTACATGGTAAGTAGAAGAGGGATAGAAGCTAACCCTGAGAAGGTCCAGGCGATTCTCAACATGCAGTCTCCAGCATCGACCAAGGAACTTCAAAGATTGACAGGAAGGATCGCAGCTCTGAACAGGTTGATTTCCAGGGCGACCGATAGGTGTTTGCCTTTTTTCCGTGTGCTCAGGAAAGCTTTTTCATGGACCCCTAAGTGCGAGCAAGCTTTTACAGAGCTAAAGGAGTATCTCACTTCACCACCATTATTGTCGCGGGCGATGCAAGGAGAACAGTTGTATTTGTACTTGGCAGTTTCTCTGTCGGCAGTAAGCTCAGCCTTGGTCCGCGAAGAGGATGGAAACCAGAAACCGGTATATTATATTAGTCGTGCATTCAGGGGGGCGGAAGAAATATACCCAAGGATAGAAAAGTTGGCATTTGCTCTAGTTATCTCCGCGAGGAAACTCAGGCCTTACTTCCAAGGTCATACAATAATAGTATTGACGGACCAACCACCTAGGCAGGTTCTCCGCAAACCTGATACTTCAGAGCGACTCATGAAGTGGTCGGTAGAACTTGGAGAGTTCGATTATTTCACCAAATGGGTAGAAGCTGAGCCATTAGCTCATATTAGAGCGAATGAAGTAAAAAAGTTTTTCTGGAAGACAATAATCTGCAGGTTTGGAGCACCAAGGGTAATTGTGACCGATAATGGGAAGCAGTTTGAAAGTGAGCAGTTCCTCGACTTTTGTAATGAACTTGGGATCAAAGTTCATTTCTCCTCTCCTACCCATCCCCAAGCCAATGGGCAGGTTGAAGTCACGAATAGGACAATATTGAAGATGATCAAGACACGCCTAGAAAAGGCCAAGGGCTTGTGGCCTGAACAACTACCCGGAGTTTTATGGGCCTATCGCACTACCGTAAGAACCCCTAAGAGAATGCGCAGGCAGACGCCCTGGCTTAATTGGCAACCATAGAGGAAGATAAAAGCCATACCCGTGGGATATTTGGATGAGCCTAGCACGGTCTGGGATTGGCCACAGAAAATACACCAGGTGGCCCATGGCATGGAGTGGGCAGAACCCATTATCAGGCACAAAAAAACTCCTACTAAGCAAATTACGATTAAAATTCTCTATCGAGAATCCTTGCTGACTTGATCGTCGGAGGGTCAACGGCCGGCACAACACCGATGTTTGACTTTGCCATCCTTATTTTGCAGGAAACGGTGTCGTACTAGACCGCGGCGAAATTTAACCTCAACAGTTCGCGGGCGATGCAAGGAGAACAGTTGTATTTGTACTTGGCAGTTTCTCCGTCGGCAGTAAGCTCAGCCTTGGTCCGCGAAGAGGATGGAAACCAGAAACCGGTATATTATATTAGTCGTGCATTCAGGGGGGCAGAAGAAAGATACCCAAGGATAGAAAAGTTGGCATTTGCTCTAGTTATCTCCGCAAGGAAACTCAGGCCTTACTTCCAAGCTCATACAATAATAGTATTGACGGACCAACCACTTAGGCAGGTTCTCCGCAAACCTGATACTTCAGGGCGACTCATGAAGTGGTCGGTAGAACTTGGAGAGTTCGATATCCAATACAAACCCCGAACGGCCTTAAAAGCCCAGGTACTGGCAGATGTTATAGCGGAATTCACACCAGAAGATGGGCCCGAGCATGCTGCAGATAAGCAGGAAGAAGCCGAATCTACTTGGACGTTATATGTGGATGGGTCTGTCAACGCCCGTGCAAGTGGGGCAGGACTAGTAATTATCTCCCCAAATGGGGAATGCATCAAATATGCACTCAGGTTTGGTTTTAAAGCAACCAACAATGAGGCAGAGTATGAAGCCCTCCTAGCAGGCCTCAGGATGGCGAAAGCTTTGGAAGTTAAACGACTAGTAGCATATACTGACTCTCAACTAATAACTGGACAAGTCCAGGGGGAATATGAAGCCAAGGATGAGAAGATGAAGACCTATTTACATAAGATAGAGGATATCAAGGGCTTTTTTAAGAAGTTTTCTATTCACCGGATTCCCCGAGAAGAGAATGCGCAGGCAGACGCCCTGGCTCGATTGGCAACCACAGAGGAAGATAAAGCCATACCTGTGGGATATTTGGATGAGCCTAGCACGGTCTGGGATTGGCCACAGAAAATACACCAGGTGGCCCATGGCATGGAGTGGGAAGAACCCATTATCAGGTACAGTGAGAACGAAGAGCTACCTCAGAACCGCATGGAAGCATGAAAGATTAGGATGCGTGCGGCAAAATATTCCCTCGTTGATGGGGTTCTCTACAAGAAGAGATTTTCTCTACCCTACTTGCGTTGTGTCTCCATTGATGAGGCAAATTACATTCTAAAGGACATACATGAAGGCCTTTGTGGAAATCATGCTGAGGGCAGATCACTAGCGCATAAAGCTATCCGACAAGGATACTTTTGGCCTACTATGAGGACAGATGCACTTGAGTTTGTGAAGAAATGTGACAAGTGTCAGAGATTCGCTAATGTCCCAAAACAACCAGCAGAAAAGTTAACCCCTCTTACAGGGCCGTGGCCTTTTGCCCAATGGGGGACAGACCTCATCGGCCCCTTACCCCAAGGGAAGGGACAAACTAAAAATACGTAATTGTGGCTATCGATTATTTCACCAAATGGGTAGAAGCTGAGCCATTAGCTCATATTAAAGCGAATGAAGTAAAAAAGTTTTTCTGGAAGACAATAATCTACAGGTTCGGAGCACCAAGGGTAATTGTGACCGATAATGGGAAGCAGTTTGAAAGTGAGCAGTTCCTCGACTTTTGTAATGAACTTGGGATCAAAGTTCATTTCTCCTCTCCTACCCATCCCCAAGCCAATGGGCAGGTTGAAGTCACGAATAGGACAATATTGAAGATGATCAAGACACGCCTAGAAAAGGCCAAGGGCTTGTGGCCTGAACAACTACCCGGAGTTTTATGGGCCTATCGCACTACCGTAAGAACCCCTACTGGGGAGACCCCTTTTGGGTTAGCTTTTGGAAGTGAAGCTGTGATCCCGGTAGAAACCAAGGTTGCTACCTTCAGAACCAAGTATTTTGAACCTCAACAGAACGGAGTGGAACTACGATTAAACCTAGACCTGGTAGAAGAGAAAAGGGAGCAGGCCCAGGTCAAGGTTGCGGCTTACCAGCGGATGATATCCAAGTACTACAATGCCCGAGTCAAGCCAAGGAGGTTCGAGCCAGGAGACCTGGTGCTTCGTGAGGTTACCCCAGCTACTAAGGAAAAGGGGGAAGGAAAGTTAGCTCCCAATTGGGAGGGCCCTTATCGAGTAACCAAAAGCAACAGACCGGGGGCATACTGGTTAGAGTCACTTGGTGGGAGCCAGCTTCCCCACCCGTGGAATGCAGAATATTTGAGGAAATATTACCAGTAGGTACTCATGCCAGGCTGTGTTTTATTTTATTATCTCACTTTTAAAAGTGATAGAATGTTTTCAGCCACAATAAAGCAGACCAGTGTGTAACGGATGCTGATATTCAACTATCGATTATTATTTTCGATAGGTCTTTAATAAAATGGTTATTCGTATTTATTGCACGTGTTTCTACTGAATTTTATAAGTCACATAAGGACTAGTGACACATTAAGTCCCCTTCTTTATTAAAAGAAGTAAGTGACTTTTCCTTACTAAAGGGACGAGCTGGGTGAAGCTCGTAAAAATATGTTCCTTCGAAAGAAGGACGGGCTGAGTGAAGCCTGGGAAAGTAAAATGAGTTCTGTATAAGGAAACAATAAGTATGGAATAATACCATGAAAGACAAAAGTAGAGCAACTATTCTCTGGATTCAAAGATATTCTGAAAAGTTTTAAAGGAACAACATACTGAGAAATCAAAAAACCTAATATATATATATATATATATATATATATATATATGACTAATACTATGGAATTCAATCTTCCTCTTCCTCTTCGCTCTCACTTAGAACGTCATACCTAGAAAAGTCTATGTCTGGACGATCTTTGCCGAAAAGAGCTTTGAACTGGTCAAAACCATCACAGCAAGCCTTGCCTATGAGCACCTTGAATTCATTAGAATTTTTAAAATTCTCCACGGCAGCTAGCTTCTCGAATTCCAGCTTATCAGAGTATTCTTTGGTAAGTTTCACTTTCTCATCTTGAAAGTTTAATTTTGCATTAGTCAAGTCATCTTCTTTTATTTTAAGTGTAGAAGTAACATCTTCATATTTAGCCTTAAGGGAAGCCATCTCTAGGGAAAGTTTCTCGTATTCTTTGGCGATAACAACAGAGTATGTAGTGCCCTATAAATAAATAAATAGTGGCGAACAATTAAAAATAAATAAATAAATAAACGAAAAAAAATAGATGCGCATAATAAGGGTAAAATCTCACCTGGCCGATTAGATGAAGAAATTTCTTTGAAAGCTTAGATGCTGGCAGACTCTGCAATCTGGCATTGTCGCCTTTTACTACCATTTTATGTAACCTGTCATTCGCGACATTAGCGTCATCGAGAATCGATTCCCCGTGGGAAAAGGCTTGGTTGGTTGATACTGAACAAAAACTTTCGAAACTAGTAGGAACCCCACCAAATCCGCTGAAACCTAGAGGTACAAGAGTAGGACCTGATAACACTCCAGGGCTTGCGGATGTACCATGATTCCCTTCTCCTACCCTTCGTAATTTTTTGGAAGCAGGAGTTGAAGGGAGATTACTTGACCGGACTTGGGCTAGAAGTCTTTTACTGAGCTTCTTGCCTGCATGAAAAGTAATAAGGGAAATACTTAATGAGATATTAACTAAAAATCAATAAGTTCACATATAAGTATGTTTGTTTTTCTTACCTTTCTCTAAGTGGGTGGAGGTTTCCTTTAAGCTATGAGCTCGTACATACAAATCTAAAGCCTCGTCAGTTATGAGATCGCTAAAGGTCTTTACTGGGTAAGAAGAGGCATTACCAACATGCTCAGCTTCTGGAATGGAGAGGGTTGGTTTGTCCTTAAATTCTGGGAAAAAGAATAATAAGTTGCACATAAAAAAAAAAAAAAAAAAAAAAAAATTTCCTATTCATGAACAGTACCCGAGGGTACTATTCCCTCGGGTGCAAAAAAAAAATAAATAAATAAATAAAAAAAAATCATATTCATGAACAGTACCCGAGGGAATAATCGAACTCTCCAAGTTCTACCGACCACTTCATGAGTCGCCCTGAAGTATCAGGTTTGCGGAGAACCTGCCTAGGTGGTTGGTCCGTCAATACTATTATTGTATACAAATAAATCTTACCTGTTGGATCTGAATTATTCCAAATAGTTGGAAATTTCCCGTATGCACCGGAAATAAAGAAGAAACGACTCTTCCAACCTTTATTATTTTCAGGGGTTGCGACAAGGATGTATGTCTTCTTTGATCTACACTGGAGGTACCAAAAATTGTCTTTTTTTCTTCTTGGGATAATAAAAATGCAGGAATTGATTTACTGTTAGATGGCCATTGCCACACTTTCCCCAAACAATCAAACAGCCTATAATAATTCTCCATGAATTAGGAGCAATTTGAGAAGGAGCTATCTTCAGATGAGAAAGAATTTCTTCTACAAATGGGTGAATCGGAAAATGCAAGCCCGTAGTAAAAGTCGACTCGAAAAAACATACCTCACCCAAACGAATAGAAGAACATCTATCTTCTGGTTTGGGTTTGTGAAGACGAATAGATGAAGGAATGGAATATTTAACTCTACAACTCTGTAAATTCTCATCCTTCATTAAGGATTTTCCTTCACGAGGAGGTTGCTTGGAAAAAACAGTCCTTGGTCTTGAGGAGTAATCAACACCAGATTCATCAGCATAGTCAGGATCGAGTTCTTCAACACTTTCAGAGGTTGAGTCCTCGGATTGAGATTCAGTATTCAAGTTATTTTTCTGCACGAACATGATGAGGCATCGGATATCGCGAAAATAGCGAAACCACTTTGGAATTACACCAATAACCTGGTAGAGACAACTTGACCTAATTACGTATCTACAACGATCCACAATAAACTCACAGTTAGGATCCAGTTTGGAGGATTTCAAACCAAAAAGAAAAGGAAGGTAAATAAATAAATATATATTTATCTATTTATAGGAAAAAAAATTCTTTTTCAAGTAACAGTGAAGTTCTTATAAAGGAGTCCTACTACAATATGGAAGGGGCCTGTAGTAAAAAGGAAACAAATGGAATATAGAAAGTATTTCCTTGGTCCACCACGTACCCAGAAATAGGGGGCAACTGATAGGAAAAAATAACCCTAGCCTATCTTGACTTAACAAAAAAGGGAATTAAATATTGACCTGCCACCAGATTTCTCCAACTCTCAGACGATAATATCTCGTTATTAAGGATAACCATTCTATTAAATAAATCGTATCTAGGATAGGATTTGTCATGGGATAAGTTCAAATCTTATCAAGGATAGGATTTCCACGAGGTAGGCTCTATGGGCTAAGGACGATGGAACTCCCTTATCAAGAATAAGGGAAGTGACTATAAAGACAAAGACGACTTGGGGATAAGGTAGGCACAAAAAAACTCCTACTAAGCAAATTACGATTAAAATTCTCTATCGAGAATCCTTGCTGACTTGATCGTCGGAGGGTCAACGGCCGGCACAACACCGGTGTTTGACTTTGCCATCCTTATTTTGCAGGAAACGGTATCGTACTAGACCGCGGCGAAATTCAACCTCAACAAATATTATGTAATTATTTATATAATAGAATTTTATTCTCAGAGAAGAATTGTGTTTCAAATATAACAATTACTTTCTTTAGTAATAATATTTTTGAATATTTATTTATCATGTAAGAAAAAAAAAAATTTACTTATCATATACTTTATTAACCATTTTAAACATATTACATTGTAGATAAATATTATTTGTGTGATGTTGTATACACACGCACCCGAAGATTTATGATATCTTATCGTAATGTACGATATTGATTTGCCAACTTTCAAAATGGTGGTTGTCCTAAAACAAAAGAATAGCTATTTAACCATGCGCATGCCAAGCTGAGAAATGTGATTGAACGAACATTTGGAGTATTAAAGGCCCGTTTTCCAATCTTGAATTTATATTTTGTTATGATTATATTTGACATTAATATTCATTGTTAAATTGATATATTTTCATTTAGTGAATGTGGTTGTTTTATTAATATTTTTGTATTATAAATATAAAACTGTTATGAGTATCAGATATTAAAGGCAAAAATGTAATATGTACAACTTTCAGACTTCAGCTTTTGTATATAACAAACAATTTTAATGAATTAAGCGCTTAAAATTAAAACGTTATCAAACAGGTTTTCAAATTAATACATTCATCAGTACTTAAAGTTTCAGCGCTTAAAATTCAATACTTGAAATTTTCAGTGCTTAATTTTCAGTTTTATCAAACAGCACGTAAACACACTTTTCATGATTTCATGCTCCATATGAATTGGGATATAAATAATTTTTAGACAATACATAGGGTGAATGGACAACCATAACTCCAATTATGGTGTTTTCATTTTTTAAGGATCCGTTTATTTTCACGTAAAATATTTTACTCAAAAAATATATATTTTTTTAGGTAAAATATTTTTTCTAAATTTTTATTTTTCTATATTTGGCAAAGAACCAAGTCAAGATTGAGGTCGAAATCATTTCATATAAAATAACTTGTCAAAAATTAATGAATAAGTTATTTTTGTTAAATTTTAATATTTTTTTCTTTGTAAATTTTTTATGACAATGGGACAATATGTATTTTACATCCAAAGCCTAAATATCACCTCCCTATTATCTTCCTATTTCCTTTTCAATCTAGGGGTAAAAAGAACAAGAAAGCAAAAAAAATCAACTTTTTACGTGAACATACAAAATAGGGTTAATTTCACTGACACTTCTTCAAATTTGACCAAATATTATCTTAAAATATCTTTCAAAAATAACTATTACAAACTTTTGTTCCATTTTTGATTTACACCCAAATGACTTAAATATCATTCGACTTTGTCAAAATAACTCTTTTAGCTTAAATAATTAGATAAAAATATTAAAATATCTCTAAATATTTTTTAAATTTACAAATTATATTATATATCTTTATTGGTCTTATTCACTACAAACTAAATTCTGCATTTGGCCACAGACTGAACATCCTCCTCTTCGTGGTGGCTTGTGGGTGGTGGCCTTGCTGCGGCGGTGAGCACTTTACGAGGAGGTGTCAATGAGGGTATAATGGTCATTTAAATAACTTTATATTTAGGACTAAATGAGATTAAAAAATTAGAAACAAAACTGTCCTTTTTATGTTTTTAATCGTGATTATGATGAAAAAGAAAAAATGAAGCTAATTGATTGTTATTTTTGAAAAATATTTATGAGTGATATTTGATAAAATTTAAAGGTGAATGAAATTAATCCCATAAATTATGGGTTTTGTGTGAACGAGCTCAAATCATACGAGCCCAAGTCATCAAATTCCTACTTTATTTTTCACAGCAAAGAGTGTCGTTGCAGTCGTACGTAGCTTGGAAAAAGATGGGCGTTCCTTCTTTGACCCAACAATAACCTCTCACCTCTCCAACAATACTTCCAATCGAACGGCCCTCAGTTGAATCTCAAACCGCCAAAATTTACAGGCACATTTACTACCTATTTCTTGCTGGTCCACTCTCATTGCCTTCTGCTCAATTTATTTTATTACCCCATTTCTCTTTGAACGTTTATTGCCGGCTTTGAATTTTTCAACAAACTGGGTCGTTGCTTTCTCTCTGAGGCATTTGGTTGATTTGGAGGTGCGATCACCAAGTTCTTGATTTTCTCTGTCGAGACAGCGATGGACCTTCCCTGGGTTGTTTGATCTTTATGAGGTAGGGTTTGTGATGTGGCTTTCTCTGAAATTCTTTAGCAATTTTCCATTTTTTTTCAACTGGGTTTCGGGAATTTATTCTCATGGTGATAAAAGACTGAGGGAAGTCAATTGGGTATGTGTTTTCACTACTTTGAGGACTGAAGATTTTGGATGCTCATTATATTAGGTTTAGTTTTTCCAATTTCATGCGTTATTTGTAGGTCTGCGTAGCTGAAGTTTTCTTCTTTGTGCTTTTTTTTCATCTTTTGATTGATTTTCTTCCTATGGGTTATCTTTGAATTTTTTTTTTTTAAATATAATCCGTTAGTTAAACTTAATTGTGTTTTCGGTCCTCCTCCCCCTTTTTAATTCAGGGACTCTTAAGGTTTGGGATTTCCATGCATGTTGTCCCCTTTTTTTTATTTCCTTACTTCAAAAAATTTCAGGTTAATTATTTGAAACAATAGTTGTTTCTTATTTGTTTTCATTTCTAATTACTTTATTTATTTCTTATGTTGAAATTTTACATAGAGTGCAAATGATGTAGTTAGTGATTTTATGAACTGTTAGGAGCACCCAAAGAAGGCTAGGAGTGCAAAGAAGGCCAAATAAAATCCCTAATTTTCTGCTGTCAACTTTATGATTTTTGTTATGTTCTGATTTTTCATTTTTCAAAACTTTCCTGATTTATGTAGTTTTCTGTTTTTTAGTAGGATTGCTAGATAAAGGGTGGCTAGGGCATTAAAGAGGGGGTGATTTATATTAAAAGAATTGTAGCAACTGTTTTTTGCTGCTTCGTTTTTTTTTTTTTTTTTTTTTTTTTCCCCTCCCTGTTCTAGCATTCTTTTCCTTCTTCATTTCTCTCTCTTGCTTTAGACAATAATTTTTTGTCCTCTCTTGGTAAGGGGGCATCAGCATAATTGCATAAACTCCCCTGGTACTTTTGTCTCTTAATTTTGGTACATGAAAGATTTTGTTAATTGCTCATCTGTTAGTTAAAGTAGTTCTGTTTTGACTTTGCATTCGTCTTCTAGTTACTTACATAGAGTGCCAAATTCAGTTTATTCTCTATGTTGATTTTTTATTTGTTTTAGGTCAGGTGTTAAAAGGAACATGGTATTGCAGGTTACTAATTTGAGCTAAACAGCAATCAAGGGGTTCTCATCCTTAGATCCGTGCGAGTTGTGATGGGCTTCTTCATAAATATGGCACTAATTAGCAGAACTTTTACTCTTTTTGTTGGTATCCTAGTACTGTTGTTGTTGGATGACAGTTTCAGCTATGGTCTTGAGAGTGATATTCAGTGCTTAAAAGCTCTTAAAGCTTCCTTGGAAGATCCATTCAATTACTTAAGCACTTCATGGAATTTTGATAATGGTACTGAAGGTTTCATATGTACATTTATTGGAATTGAATGCTGGCATCCTGATGAGAACAAGGTTTTAAATATCCGGCTTCCAGACATGGGACTCAAGGGCGAGTTTCCACGTGGTCTTGTAAATTGCTCAGCCATGACAGGCTTAGATCTTTCCAGCAACAAGCTTTATGGAGCTATTCCTGCCGACATCTCTACATTAGTCCAGTATGTTACATCTCTTGATCTATCATCTAACAATTTCTCTGGAGGGATCCCATCAGGCCTTGCCAATTGTACCTATCTGAATATTCTTAAACTCGACAACAACCAGTTGACAGGTCAAATTCCTGCACAGCTTAGCCTGCTTGGTCGGATGAAGACATTTAGCGTATCCCACAATCACTTGAGTGGGCCAGTTCCAAATTTTTACAATGCTACAATTCCAGCAGAGAATTATGCAAATAATGATGGACTCTGCGGGGGTCCTTTGCCCCCTTGCCAAGGTCCCAAGGCAAAAACCCACACTGGAATCATTGCCGGAGCGGCTGCTGGTGGGCTGATTGTTGCAGCATTAGGTGTTATTGGTATGTTCCCCTATATCCGTAGGGTGTCTAAAAAGAAGAAGGAAGAAGACCCTGAAGAAAATAAATGGGCGAAGAGTATAAAGGGAGCCAAAGGAATCAAGGTAGGCTGATTTAATCTATTGCTCTGACAGCCTTTTACTATTGAGTAGGATTTTTTTTTTAGTTATTCAATTATCTATTTCCCGTAATATTTGATAATTTTATAATTTCCAAGATTCATTATTCTAGCAATATCAATTGATAAAAAAAGGTATTGTAATTTTCAGCTTTCCATGTTCGAGAAGTCTGTTTCGAAAATGAGATTAAGTGATCTCATGAAGGCTACTAACAATTTCAGCAAAGTCAACATCATTGGATCAGGAAGAACGGGAACTATGTATAAGGCAGTCCTTGAAGATGGCACTTCACTTATGGTGAAAAGGTTGCAAAATAGTCAACACTCTGAAAAAGAATTTATGTCTGAGATGGGTACTTTGGGGAACGTGAAACACCGTAATCTGGTTCCTCTTCTTGGTTTTTGCATGGCTAAGAAAGAGAGACTTTTGATTTATAAGCACATGTCAAATGGTACCCTCTATGATAAATTACATATTGTGAATGATGGTGGTAAATCTATGGAGTGGGCTACGAGGCTCAAAATTGGTATAGGGGCGGCCAAAGGATTTGCATGGCTTCATCATAATTGCAATCCCCGTATCATTCATCGTAACATAAGTTCCAAATGCATCTTGCTGGATGTGGATTTTGAGCCCAAAATTTCTGATTTTGGACTTGCTAGGCTCATGAACCCCGTTGATACTCATTTGAGTACGTTTGTGAATGGGGAGTTCGGGGATTTGGGTTATGTCGCTCCTGAATATGCACGAACTCTGATGGCCACCCCTAAGGGGGATGTTTACAGCTTTGGAGTTGTGCTTCTTGAGTTGGTGACTGGTGAGAGACCTACCCATGTGGCTAAAGCCCCTGAAACCTTTAGTGGAAATTTGGTGGAATGGATTACACAACTTTCAAGCAACTCCAAGCTTCGAGATGCCGTTGACAACTCTTTGGCTGGGAAGGGTTATGATAATGAGCTTTTCCAATTCCTTAAAGTTGCATGTATTTGTGTACTGCCCCCTCCCAAGGAGAGGCCTACTATGTTCGAAGTGTACCAACTTCTGAGAGCCATTGGGCAGCGATACAATTTTACTACAGATGATGAAATTTTGATGCCACCAAGTACTGCTGATGCTGACTTCATAGAGGAACTCATTGTTGCTGGAGAGGTGAAGGTGAATCTTACGCGTGAGTGAGAGGTAGTAATGAATGTCACCATAATCTGTATGTAATTATCTGCTTTTGTTGTTTAAATAAATGTAATAATTTTAGTGTCTTGGTTGTTGTTTGACTCTTCTATATTGATCAATTAGTTTCTTCATTCAACTGTTTCAGGTGAATCTACAAATTATAAGCTTCTGACATGTTCAGCATTCTTTTTTACATTTTTCCTTCCTATATACCTGGTTGATTGTTGGATTTGAAAGTTGATGCTACCAACTTGTTTTTTTTTACTAATACTGTGTATGTTTATAGCTTAATGATATGATAATGAATGGTACTATAATCTGCATGTAATTATTTGTTATTGTTTATGGTAATGATTCTATTCTATGTATAGTTTTATGCTCTGTTACTGATCTTGACTCTTCTATATCGGAAGATTAGTAACTTCACTCAAATGTTTCAGGTAATTGCCTAGTTATAGCTTTCTGACATGTACAGCTTTCTTTATTACTATTTTTTCTTTCGATTTAGCTGATCGTTTGTTGGAATTTAAAAGTTAATGCTACCACTTTCTTCCTCTTCTTCTTGTGGTGTTATTTTCATTATAGTATATTTTCTATGTTTGTTGGTCCATATTTGTTTTATTCAATTGTATTTTTAGAAAGGCTGAAACTTATATAACATATGGGATATGTAAAAGGAAAAAAATAAAATAAAATAAAGAAGAGGATAATAGTATGCCAATATGGTATGGTCTAGTATTTTACGGTATATATCACGATTTTTTTATTTTTTATTTTTAATTATTTTTTTGTGGTACGGTTGATTAACTAGAAATGCAAGTGTCAGTCCATAGGAGTATTTATTGTTTGCAATTGCAACACCACAATGCATACTGTACTGCTACCACTTAATGGATCCTTTTTAGAAAATCTAAGAATAAACATTTTTACTTGCTGACGAAAATCTCTGTAATCTTTTTTTATGAAATTCTTTTCTGGGCATTAATTTGTGAGGAATTTCCTCACAAAAATGTTAATTTGCAAGTAATGTGCTTATTGTAGGAGATAGAGTACACACTCAGCTGGATGCTATATCAATTAGGTTAATGAATAATGCTTGCATAATGCACTTTGATATACCATTCCTTGAAAGCCATCCAACGATAGGAAAGAAGCGACGGAGGCACTTGCTGTAATGTACATGATCTCAACACAGCAGATATGACAAATTGCAACATTGCTATGTTTTTGTTTTTTGTTTTTTTTTTTTTTTTATTTTTGCCAAGAAAACATTAATAGCATGCGATAAAATAGAGGCCAAACTAGTTAGTAAAATCCAAAATAAATTTTGGACTCAATTGTTAGCCATGAATTTGTTGTTGACACAAAGCTTTCATATCCGCTTAATCACAAGTTCATTCAATAAATTGTCAGCAAATCATTTTTGTTTTTCAGTGTTAAACTTTGGTAGAAAATTTCTTCTAATCGGTCCCTTTTTTTTGATTGACGGATATACATGATAGATAAGATAAAAATTTGCATAATCTCAAATGAGGGTTGAGGTGAGGATTTCACCTCCGTAGTAGACAATTAAATAAATAAAATGGCGCAATGGTGGTAAAAAGAAAATAAATAATTGCAAGCTTTTAGGCTCCTTTGTTTGAGCGTACAATATTTTTGGAAAAATATTTTGTATTTTTTTGGTGTTGGTGAAAAAAATAAATTTTGAAAATTTAGCCAAAGCAACTTACTAATTAATTATTCAAAAATTATTTCCCGAGCTTATCAAATTTTTTTTTTTTTTTTTTTCCTAATTGGTACTCACACATACATATCTCTACTGAGACTTGAACCCTTAACTTCTTTTTGAGAAGTAAGAAGTTGATACCACTAGGTCACTGACTCGTTGATTTATCAATTTCACTCTTGATCTCCTCAACAAAAGTATATGGCATTGAAAACGTCAATCAAGCACGTTGAAGAGTTACACAGTGACCCAAAAAACATAGGAAAAAAAAAAGGGATTTTTATATATAAATGGAGTTAGGGAGCCATATTTACTCATAGATGTAGTCAAAGTCTTATATTTTCACAAAAATGAGTTTGACCTAAATGATGACATAGCACATGAAGTTTTACTGTTTAAAATTTTTTGTTACCTAAAATGCCCTTCTCCCTATTCCAATGCATTTACCTTATCACCCTTGTTTAGAAAACATGGTATCTGAAGGCCAAAAAGTGGTACCTTCAGTTCAAAAACGTGGTACCTTTAGAACAAAAGTGGTACCTTAGTAAAAAGGACTTATTTTTGCAATTGAAAATGAGATTAAACCCCACACCGCTAATTAAGTTGCACATTACATCCATAAACAGCTCCATTAGCGCTCTGAATAATACAAAATATTCTCCAAACTAGCTAAGCGAGTGTTTAGAAAACATGGTACCTGAAGGCCAAAAAGTGGTACCTTCAGTTCAAAAACGTGGTACCTTTAGAACAAAAGTGGTATCTTCGTAAAAGGAATTTATTTTTGCAATTGAAAATGGTATTAAACCCCACACCGTTAATTAAGTTGCACATTAGATCCATAAATAGCTCCATTAGCTCCATAAATAACACAATATTCTCCAAGCTAGCTAAGCGAGTGTTTACGAAACATGGTACCTGGAGGCCAAAAAGTGGTACCTTTAGTTCAAAAACGTGGTACCTATGGAAAAAAAGTGGTACATTCGCAAAATGGACTTATTTTTGCAATTGAAAATGGTATTAAACCTCGCACCGCTAATTAGGTTGCATATTACATCCACAAATAAATCAATTAGTGCCATAAAGAGTACAAACTATATTCCAGTCTAGCTGACTTGAGGGAATGAATAGTACAAAATATACTCCAAGATCACTTGGAACATTGTTTATCTGCTAATTTTTTATTTTTATTTTTATTTTTTTTTTTTAATTCTACAATATATCGTAAACACAATTATTCTTTACTTGATAGGTAAAGAAGCTGCTTTTAAGCCAATTCCATAATGGAATAGTACCTGTAACCCAAATTATCCTTCAGGAGGTGCGCTTGGTTCTTACAAAATAGGAACTTACCTCCACAAATTAATGTAAGAGCTGTCGAAATTAGGGTTAGGGCTTTAAGCTTGTAAGGAGTAAGATCAAACAATGATGAAACCTGGCAAAAAGTTCTCTTTACCTGATAAGTGCCCTCACTTCTTCAAAGTTTTTCTCCCCGGAACTAAATTCGTTCATCAATTAAAAAAATCATCAATGTTAATCAATGCCTATCACTACAACAAAAAATTCATTCTACAATTAAAAAATTCACCATTTATCAATGTTCCAAAACAGGGACTAAATCCATTTGTCAAGAAAATCATCAATTTCCTAATACTGCTGTTGAAAAATTTATAAACCTTCTTATTAAATAGAAGAGCCTAACATGTATTTATTAAATAGAACAATCAAAATCCATTACTTTTCATTAAATCAAAACCATCAAGTGAAGTACCATGTCTACAAAATACTTTAAGTCACCACGAATGTCAAAAAAGTTATCATCCATCCAATATAATAAAGTCAACAAGAAATAAAAAACTAAATCACTAAATTTAAAGGAAGCAATCATCTTTTGCAAAATAAGAACACAATTATTAAGTTTGAAAATTTATTAGCCCCCACTCGTCCATACAAAGTCTTGATTGTAATATTAACCCCCATTCATCCATTCAAATTCTTGATGGCAAGAATCGATCTTCCAATCACACTGTCAAAAAGAAAAAAAAGAAAAAAAAAAAAAGTTACTACATTTAATTGTATCATATTAACGAAAAAATTAACCAACCTTAAAGAAGTTGGCGAAACGGAAAAGGTGAAAAATAGGAACTGAAAACGTGGACAAATTTTCAAACTCTTAAACAAAATGAAAAAATATAATTAAATGCATAAGATGAGGCATTCCAGAATTTCTAGACTGGGGCATTCCAAAATTTCAATAACACATCAGTATAATTATAATTGTATGTAAAGAAAAATATAATTCTAGACTGGGGCATTCCAGAATCTCAATAACACATTAATCTCTTTAAGTTATAATGTATAAGATGTATGTTTGAA
This sequence comes from Cornus florida, assembly GCF_030987335.1. Taxonomy (NCBI): domain Eukaryota; kingdom Viridiplantae; phylum Streptophyta; class Magnoliopsida; order Cornales; family Cornaceae; genus Cornus; species Cornus florida. The sequence continues at coordinate 8,400,968 of NW_026775578.1, forward strand.
TTCATGACAATCATTCTATTCTCATCATACAATTAATATATATATATATATATATATATATATATTAATTGTATGATGAGAATAGAATGATTGTCATGAATATATATATATATATATATATATATATATATAAGTAGCATCATACAATTAATTAGGACCCAGACCTATATCAAAATTCTAAATGATCTTCATGTATAAGAGGTCTAGAGACCAAATTATTTCCCTATTATCATTGAAAAATTCTAAAGATTTAATTATGACCTAGATCCATATCAAACATGATCTTTGGATATCATAATTTTTTTAACAATTGCATTATTGAAATAGTTATTCAAAAGTCCCAAACAGCCTTGCCGATTAAAATGGTGCGAAAAAAAAAATCTACCATACTAACTATTTAGATGTAGTATATGATAATTAAGAAATATTTGTGTTATTTATTGCGCTAATGGAGCTGTTTATGGATCTAATGTGTAACTTAATTAGCGGTGTGGGGTTTAATACCATTTTCAATTGCAAAAATAAGTTCCTTTTACGAAGGTACCACTTTTGTTCTAAAGGTACCACGTTTTTGAACTGAAGGTACCATGTTTTCTAAATACTCGCTTAGCTAGTTTGGAGAATATTTTGTGTTATTCATGGCGCTAATGGAGCTGTTTATGGATGTAATGTGCAACTTAATTAGCGGTGTGGGGTTTAATGCTATTTTCAATTGCAAAAATAAGTCCCTTTAACGAAGGTACCACTTTTGTTCTAAAGGTACCACGTTTTTGAACTGAAGGTACCATGTTTTCTAAATACTCGCTTAGCTAGTTTGGAGAATATTTTGTGTTATTCATGACGCTAATGGAGCTGTTTATGGATGTAATGTGCAACTTAATTAGCGGTGTGGGGTTTAATGCTATTTTCAATTGCAAAAATAAGTCCCTTTTACGAAGGTACCACTTTTGTTCTAAATGTACCACGTTTTTGAACTGAAGATACCACTTTTTGACCTCCAGGTACCATATTTTCTAAACAAGGGTAATAAGGTAAATGCATTGGGATAGGGAGAAGGGCATTTTAGGCAACAAAAATTTTAAACAGTAAAACTTCATGTGCCATGTCACCATTTAAGTCAAACTCATTTTTGTGAAAATGTAAGATTTTGACTTCATACATGAGTAAATATGGCTCCCTAATTCTATTTATATGTAAAAATCTCAAAAAAAAAAAAAAAAAAAAAAAAAAAAAAAAAGCATTTAAAGAAGAAGAAATGAACCCTTTAACAAAGTGATAATATGTAATTTTTAGTGAGAGAGCGAGAGGAGCCGTTTGCGATAGTGACCGACGGCAAAACAACTGTCCAATAAACTATTATGGGGCGAGAGAGGGCTAGAGGCCAATATCTTCTTTAGCAACAAAAATCATACAATTTCTTAATTTTGAATTTTAAAAGACCCAAATTTAGGGCGCCCACCGACACCGACTCACACGACTCAGGAGTGCACCATGCACGCCTCTCTCCTCCTTTTGATAAAGCATCAGACCTGTGTGTCTGATATGTTTGTTTACTAGATTACCTTCGCGCGCCATGATTAAAGGGCAAGTCCCACGTCTAATGTAACCACGGTTAGGTTCAAACAGTCCACTAGGGTTGGGGTTAGAGTTACGGTTAGGGTTTGCGTTTGAATTGACATTGGCGTCTAACTGAAGTCGTTGGTGTGGCGGCAATCCAAGAGGCAGAGACACAGAAACACAGAGACTTCGCCTACTTCCGATTCTGTTCTCTCTCATCGCCGCCATCATCCCCCCCTCTCTCCATCCATTTATTTTTGGTAAACACTCTCTGTCCCTTTTTTTTTTTCCTCTCTAGATATTGTTCTAACGGTATAGAATTCAAGTTTAGAATCTAATGCATGCTTACATACACGCATATAAGGGTACATGAATTTGAGGTTAAAACGATGAATTGTTTCTTGCAACTCGTATGGTATGTATCTTTCTTTGCTCATATGATTTGTTTCTAAATTAAATATATATCACTGATTCGTTATGTAATTTCTTTTTGTATATATGCTCTCTCTATTTTAAGACTATTCATCATCTGTTTTAGAATCTAATGAAATGTATCTCTCCGTCAATATCGGTTTTGAAGTTCGCTGTTTAGCGTTAGATGCTGGTGGAGGAAAAAGAAGATTAAAATTTCTTTTTATTGGAGTGCTTTACAGTCAGAGTAATTATCTTATTTTATTTAATTGGTTTTCATTTTTTCATATGCACACCTAAAGAGAGAATAAATTACACACAGAGATGATAAATAACTGTGTGATATAATCTTAGGATATCTGCCAAACTGATTCCAAGACTTACATAGACATTTTGATTGCTAAAGCATGCACATACGGCCTACTGGTGTTTTGCATTTTTACGGGTTTGGTTAATTAAATTCCTTCTTCCAGGCACTGCTACTGTGTCACTAGCATTTGGCACAAAGATCGTGGGAGTGGAATTTGCAACTGAAATGGCAGGACGTGATGGAATTGACGATGTTAATTTCAGTGATTCGGAGTTGGTTTATCACATCCGAGATGCCCTTAGATTAGTACCACTGGTAAGCATTCTCAAATTTTCTCGAAGATTGTTTCTCTGCATGGTTTTACTTTAATGTTTGCTTAGCTCTTATGTAATAACAAACTATAATTGTAAGATCAGTACATTGGGAGATAGTAAAAACATCCTCTGTATGTGTGTTTTTGTGTTTTTCTTTAGTAGTTAGTCTTGGTTTAATTCTAACAATATTCTTGTCTGGTGGATTTGAACCCCTGACAGCAGATTATTAGATGATATATATTACATGGACCTTCAGCAATGCGAGTAACTTAAGTGATCCCACATGCATGTTCTAGTGACCTATGGATATGTGATAATATAACGATATAACAAGAGTGTGCATGCATGTTGGGGCACAAGTTTGTTGGCTTGACTTGAATAGAATGTAATAAGACTGTTGATTCAAAGGTTGGGTTGCAAGTTCAATCACAATCATATTCTTACCATTCAAAGTGATGGGTAAATTTTCTTTGGACCATATCCAAATTTAGATTTATTTTTAAATACATCTAAACTTTGTGAGCCTTGGCTCAATGGTAAGGTTGCTCCATTGTGACCTTGAGGTTACAGGTTTGTAACAAGGAAACCTTCTCTCCGCATGCGGTGGGAAGGTTGCATACATTTGACCCTCCCCACACCTTGCAATGGCGGGAGCGGGTTTGCCCTTTTTATCTAGTGAAATTGTTATAGCCCAAATCTTTTGATATTTGGTAATTATTTACTTTTCTTTTTGGTAAGTCTTGGTAGTTATTCCACTCTCAAAATTTAATATAAATTTATGAAAAATAATATTTGTTCCCTTTCTTGAATATTTGCTCCCTTTCTTTCTTTTAGACTTTACAGAGGATGGTTAATGCTACTTTTGGTGCATAGAAACTGGGCAAACTATTTGATATTTGTTTATGCCTGAGTGCCTTGATGTTAATAAGTTCTCTAAAAGCAGAATATTACTGATTCAGGGTGAGAGCGACAGTTATAACCAGTTGATTGGGGTCTTGCACCATACGGAACGTCTCACCACTTATGAGGTGGCCCTGCTTGTGGTAGGTTCTTACTCAATCACAAATTTATATTTTGATGTCGATTTTTTTTTTTTTGTTTACCTCGTATATCTTTTTGTTTTTGCTTTTCTTCTCTTTTCTTTTCTTCTGTTTTTTTTAAAGAACTTTTTGGGTTGTTTGGCAGACAAGTTTGAAGGCACTATCTGGAGCAGTTTGTTATATAGATTTTGTTCACCATGGGTCCCTTCTTTCTTCCAAGAGTTATTGACACATGAACATTTCTGTACATGGCATTAGTTAATTGATTATTGTAATTTTCTCATTGGTAACTCTTCAGATATTTGGAATGAACATGTGGAACTACGGGCCTGATGTGATGGATGCATTGATTGAACTAATAATATCTTTGGTATGTATGTTTGATGGATTACTTGGAAGTTATATTCGCACACTTTGGCATATATTATAACATATTCTTTCTCATATTTGTCATAATGATTATTTCTCTCTCTGATTATATCATAGGCTGCATCAAATGGAAAATATGTTGATTCATGCTTGCATATGCTTGTAAGCAATTTCACGCCACCTTACTCCTTCCCGGAATTACTGAAGCAGCCATGCGTTGTTGCAAGAAAGAACCAAGTTCTTCATCGTGTGCATTCAGCGCTGAAAGACATTGCTGATTTAGTGCCTCTTGCCCCTTTGAAACTACAGGACATAATAATCCAGAGAATGCCGAACATATATACAAAGGAAACTGTGAGTTCAACTTATATTCCCAACTTGATAGTCCCTTTATTTTGATGATTTTGTACCTGAATTGGTTGTTGAAGTGTTTAATTGAGTTACAACATTCAAATAAGGATTTATATGTTTGGTGTGTTTCTGAGTCCAGTCCAACCCTTCTATATCCTTAACTTGCACTTTTGTTCTTACTCGTGCCATAGATCCTCTGGATGTGCATTTCTATGTTGATACAATAAAGGGGTTTTCAGATGGGAGACTTTAACCAATCAAAATGAGGGTCATGGTCCTTTTTAAGCTACCCTATGAGATATTTTCATATAGAGAGCTCATTTTTTCTATTGTGGAACTTATCTGCCAGATTATAGTGATCCTCATAAGATACCTTATGCTTGATGCATAGGTCAATTTGTTTATGCATGCTGGTTTTGATTGACATTTGGTGCTTATTCTTGCTGGCCAATTGGTGCGAGGTATTGCATCCTGAACATTCACAATTTTGCAATTATTTAGCTTGATTCAAGCATGCATGATAAGGAATTCGCTAAAGTAATTGGGACCTGAGCCCAAAACCTTGTTTATGAATTGCTGTAATGCATTTTTCAAGTCTTGCTAGTCTATATTTTTTGTTGCCATAAATATCCACCATTATTAATTGTAAAGCATTTGATCTGAAAATATGGCTACTTGTTTTGGTAGTTGATTGTGATGTATGTGGAGAACGTGCTGAGACTAGAGAGTGGTTCTCTATGAGAAGTTATTGGAAGCCTGTTGGTAATTGCAGTGATGGCTAGGCTGATAGATTTGGAAGTGAGTTATATGAGGTTGCCTTGTCAATTTGTGAGAAAAGAGAGTAATGATTAGATATTTTAATATCTTGTACTACGGCTTCATACAGGTGGAGATAGTTTTGGACGATATTTTACAAGATGATTCCAGTAAAGGCATCTTTGAGATGGAGCTAGAAGAGGTGGAAGGTACTGCAGATTATGCCAGGAAAGACAGTGATGAGGTGTGTTTCATGTATTTGTTAATATCTTTGATTTGATTGCCTCTGTATTCTCTTTAGTAGGAAGTTCTCTCCCTCTCTCTTTTTTTCCCCTTCAGGTAAATCTCTTTAGTTAGAAGTTGATACTGTTATGTTGTGATGTTTTACTAATGAAACTATTGGAACAAAGATTAGTTTAGCAGTGTATTTATGTTTTGCTGAAGTCCAGAGTACGCAATTTCTTTTCCTTGATTTTAAACCTGTTTGGTTGTGTCCAACAATCACACTTACGGTTATAGACAAGCCATTTGAGTCAAGTGTTAGGCTGCTCAAGGTGGCTTAAAATGTGCACAAGATCAGGACAACTTGGATTTGGTTGTTCTGAGTGATATTTGAGCTTCTGTTTGCTCAATCTTGATTCAAGCTTAAGAATCTTGGTTCATATTACAGCCTTGGAGTGCTCATAGCTTATTGATCCAATTTCAAACTCGACTAGAAAACATAATATGCTCCATAATAGGTCGTCTTGTTTTTGTTTTGCTTTTTGTTTTTTGTTATTTTTATTCTTCCTCTATATTTTGACAAAATGATAGTGTACAAGCACAGAGGAGTCATTCTCAACCATGTGCAAGGTATGGCTTTGAAGGATGATTTATTCTTTCTGTTCTATTCTGGTCAAAAAAATTTAAACTTTAATTTGCAACGTCCATTAGTATCTGTTTAAATTTGTCTTATTTTTGAATGATAGTGTCATGTGTAGATTTGATCATTAGAAATTGGTGAATCCGATCTGGTGGACTTTATGGAAGTATAATACGAGTTTGAAACTTGATTTGCAAGTATAATATGAGTTTGAAACTTTATTTGTATAAAACACAATATTTGTGTTATATTTTTACTAGTGCACATAATTCATGTTTGATTATTGTGAATAATGTGTAATGATTAATGATAAATTCAATATGTGCGTCTGTATGGCTAAAAATGTTCTTTTAATACATAATATTGTACATATGGTATTTAAATTGTTTTGATCTCTGCTTGAATTTTTTTAATTTCAGAACCAAAAAAAATTGGATTCTTGATAGATTAATGAACAATTGGAAATATTTATGGCTGTAGCTAAACTGATATGAATCAAGGTCATATACTGATGCATTAACTGGTGTAGGTATTCTTAGGATCTAGCCTGTCTTCATAATGGCTAAATGCCACAGTCTGTGAAATGACTGCTTAAAATTTCCTAAAATTAATTAAGGAGATAGAATAAGGAATCCACATGGTAATGCATCTACATACCAATATTAACCAATATTATATGTTGCTATAATATTGCTATTACATACCAAATATTAACCACTGCATGATAATATAATATTGCTATTATATATTTACTAGACCAGTATTATATGTTGCTATTACATACCCAATATTAACCACTGCATGATACATAGCTACCACATGTTATCTGCAAAGTGAATAAGACAACGCTTGATGCATGGGTAATGAACAATTAAACTGGTCCATAAAGTACCAATCATGTATTTGAGAACAACCATTTGTTAAAAAAGCAAATCAGCACATCACAGATTAGAGTACAAATGTTTCTAAGAATCTATTATCTTTAACAGCATATTAGTTGATCTGGTGGACTTGGGCCAAATTATTCAAAATCATCATGAAAATTCTGTAGAAATTTTGTACATTTTTTGGATTCAAGTCCCTAATATTTTTTAAGCCCCTACTAACTTCTTGTCTTGGATGAGAAAAAGCTGAAATGCTGATTTTCAAGGTGTAAGAGTAACTTTGGGAAAAGAGAAGGATAAAGAAAAATTTAAAGGGTTCATGATGGTAAAATGGCAGCAACATGCATCAACAAACTTTCTGAAGCAGAATGACAATGGCAAAACCCAATTGATATTATAAGGTAGGTTGTCTTCGTGTCCTGAGGAGCGTAAGCAATGTTGTAAGAAGGAAAATTGTTACATATTAGAATATGCAAATTTTGTGCTCAAAACTTGAAACCATGGTAAAATATGTTTCCAAAAATGATTATTTTAATTTCTCTCGCTAATTGTGATCTTTCAAGTTTCTATGGAATTAAATTTTTGTTTCAGCCTACCTCTCTTTGATAATGCTAATTTTTGTTTCAGCCTACCTCTGTTTGATAATGCTAATTTTTGTTTCCAGCTTCTGGTAGAATCATTGAATGAGAACTTTTTTGTGGGAGACATATTTGCTGAAAAATTAGATAGCTTGATGGTGCTTATCTTTGAGCATCTCAAGTCCTGCATCGAAGGTGGTCGATTGATTGAGGTAACAATCAGGATTATCTTTCTTCTACATTTTATTATGCTACCTACCAAGAAAAACAAAAACAAAAACAAATAATAATAAGTAGAAGAAAAAAAGAGGAAGAAAAGAAACAGATCACTATCTTGTCCTGATCCTGCTAATCTGTTTTCCTTTTCTCTTTTCTTCACCCCCATCCACAATATTCATGATTAGGTATTTGGAACTCTTCTTCAGTCATTTCAGAAAACTGTTATGAATACGTACAAGTCAAAATTTGCCCAGGTAATTACTCTTGATCGCACATGCTTACGTATTATGGACAAAACAATTATTCCTCTTGTACCAACGGGCCAGTGGAGGCATGGGGCTGTGAGTATCAACTCAGAAAAAAAAAAAAAAAATAATAATAATAATAATAAAATTATCCCTCTTGTTGTTTTTTAATTTTTCTCCTTTCTTTATATTCATATTTCATTGAACGTGACGAATTTGCAAATGGATTTTTTTAGTTTATGCATTGAGTCGCACCTCACACGGTCACACCTCTTCGTTGAAAGTTTGTTGCTTAACATTTTGCAGTTTGTGATGTTCTTTGCATGTTCATTGGATCCTGAAAATTGTGGTGTTAAATTTGCCAATATGCTTGCAGATATTTTTATGGGAGGTCAATCCCCACTTGATAGGTATAGGATGAAGATATTTTAGTTTTTCTGATGCTTCTTTCTTTCAAAGATTCAGTCTTTTGTTATCAATTTATTTGTTCATCCGTTCTCCTGTGATCTTAAAACACTTCTATAAATAATTAAACTTATTTTGTAGCTTTTTTATTTCCAACTTATGTCACATTTGTTCAGTTAAGGCTATTGGTGTTGAATTCTGACAGTGGCAAGGAGTGTCAGTTGCACCTTAACCCAAAAAAAAAAAAAAGGAAAAAAATATGAGTGTCAGTTGCAGAAGATGAAAAAAAAATGGAGATACATTTCTAAAATCTCATACGTGGTAGATCACAGCTAGGTTTGTTACTGCTTTTATTCCACGAATTACATCGTATATTCTTGAGCAAATGCTTGATGAGCTTAATATGTATCGTTATAGTTTTCCTAAGTTAATATATATCATTATTCACTTGTGTACTACATTATCTGTTGATTTTTGTATCTCATAAACTTCAAAGGATCTCTTTGAAGAAATTTAAGGAATTTTGTGTGAGATTTAGTGGAGTATCAGTGTCCAACTTCCTATATGTGTGTGCGTTTGTATCCAACAGAGTACCTGAAATAACAATGCATTTTTTGTTTGTATGACTTATTTCTCTCTGTGTTGCCTTCTCTCTCCCTTTCCTCCTACAGTAAACCTATATAAATGGTGTTTTCAGTGCAGTATCTGTGGCCAACTTCCTCTGTGCTAGTGTGCTCAACAGAGTACCTGAAATAAAGATGCATTTTTTGTTTGTGCGATTCTATCATATTATTCCCCTCTCTCTCTCCCCTCCTACCAAACACCTATATAAATGTTGTTAGCGATGGATAAATTTTTTTCCAATTCCTAATTTCATTGAAAACTGGACTACATCAGTATCAGGCCAAATTTAGATTTTACTAGCCATTTTTTCCCTTCCTTTTTTGGTTAATGGTGCAGTTCAGTTCCTACATTTAATATTCTTGATATCGTCAGTCACAATGTTGGCAACATAGAATCTGCAATGTGAAGGTTGAAGATTCACAAGTTCTAGTTACATATATGCAGTACAAAGTTTTGTAGGTACTAATTCTTTTATTCGCTCCTTTCAGGATGAGTGCTGTTGCTTATCTTGCTAGTTACTTGTCTCGTGCAAAATTTTCGTCAGCCTCATTTGTTGCTATCATATTGAAAAGGTTGATGAGCATTTTATAATCTGCTCTTTAAATCTTGCGTGTCTATTTCTAATGCTGTGTGTCTTGCTATGTTTATGAGGTCTCAGGCTGGTAGATTGGTGTTCTGAATATTGTCAAATCCATGATGGTGATACCAATCCAGAAGCTCATAGAATTTTTTATTCTGGATGCCAGGTATTTGATATTTTGACATTCAGTTAGGATCAGCAAGAGTTAAACAATAACAATTGATGATAAACAGTAAGGCATTTGTAAGAGCTAGTGACAGTCTTTTAATTGGATTATATAGGTTTAATAAATTTTAGAGTTTTGTATTTGTAATTTGGTTGCTTAAAATGAAGGAATTATCTTCATATTGGTGGTTTAGAAATTTGATATTAGGAATTTTTGATTTCTTGAATGGTTAGTTTGTCCAGGAAATTGTTCTGTATAATTTTAGAAGATACAATTTCCGCTGCCTATTTTTTAAAAATAAAAATAAAAATTTCCCTTCGGTTTATGTTGCACAAACATATATAGTCATCCATTACTATTAAAATATAGCCAACCTATGGTATAGGTTCCAAACCCTTGTAGGTGCGTTTGTCTGCCCCCTAAATGATAGCTGTTGCTTTTGCTTTATAATTTTGTCTATCTTGATGCTTTTGAGGTTGCTATAGGTTGGACCTTCATTTGATACCCATTATTCAGTTTCACTGTATGCTCACAAATGAGAGGGCCTTCATTTGATACTTGTATTTAATTTGCAATTTTGCGTTTGATTTTTATTTTTTATTTTTAAATGATTGAAGTGACTGTAAATTTGGTGTTGTGCTGTCATTTTCTGTTGCACAGGCTTTCATGTATGTGCGTTGCTTTCATATGAGATCAATGACGGATGTTCCTCCGCTCAAATCACAACTGCTCTTTATGCCTATTGAGTCAATTTTGAAGCATCCTTTGAACCCACTGAAGGTGAATTTAGCACAGTTTTAAAAATTGTAGATTGAATTTCCCGATTTTCCCCTTATTTACTAATGTTTTTATGCCATTTACTAGTGGAAGATGTAGATGTGAAAAAAGTAGGATTTACAAAAGATTTTCATACATTTAGAGAAATCATGTGATAGAGTTTTAATAGAGAAAATTTGGTAGGTCGTACAATGAAAAAGAAATTCTTGTAGTTCATTTTATCCAAGATGTATAATGTGAGACAAGAACTATTGTTTGTAATATATATGAGGAAACTAATAATTTTCATATAAAATTAAAATTACAATTTGGATCAACATTATTGCCACATCTGTTCTAATTAGCTTTAGAAAAAATATTTGCTTGTTGATGATTATGATGGACACATTTAGGGAAACTCTAGCAACAAAAATGAAAATATGGTGAACTGCACAAGGTTTGAAAAGGGCTAACCCTGTGCACAAGGTTCCCACGTCTTAGCTTCACATGGAGTGGCTGTTTCTGATTTAGAAACTGTGACGTCCAGGTTACAATGTAACAACCTCACCATTGAGCCAAGGCCCACCCTCAATTGCACAAAGTTCAAAAGTTATAAAATTTGTAGAACTAAAACTGAATATATGGGATTTGAACTAAATACCTAAAAGAAAAAACTAAACAATTTTGATAAGTGACATTGAAATGGTGATTATTTTAAGACAAAAAAAAAAAAAAAAAAAAAAAAAAAAACCATTCTTAATATTAGACCAATTATCTTGTGCTGGTTATCAAAAAAGTAACAGGAATAATGCATCTGTGTGGTTGAGATGCAAATATTAGGTTGGATTAACTAGAAAAGAAATTATTAATTGTCAGCATCATAGAGAGAAATTATAAGTGTCACGTATTGATGATAAAACAAGAGATAGTAGGCTTCGGTAGTTTGTGTACATCTGATATAGATAGTAAAAGGGGTTAGTTAAAATAGAAAGTAAAGGACAAAGAGGCCGAACAAAACTAATATGTGATGGTTGAATAAGGAAAGATTTTAAGAAATTATATAATAGGATAACTTGTAATAGAAAAGAGTGGAATAAGAGAGTTTTTGTGGCCGAGCCTGTTTTGGATATGTTCAAGGAGGTGATGCATGATTTATGCCAATAACTTACATATGTCTTGCGAGCTTTGGTTAATTCCCTTTAAATTTTGACAGAGCATGGGGCTTAATCTTCCTTGATTTCATCCCTGGCAGGTGTGCCTGCCATCCATAGTACAGGAATTTCTTCGGCAGGCCAAAGCATCTCATCTATTTACAGTGTCAGAGAGCTTCATGTTTGATGATCTGCTGGAATCAGAATTTTCCAGAGCTTTTGGTGGGATAGAAAGGCTTGACAAAATCTGACAGGTTTATCTTCTTATCTTTGGGTCTAAGTAATTTTAGTAGGATTTATTTAAAATTGCATGTTACGTAGTGGGAGATCTATTTTGATAGATGCAAAAGATGGGAAGACATTGTTCTCTATATACCTGTCTTTTGACTGCTTCTTTAGAATCCAGAGCTTTGGAAGGGGGTCTTCAGCATAGCCATTTACATTTGTGCGGTTCACCTGTGGCCCTATTTAGAAAATTTATAACAATTCTATCATTGGATTTGAGATGGACTGACTTGGATTTAATTATTTAGACATTTCATTTTGAGGTCCAAGGACAAATTTGAGAGCCCTTTTTCATAGATCTGATATAAAACAACGTGATGAGTAATTATATGAAATCCTTTCCATGAAGGTATTTTTCTGTGTCCAATACATTGGTTAATCCTGTTATATATTTTGAAAATTTGACCCCTAAATCAACTCCTTTTGGGCTCATCAATTAAATGCTACATAATAGATCTTTAAGCAGATGATCTTATAATTGAGCAACCCTCTAACCTTTTAATCACGTTCTTCTGGACCAAAACAGTGACAGGAGAACAACTCTTCCCAGGCTGTGTAATCAATATCTATCTCCTACAATATTGTTGGGACCTCTTGTGATTGCCTCTTGCATATTTTGCTGACTTTTATCCTTTTTCTATGTTGAATTTCTTCAATCTGAAGATTCATCCGGCCGAACTTTGTTTACTGGTCAATGGTTCGAACTAACGACGACGATGAAGAAGGTAGTAGTGATGAAGATGTGGCTGAGATCTGTACCATGGGGAATGAATTGCACATAGAGGATGATGGAACCTTCGGCAGTTTGGATGAACTTGATCTTGATGAATTTGATTCCTTGAAGTACAGGTTTGGAGGTGAATTAGGCAGACCCGTGCAGATGCCCTCAAGAATCAGATCGTCCACTAGTCCGGACTCCTTGTAATGCAGGTGGTTTTGCGAACATTGGTGAAATTGAAATGTTTTTGGGGTTGGGTAGAACATGTTAGACTTTATCAGTTTTGAGGAATGATAGGTCATCGTTGCAAACACAAAGTGGTGGGGCTAGATGTGAAAGATTCTATGCTACGAGTGTCTTGGTTTGAGTATGTGAAATATGTCTGTTGTAAGAGTTCCTTGTGCGGTAATGTTGTAATTTAATCTACAGATTTCTCTAAATTCATCCTCGAGCAAATCATTGTAATAATCATTTTTGTTTTTATTTTTATTTTTATTCTCGAGCGAGTTAAATTGGTGAGCTTTACAGCCAGTGCAATTTAGTATACTATGAAGTATTTCTCAGTAAAAATGTTAATGAACAGAATTGTGGAATGTGGAAAAAGAGAATTGATGTTTTGCAGTTGAGGTTATTCAGGTCCTTAAGATGCAATTGTATGGTCAGAGATTAGGTTATGAAATTCTTTCCATTAATAAAGTTCGTTAGTTAATTAATTTTTGCAATATGGCCCATATCAGTCGTGCATATATTATTAATTTTCTTACACTTGCCTGATAATATATACAAAAATTAATTAACTAACGAACTTTCTGGAGAAATTGTTCACATATTATTCACATCATTATCGGGTAAATCAACCAGAAATCTCTAATCTTATTAACATTATATGCTCATGACTTTAGTATTAACAAACATTTTTTGACAAATCCATAAGCATATTATTCTTAATTGGGTTTCTAAATACCACTAGGGGCGTATTAATTCTGCTACAAATTCATCGATGTTCTTATCAGAACTTCCACCTTCATCAACGGCCTCTTTCGCCAAATTCTTCCATTTGATCGCGTTCTCTTTTATCTCTTTCCCTTTCTGCCCTTCCATGACTTCCCTAATGCACAGCTCCAACACTCGTCTTCTCACAATGCCCTTCTCATCCTGCCTAGTCCGGACTCCCATGCCCCAAACATCCTCCACATACTTTGCATTTGTGCCCTGGTCTGTCCACTGTGCCATTGTCACCAGCGGCACTCCCAAGCTTATTGCTTCAAGAACTGAATTGAAACCACTGTGTGTAACAAAGCACCCTACTGATTCATGAGCCAACACCTCTAGCTGTGGACTCCATGTCACAATTAGACCTCTTTCGGATACATCATCCGTGAACTTTTCCGGGAGCTTGGCTTCTTCGGATGCCCTCACAACCCACAAGAAGTAAAACATGCTCTCCTTCAAACCCCAAGCTACTTCTTCCATTTGCTCGGCATCAATTTCCGCCATGCTACCAAACGACACATAAACAACAGAGCCTCTCGGCTTTTCATTTAGCCAGTTCATGCACATGGCAGACTTTGGCTTGAAGAGATTGATATCATAGCCTCTATCGTCTTCCAGCCGCTTATCCAGATACATGGATGGAAGGGTTGGCCCTATTGTCTTCACACGCCAAAGTTTCGCCATCCAATCCACAGTCTTGATAAATATATAAAATGATTCATATCAAATTCAAATATTACAGAAAAATACACGCATGGTATAAATTAGTCACACATAGCGTAGCAATAAACTAACCTCTTTTTCCAATTCATAGAAATTATTGAAAAGCACCAAATCTGCTTTGTCAATGTTAGAGAATTGATTCACAACCATGTGATAGAAACCTGGGTATGACCCATAAATATATACAAAGGATGGTGTCTCCCAAGGTTCAAGAGGTGGCAATCCAGGGATTGAAACAGTTGAATCAGAAAGTGGGAGTGAAAGAAGTCCCTTATGGACATGGTAATATATGTTGTTGACAGCACACGACTGAGTGAAGAACACAGCTCCAACTAGTCCAAACTCCTTACTCACATCAAGTGCCCAAGGCAAGAACCCATCATAAACAAGTGCATCCACAGGTCGGCCAGCATCATCAAGTTTCTTGACAAGATTGGCTAAATCCCGCGACCCAACAGCGCAGAATTTGGTAAGGTAGGCCTCGGGGCTCTCTGCTTGCGCCCAGCCACCCTCATCGAAGCCATCAGAAATGGCCTCGACGTTGATTGAGCTGTTGAGGTCGTCTACGTGAATGGACTTGGAGACATAGATGCTGTTTACTAGTGTGGTTTTGACACCTCTGGAGACCAAACGCTTGCAAAATTGAAGCATTGGGGTTATGTGGCCTTGGGCAGGGAAGGGAAGGACCAGAACATGAGCTTTGTAGCTTCCCTTTTCCTTCGTCTCCATTTCTCTCTATCTGCTTAATCAAGGAGCTAGTACTCTCAGATTCTGTAATGTTATCACTAGGAAGTTGGCTACATTATCTCCATTTTTTTTTTGGGAAAATTACATATAAATGGAGTCAAAGTTTCATATTTACTCAGAGATGGAGTCAAAGTTCCATATTTCTCTAAAATGGATTGCTGAGGTGGCACATGATTTTTTACTGTTTAAAAAATTGTGATGCCTAAAATGCCCTTCCCTAATAAAAAAGTAGTACCTTCAGTTAAAAAAAGTAGTACCTTCAGTTCAAAAAAGTAGTACCTTCGGAGAAAAAGTAGTACCTTCGCGAGTGTTTAAAAAACATGGTACCTGAACGCCAAAAAGTAGTACCTTCAGTTCAAAAAAGTAGTACCTTCGAAGAAAAAGTAGTACCTTCGCAGAAGGGTATTTTAGGCATCACAATTTCTAAACAGTAAAAAACCATGTGCCACCTCAGCAATCCATTTTAGAGAAATATGGAACTTTGACTCAGCCTCTAAGTAAATATGGAACTTTAACTCCATTTATATGTAATTTTCCCTTTTTTTTTTCCGAAAAAATAAAGTGGTGTGGATTTTAGGTTGTCTCAAAACTTCAACATTTGTGACAATCAATTAACATATTATAAGTTTGAGAGAGGCGTGTAAGGTTTTCTTAACTCTTCACCATATGTGAATATTACAAGTTTGAGGGAGTTGCATGTAAATCCGATTTGGACAAATATAAGATAAAAAATTACATGAAAGAATATATATGTGTGTGTGTTGGCGGGTCATATTTGCCTCTGTATTAGTAAGGAGGAATCTCTTCCAAATACTGGTGCAACACAATTATAAGTTGTTTTTTTTTTTTTTTTCAATTATCAGTAACACAATTATAAAATGACATGTGTAATTTTAGAGCTTCAATCTTTTAAAAATTTTAAGTTTTTTTTTAATTATCGGTAACACAATTATAAGATGACATGCGCACGTCTTTTTTGAATTTTAGGGATTCAATCTTTTTAAAAAGAAAAAAAAAAAATAGATATTTTAAATGCAAGGACGCATGTCATCTTCTTATTGTCACTGTAACGGACTAACAGTTTGGAGAAAGATATCTTCTTACTAGTGTAAAGCCAAACATTGTTCTTGTTTATATAGTTCTCTTTTATCTTGGAATCTCACATTTTCTATTATAGATTTGTCTGTGGCTTATGCAAAATTCTGCATGGTCGAAATCGAGTCTTTCATATATTTAAGAAAAAGAAAAAAAAAAAAAAAAGTGATGATCAGGAGACTGGTACTGGTGTGATGCTAAATACATTTCGACGGTCAAATTAGTACTTGAATCGTTGTATATTGATAAAAAAACTTTGTATTTAATTTGTTGTACTTTTGAATTGATCATTGATAAGATAATAGTGGGTGGTTGTGTTACTTCGAGGAGTGCACCAGTTTGGGTGTTTTGTTCGTCGGTTCGAGCACCTATTAAGTCTGAGACTCCTTCGTAAAATATTAGAAGGAAGTAGTTACTTATAAACTTATATTATTTCTTCGATTTTTTTATTGTTTAATTTTTGGTTGTTAACTTAATTAATTTTGAACTTCCCTAAAAACCCTACTTAATTTCTTTTAGATGTCCCAATGGAGTTCCTATTCTAAATGAATTTGTCAATTACTTTATTACATCTAGCATTTCATCTTTGACTACAATACAAAAATATAAAATTAGCATCCAAGCAAATGTTAAAGATAAAAATAAAATTACAGAATAATATATATATTTATGTTCGACGACTATATTTGCCTCAACGCCAGTAAAAAGGAACCTCATAGGTAAAAATAGAATTGTTATTTATTTATTTTATTTTATTTTTGTAAGTCATTTAATTGAACATACCAATATATCATTTATCAAATTGGACTCAATCCAATGGACTTTAGATCATGTTCCTTAAAGTTGTCAAATTTTTATCTGTGGACGTGAATAAAAAAACTTGTTACCTTAACCCCGATTATGACCCAAACATAATAATTTAAAAAAAAAAAAAAAAAATGTCCGTTGTCATCACTCATTTGTAAATACAAATGGACTCAGTATTAATCCCGAAGAAAGGTTTATGATGTTTAAATCTGCCAAATTCAGCGGGGTCCATCGATGTTGGCGTTAATCTGCCAAATTCAATTCAGCGGGGTCCATCGATGTTGGACGTTATTGCCAAATTCAATTCAGCGGGGTCCATCGATGTTGGACGTTAATCTGCCAAATTCAGTGGGGTCCATCGATGTTGGACGTAAATGGTAGTAGTTGGGTTCATACGACTCTATGATCATATATATATATATATATATATATATATATATAGAGAGAGAGAGAGAGAGAGAGAGAGAGAGAGACTTATAGAGTAAATTATCTTTTCAACTATATTGGTCAGGTTTCTGTAACTATCATATTAAGTCTAGGTCTTCTAAGTCTAGGTCTTAGTCTTATTAATATGTCGTAACCATGCAAATTATGAAGAGGGAGAATATAGACTGAGTAACATCCAAAAAGCATAAGGTGACTAAAAATTACAAGTGGATATGTTTGTAATTACACAACTCTTTATTGTATCTTTCTATATTGGTAGGACTTTTGAAACTATCATACTAAGTCTAGGTCTTCTAAGTCTAGGTCTTTTAATAATTTCACGAATTAGTAACTATCATACTAAGTATAGGCCTTCTAATAATTTCATGCAAGTTTTAGTCGTATCAATATGACCTTAGGTGATTTAGGAAACCTAATGCCTCAATTTTTTTTTTTTATTTCTTGATATTATATCCTTCCTAAAATTTTTATTTCCTTCTTATTATCACTTCAGCCAACAATATAAATGTCCCAAAATTTGTATTTTTTTATATTATAACTTTCATTTTTTTTATTTGTTTATATTATAACCTTCCTAAAACTGTTATTTCCTTCCTATTATTAAACTCTGTCTAATAGAAAGGCTCCAATTTTTTTTTTTCTTTTTTTTCCCTCATTTTTTATTAAGTATAAGTTGTATGACTCTAAGATCAATTATGTGACAAGAAAGATTAATTGGATCAATTATATATATATATATATATATATATATATATATATATATATATATTAAAATGCCACTTTTATATTTTTCGCTTAAAGCCTCAAATTATATTGAGCCGCCCCTGAAAAGACTAATGAGATAAATCCATGAAGTCATCTTCATCACCATTGTTTTCCCACTAGCTCTACAAAGACAAAGAAGATATATAATAAATAGTCATAATCAAAAGGTAGAAGACAATAGGCTATGTTTTAATCTTATTTTTCTCACTTCTCCTTCTCTTTTTTTAACGGAAATATTCTTTATTTTAATAATTGAATATATATATATAGTTAAATTTTCATCTATGATAATTACGTTCGAAATATTTTAATAAAAATATAATTAAAAAATTATTTTGTGATGATTTATTATGAACATTGTTTCTGTCACCTTTTAATTTTAAATTCTAGATAAATGTTAGAAGAGTGGTTGCAAAACCAATCTCAACAAATGGGCCCACAAGTGGGTTAGAGAAGTTAACAAGTGCATATAGCCTATATAGGTCCAGCCTCACACTAAATTACAAGGCATATGGGCCAATCCCACCCTTAAAAAGTTAGGAACTCAACCCAACTTTCAAAAGTTTACACCATACACAAACCATCTCAACTTGGCCGGTGAGTAGCAGGTTTTAGGTGTGTCCGGTATACTGTTCACTAAAATTTTTCATTCTTATTATATATATTTTAAAATTATTGTACTCCATTCTATAAATGTAATTTATTTGAATCCAAAAATATCACTCTTTATATATAATCCACCTCTCTCTATACGAGCTATTTTTCTTTTTGAGATTTTCGAATCTCTCTCTTTTATTTTATGTTTTTTGTTGCTAAAATTCTTTTAAGTAATTCAGTGTTTGATTTTTATTCAATCCTTCAATGTACATAACATTAATTTTTTTGAAATAATGATTTTTGACACCACATCAAAGTATTTAATGACCTTTAAATTGTTTGGTGTGTGAGAGCAAGTCCAACGGTGCCTGTTAGGCGATTTGGGCTCATATTGGCGACCCAATCTGCTCCATTGTGGGTCGTCAAAATTGAGTCACGTCATGCGGATCGGGGAATGCGTCGCCGTTTTCAGCGACCCTGTTAGCGAGCGCGGGTCAGCCTTTTTTATTATTATTATTATTGTGGCCCAACTTACTGTAACTTAGTCCAGATTACTGTTTTCAAGGGCGTGTTTGGCTAAAATATTATCCAAAAATCAAGTTTTTGGGTTATTTTGGTCTCTCTTTTTTTCCTCAACATAATTGAACTAATAGAGCCGTTAAGGCACTGTTTGGCTGACACAAACAGTGCCTTAAAGGCTTTTTTGGGCAAAAAAAAGTTTTAAAAAAATTGAAAAAAAAAATAATTTTAAATTTTTTTTTGTTTCAAAATTTTCAATGTTCCTATAGACATTATAGCCGTTTTAGATACTGTTTGGCTGCCCCAAACAGTGCCTTAACGGCTATATTGGCTAACCAAATATTTTTTTTTCCCTAACAAATTGAAATTTATTTTAAAATATGACTTTTTTATGTAAAAAAATGTGTCTTTGTTTTCACCTCTTTAAATTAATAAATTAAATGATATTAGATATTTTATTGTTTATAATATTTCATACATATTGGCTAAATAATTTAATTAACAAACAATTTAATTATTTATTTCAAAATAAAACATTACACATTAAATACGTATTCCATTACATAAACCTTATAACAATTTAAAAATAAATAAATGCAACATAAATTAAACGTTTTCTTCACCAAATCGATCCACAAATTTTCAATTAAATCTTTATTTAATCGCGTATTTGTCTCTTTGTTACGAATTTGGACTTGACGAGAGTAGATGTGTGCCGCTAAGACCGATGAATTTTGAATTAAAGTGGGAATCGAGATTGTCTCCTCCGGTGGCGGAGTTCATCTTCCAACATTGGTATGACGCTCATCTTCAATGATCATGTTGTGAAGTATGATGCACGTTTCATTATAAGGCACAAGTCCCCGTTATCTAAAAAACGCACTGGTCCTTGCGTTATTGCCCACTTGATCTGCAAAACCCCAAAAGCTCATTTCACATCTTTCCAACTGGCCTCTTATCTCTAAGCAAAAAGTTTTTCTTTTGCTGTAGTTGAGTACGGGATGGTCTGCATCAAAATTACTCAAACTTGTAAGAAAAAATCATGATGAGGAAGCTATTGAAATTTTTAGATTGAAGGAGAAGTGAATTGATATTTTGCTAGAATGATAAAGATGAATGTAATGATGATGAGATGAACAAATGATTCTTTATATGAGATGAAAAATATAGCCGATAGGAAAAAGTTCAAATATATATATATATATATATATATATATATATATATATATAAAATTAAAAAATTAAAAAATATTAATATTTTTGAAGTGTGAAAACGCACCATTAGAACACATGTGATAGCTAAAATTTAGAAACTCTAAAACGCTAACGTGGTTATGAAAAATGCTGATGCGGCAAATTCAGAAAGTCTAATTTTAGAAACTCCATTAGAGATGCTCTTAGTTTCGTTTTAACCTATGACACTGGTTTATATATATATATATATATATATATATATATATATAGTGATTACCATATTTTATACCCATGTGGGCCACTATAACGTTGCATTTTCATTTTGGTTCCATAATTAATGACCCTATTAATTTTGATAAGTGCTTGTAAATAAAGTAATGGTAGTATTGTCTTAATTTCTAACTATTGTTAATGAAAAAAAAAGGTATAATACTCGAAACTTTAACGCTATTATTATTTAGAGCTTTTTAAGTTAGGAAAATATAGTTGGCACTTGGCCACTAATTTAAAGGAAATCTTATCCTTTAAAACATTAATTACATTGACCGAATAAATTTTTTTAAGCCAATAATAAATGACAGTACATGGAATAAAAATAAAAATCCTGATGCAAGTCAGTAAAATATAAATTAAAATGGTAAAAATTCTACAATAGGATAAAGTTATTAATTCCTCTAAAGTTGAATGCTAATTTTTATTTCTTAAGTAAAACCATTGAATTGGTAGACCACATTTGATTTTGGAGTAAATTTCAATGAAAAGAAAGAAAAAAAATTGGAAAGAAAAAAAGGTATGAGAGATGGCTAAAGTAACCTCAGCAAAAAAAATTATTCTCAAATTATTTAATGTGACATATTGTTAATGTATTTGACCCAAAAATTAAACCATTAAAACGTCATAGAATTTTATAAGGTTGAATAATATTTTATTAAAGTGTATGATCGTATAGGGTGGAAATTCTTATTTAGTATGCTTCATAAGTTGGGCCTGAATGATCATTGGATTAAAATGTTGTCCTCATGTCTCTCAACAGTATCATATTCTCTGGTGATAAATCGCAGTTCAGTAGGTTTCTTCCAACCATTGCGTGGCTTGCGCCAAGGTGACCCTTTATCGCCGTATCTTTTTATACTTTGTGTCGAGGCGCTTTCTTTGGCCCTCCAACGAGCCCAACAGGCTAAGATACTGTCTGGGGTGCGGATTTGTAGAGGTGTTCCATCTATTTCTCACTTGTTTTTTGCAGATGACTATATTGTCTTTTGCCAGGCTTCTGAAGCGGAGATTGGCTCTCTTAAGCGTATTCTTTCTGCTTATGACATGGCTTCGGGACAAAAGGTGAATTTTGAAAAATTTGCCATTTTTTTCTCTAAGAATGCTCCTATGCATTTAAGGCGTACCTTGAGTCAGTTGATAGGTTTGTCCGAGGATGGGTTTCAGACAAAATATCTAGGGCTGCCAGCAATAATTGGTCGATCCAAATATGATGTGTTCAAATTATTGCTTCAACGCATGCAAGATCGTTTAGCATCTTGGCAGCAACATGCTTTCTCAGATGGGGTTAAGGAAGTTTTAATTAAAGCGGTGTTGAATGCTCTCCCAACATTTGTTATGTCTACTTTAATGTCACCTCGTGTTTTCTGTTTTGAGTTATTGAAGCAAGTGCGCTCTTTCTGGTGGCGGATGTTTGATAAATGCAATTCTATTTATTGGGCTTCTTGGGATCTTTTGTGTCAAAGTAAAAAGGATGGTGGTTTGGGGTTTCGTGACATTGAAGCTTTTAATTTGGCTTTATTGGCTAAGCATGCTTGGTAATTCCAAGTGTCTAAGCAGGGGGTGGTTTATCATTTATTCAAAGCGTCGTGTTCCTTTATTGATGCGCGACTTGGTTCCAATCCATTCTGGACTTGGCATAGTATTTGGTCGGCGCAGGAATTGCTAAGGCGTGGTTTACGTTGGGTGGTGGGCAATGGAAAAATCTATCCACATTTGGAGAGATAACTGGATCCCAGGTCTTTCACTGCCTTTAGGGCTGCGTGTGATACCCCCGAATTTCCGAATGTGGGTTGGCCAGGCCCACGCCCGAATACCCGAGGATATCAAAACAAATTGATAATAAACGAACACAGAGTACAAAAGAATAAAGAAGAATAAATAAAATGCTGACAAGAAACTAAAATGATAATCTAATAATAAACCTCATAATATATTTCCATTAATTAATAAACTCTTCTGATAAAACTGATCCTCCAAAATACAACTCGGGAATCCATACTGTGTGGACCCCTAGAAAATCCAAACTAAACAAATGACAGTATTCTAAAACAGGAAACTGAATCATAAAGGAACTCCTATGTAGCATCGGAAGAATGAAGTAGATTGATCCCCGCTCAGCACGAATAACCTCTACTCGTGACGAACACCTGAAAAACAATGGTGGGTCAGGCCCACAAACAAGTTCTACTCTACTACAGTCCAAGCAGAGATCCGATACACGTATACATCCTAGTCAATCCAACAGTAACTAGTAGTCCGTATATATATATATACACACTAAAGGAACCTCACTAGACTATAGGGTTGTCTCAACCTGAATAGTAGGCAACATGCAAAACGCACATATAGTGGGCATGAGTACCTAGACCTACCAGGGTACACAACTACACTATATCTAGCTACACATCCCTGGCGATATACGCACCCTAACCACTGATCCTGAGACTCAAGCTCATATCATTGCACCATACTTATATATATAAAATCTAGTGACCATCCTATCCAGTATAAATTAATCCTCCATAAGTCATTCAACTTGTTCAGCTGACCTGACTTGAATATAAGTAGGACTTAATATTTTAGTTAATCCATTCCCTTATATAATAAATCAATCCTCTATAAGTCATTCAACTTGTTCAGCTGACCTGACTTGAATATAAGTAGGACTTAACATTTTAGTTAATCCATTCCCTTATATAAAATAGGTAGGACTTAACTGATAAGTTAATCCGTCCCTAGAATGCCACCGTCCCATACCGGTGCATTAAACCACACAATCCAACAATTGATGTAATAATTAAAGAAATACATCAAACGTTCCAGAAATAACTATGATAATATGATATCAAGTTATCACAGAATATGAATGACTTATTATTTATTTAAGCTCATATATCATATGTCCTACACAAACTGAATCTTATACATGATGATATTTTATTATATCGTCAAATAAGTATTCTCCATATCCAATTCATCCTACACATTTATTCTCAATTGCTAAAGCATTTTAAAAGATTAAATCCATTCGTTTGTGTAAACATTTAAATAGCAAGCATCGTTATGATTGAGTGTATTTAAATTTATTTAAACCCAAACCTAGTCCCTATTTAATGTTCAGGAATCCTAGGCATGTTTCTACGTTCCATCATTCCACATATATGAAAAAATACATAATTCAAACATATAAAAATTCATACCAGAAATCAAATCAAAATCATGCATTTTTTAATTTATAACACAAGAACAGATATGACCCAATTTCACAAAAACCTATACTTTAATCCAATTAAACATGCATAATTATTTAATTTTATGTGTTTAGTAAATCCTGGAATTTCCTAGGCATGTACAGAAACACGAATCAAAGGGAAAGAGATAGAAGAAGAACTTGCCTTAAACTTTCGGATTGAAAGTTAAACTTCTTCTTCCTTGATCTTCTCTCTAAAGGGTTTTCTCCTCCTTCCTCCCTTTTTCTCCTTCTCTCTCTAGAATATATTACGTGATATATTTTCACTCCTTTTTCAACCTATAGTTGTGTATTTATAGGCTAAATAATAACCCTATTCCTTTTCCCAATCCAAGTCAACTTAATAAAAATAAATAAAAATGAAAATATTAAAAAGGTAACTTAAAATATGTTACGTATATAATCTATGTATATCCTTATTAATTAAATAAAATATATACATTAGATTATTTAGTAATACTAAAGTTACCATAATATTAAAAGGTAACTTAAAACATGTTAAGTATATAATCTATCTGTATTCTCATTAAATAAATAAAATATATACATCAGATTATTTATTTATACTAAAGTTACCATAATATTAAAAAAGTAACTTAAAACATGTTACGTATAAAATATATGTATATCCTTATTATATAAATATATAAAATATATACATCAGATTATTTATTAATACTAAAGTTACTATAATATTAATAAGTTACTTTCCTTTTTATATATATGTATATACATATATATCTATATATATACATATACAACTATCCATGGATAATTATCCATACCCATCCAACCTCCTATCCAAGCAGTCCATGGGATCCAATTGGTTGGCCAATTACCACTAACCATAACCATAAAAGAAAAATAAAATAAAATAATAAAAGAAATGAAAATATTTAATTTACAATTAATTAACATTAATCAAATACATCATTTAAGCACACAATCTAATTAAACAAATAATACAAATAACACCTAGACAAAATACAAATAACACATAGATAAGTAACCAATTAATCAAGTAACACTTAATTCAATTAAACACATAAACAATTAGTCAAATAATCAATTAAACAATTAAAAAATATATAATAAAAATAAATAAATAAATACCGAGACTATCCTTTTAAAATTAGGGGTATTACACCGCGGGTGGCTGAGTCGGGTTTTACTTGGGTTGATGAGCTTATTGATAGTAATTGTAAAGAGTGGCGCATGGATGTGTTGCGACAAGTATTTTCGTCAATAGAAATTCATCGCATATCAAAGATTTCTTTACGTCATGGGCCGTTGGAAGATATTCAAATTTGGGACGTTGATGCTTTAGGAAGGTTTAGTGTTAAATCTGCATATCAGTTAGCTGTGTCTCTTGCTACCCCAAATCTGTAGAGGAGGACATGGGCGGTTGGACCACGGGTGTCGGGGCAGTTTTGGAGTAAGCTGTGGAGTTTTTCTTTACCTTCTAAAATTAAATACTTTGTTTGAAAATGTTGTTATGGTGCTATTCCAAC
This sequence comes from Cornus florida, assembly GCF_030987335.1. Lineage (NCBI taxonomy): Eukaryota > Viridiplantae > Streptophyta > Magnoliopsida > Cornales > Cornaceae > Cornus > Cornus florida. The sequence continues at coordinate 8,426,470 of NW_026775578.1, forward strand.
AGGGTCTGTGCTAGTCCGCCGTGACTGCTTGCAAGATCTGATGTGTCCGAGGTGTGGGCTGGAGGTTGAGGATATTAATCATCTATTTTTTTGATGTTCTCACTCGGTTTAGGTATGGAAGTTATCTCCCTTTCGCTGGCATTTTTCTCAACATTCTCCCCCTTCTTTTGTTGAATGGTAAGATAGAATTTCGAGCGATGTTTTACCTTCAATGGAAAATAAATGTGTTATGATTAGGTTGGCTTCCTTTTGTGTTTTGCTGATTTGGAAGGCTAGAAATCACATGGTTTTTGAGAATGAAGTGTAGGATCCTTTATTGGTGGCTAATTTAGTTACAACTCGTTTTCTCCATTGCATTCTATTGTGTCCTCTAACCGTTGGAGTCGTCCGTTGCTGAACATGATTAAATGTAATGTGGATGTTAGTTTTTCCAAATCTTTTTTGTTAGGAGGTGGAAGGGCGGTGTTTAGAATTCGGATGGCTCCATTATTCAAGCTGTGATTTTTAAGCCGTGTTCATCCTCGTTTGTGTTTGAGGCTGAGACTTTTGCTTTCCGTCGTGATATTTACTGGGCTAAAATCTTTAACTTTCAGGCGGTCTATTTTGAGTCGGATGCTAAATTGGTGATGGAGGCTTTAGCGGAGTTCGATCTGTTGAGGGTGCGGTTGCTTCTTTAATGTCTGTTGTGCAATAAGAGCTTCAATCTTTTCATACGTTCTCCATTGCTCATGTTCGAAGGGAGGGTAATATAGCTGCCCATGCTTTGGCTTCTTTATCGACTGCTAATATGGATGCAGATTCAGTGCTTAGTTCCATGCCGTCATCATTTCTTCGAATTGTGGAGGCAGATACTATTGTTTGAGTTTTTTTTTATGGGGCTTTGTATTTCTTGTGTTTTGGTTGTTGTTGTTGCAAGGAAAAAAAAAGGAAAGAATAATAGTCTAGTCTAGTCTATATATATATATATATATATATATATATATATATATATATATATATATAACATCTTAAACCGAGTTGAAATTTCATTTTCTACATTGACAATGGGAAAAAAAAAAATAGAACATCTTAAACCGAGTCGAATTTTGATTTTCTACATTGACAATGGAAAAAAAAATTGATTTTTTTTTTTTTTTAATTATTCTATAAACACTTTCTGGCTTCATGATTATTATTTTTTGGTAGTTCATTGAAAATTTGAAATAAAGATAGACTATCTTCTCAATATGTCAAGTCACAAGTTATAATTTATAGTCCTACACTACAAATATTTCAAAGAAAATACTGTGATTAATTTCTATTATTACCGAGGGAAAAAAAGAAAAAAAAGAAAAGAAAAGAAAAAGAAGTGAAGCTTACCTGTATATTTGTAATTAAATACAAGTCCCTCGTACATTTAGGCTCCGTTTACTTGAGGATAAAATATTTTTTGTGTTTTCTGATTTTTGATTGTCGTAAAATATTTACGAAGAAAAAAAATATTAAAACATAACAAAAATAACTAATAATCAATTTTCAACAAACTAGTTTACATGCTCCACAAGATGAACTCGACCTAGATTTTAGCCAAACACCAAAAGATAAAAATAAAAAATTTACCTTAAATTTTTTGAAAAAAATATTTTACATACATCGAAACAAACGGAGCTTAAATATATAATTAATTAAACTACGACAAATATCACAAAGAAAAGTATTTTCTAACTTAGTTGTTTGTACGTAGTAATTGAACAAAAAATCACTTTTGACATTAATATAACAATTATATGGAATGACTTAAATTTGACAAATATCTATTTAATAAAAGTACGAATATACTGTACCACTTTCTAACTTAAAATTTTGAAATGTAATAATTGAACAAAAGTTCACTCAAAAATAGGGTTAAGTGCAAAAAACCTCCCTGATATATAGACTTTATGCAGAATAAGTCCCTACTTTTTGAAAAAGTGCCTGCAAGTCCTCAAAATTTAAAAAAGGTGCATAACCGGTCCCTCTGACAACTTTTTACAAAAAGTAAAACTTAAAACCCCATTTTACCCTTTTGTTTCCCATTTTGCCCCTCACCATTTGTGCATAAAAGTCCCTCAGCGTTGTGCATAAAAGGCCCCCCATACTGTGTTCAGCAGCCGATATTTTGATATAGATATAGAAAAAATATTAACAAAAAAAAAAGAACATTAATAAAAATAAATAAATTAAATTTCACGTTATCATCACTAGTAAAATATACCCTTTTCTTGTTTTTTTCTTTTTTTTTTTTCTTTTTTTTATCAATAGGCAACTTTTATCTATTAATGAAAAAAAGGGAAAAAAAAAGAAAAGAAAAAAGACTGTGGGTACGTTTGGTTATGGAATTAAATTACAATTCTAGTTCAATTTATTATTTTTTAATTATATTAGAATTCTACTTCTGTTTGATTCACCTTTAGAATTTGTATGGATGTATGGAGTAATATTTATTTATTTTTTAACAAAAATATAATATTTATCTTATACTTATTAAATTATTATATATTATAGCAAAACAATATTAGCACCAATTTTGATTAAAAATGGCAAACATGCAAATATAGAATATATATATATATATATATATAGATACAAACCCAAAGAACCCAACAACTAGAGAGATGTAATATTTATTTATTTTGTAACAGAAATATAATATTTATCTTATATGTATTTATTAAATTATTATATAAGCAAAACAATATTAGCACCAATTTTGATTAAAAAGGCAAACGTGTGTATACAGAATGTACATACACGCATATATACATACAACCCCAAAGAACCACCCAACAACTAGAGAGAGAAACAGCGCCCTCCACCAAACTGCCTCCGCCGCACCAAACTGACACGTCGCCTTCAGCCTCTTTTACCTCACCTCACGCATATAAGCGGCAAGGATCCGAGTCAAATAGCAACACCCGTGGATCTCTACTATGGAGTCTCTGTTGTGCAGTCGTCTAGAGAGAGAAAGGGAGAGAGAAGAAGAGGTCAGTTATGGATCCAAAAACAATTCTCTCTCTACTCATCTATGCCTAACCGTGACACCACCCATCTGCCTTTTTTTTCTTTTTTGGTTGAATCCCATCTGTCTCTTTCTCATATGATATATGATGATTATATGTTAATATTCCAATCCATCCCCAATTTACAATGGCCATTAATCATTGATTTAGACAAAAAAAAAAAAAAAAAAAAAGGGCGAATCCGAACTGGAACAACGGCTGAAGCTTGCGACGGCGAACCCGAACTGGAACAGCAGGCGATGGGCTTTGATTTTTTGAACAATCTGAAATGATATGCCGATATGGGTTTTGAACTTTTGATTCTTGCAGCAGATAGATAAACTAAAATATATGGGTTTTGAACTTCTGATTCTGCACAGAGAGAGAGAGAGAGAGAGAGACCGGGGGGGGGGGGAAGTTCAGAGTTGAGAACGAGAATAGCCATGAAGGCGGAGGCTGAAATGATTTGCCCTAATGATATATGGTGTGTGCACGTGTGTGTGTGTGTGTGCGTATATATATATATGTATATAAATGACAAATTTATTTAAATTTTAAAATATGAAAGGACATGTTTGGTTTTAAATTTAATTATATTCAGATTTAAGTTATTTCAATTTTATACAATTTGAGGTTTATATTATCCTTCTTCCAAACAAACCTCATTTTATACAAATTTGGACAAAAGGGTCATTTTACATGCTTGTATTTATAATTATTAATTTATTCAACTGAAGTGAGGGTATTATCGTCATTTTACACCACCAAGGACCCAATCGCATCAAATTGATAGTATAAGGGGGTTTTTTACCACACAGGAACTGATATGCACTAAATCGATAGTAGAGAGGGGTTTTTTGCACTTAACCCCTCAATAATATCAATTTCAACATACCACTTTCCAGCTTCAAATTTAATAATTAAACAAAAGCCTACTCAATAATATTGATACTGATAAGCATAATGGGGTTAATAGGGATTCGAGAGATAAGTCCTTGAAGTATTACTTTCGAACCATATTCTTAACTTAAATTGTACATGTGTTAGAGGATCAATATACCTGTCTTAAGAAGAACGAATGCCACATAGGCCCAACCCAAACTAAATAACAACGTTGTATTTGGGCCTATTCCCTGCCTAGAAAGTGATTACCAAAATTCTAGATGGACCCAACTTAGCCTAGCAAAAATTTTTTTGGTTCCGTATTTAATGAGCCTATTAATTTTTTAAGGTGATTAAAATAATATCAAAATATTTATTTAAACACCTATGTTAGTCACGTATAACGTAACTTTTTTTTTTGGTTCTCCTTAATTAATGAGCCTATTAATTTTGACAGGTATGTGTTTACTGATAAAAGTAATGGTTGTATTAGTTCATAACCGTTTTTGATAAGAATGGCAAGATAAAATAATAATAAAAATAATAATAATAATAATTAAACAAATGTATAATAAATGAGTAATACTTATTATTTAGAGCTTTTAAGTCATGAAGATATGGTTGACACTTGGCGGCATTTCTTTAAGGCATTGATTACTTTGAAATATTAAAAGCTTTCAAAGCATAATAATAAACGACAGTCAATATTAAGTAAAACCTCTGAATTCGTCTAAAATTTAAGTTAAAATTATAAAAGAAATTATGATAATTGATAAAAGTTACTAAATCCTTTAAAATTCAACCGCTAGTTTTTGTTTAAAGTAAAAATTCGATTATTTTTTAAATAGTTTCCACCATCTTGATACTTTTTTTTTTCTTTACTTCACTCAAATATAAATGTGCAATCTCCTCAATCCATCCTAACTACAAAAATTTTAGAGAAAATACTGTTTAAATTTAATTTTTATTATTACTGAAAAAAAAATGGTTAACTTTTACACTAATGCACGTAATCACATTCATACTAGTGTTACATCTTTATTTCACAATAAAGAAAAGTAACTCCTAAATTATGCGTACGTTGTCTTAAATTCGGCAAATATCTAATTAATTAAAATGCGACAAACATCATAAATAAAGTACTTTCTAACTTAATTTTGTATGTAATAATTGAACAAAAATACCAAAGGACCAAGTGGCCCAACAGTATCATTCCTTCCTCCCTCGAGGGTTTGAAATTCAATGAAAATAGGGTGTGTGTGCGTTAATTGCTTAAAATTGAACAAAAATTCACTTTTAACATTAATATCGATAACAACAATTATATGGCTTTTGTCTTAAATTCGACAACCATCTAATTAATTAAAGTGTAACATATATCACTTTTTAGATTAGAGTTTTCCGTACGTCATAATTGAATAAAAATCCACTTTTACAACAATATCAATAACGACAATGATCTTACTTTAAAAGTAAATATAAGATAAGAGATAGTTTTATTTTACTTATTTTATGGTACAATAAGTAAAATAATTAAAATATATTACACATATATATTAGACGTAGAAATGAAAATTAAAATAAAGGGTAAATAATATAGCCAAATTATTGCATTAATTAGCAAGGCTGGAAACCGTGGGCAAACCAAACCAATCCACAAAATAAAAAACCTGTGTCACCTTACCATATATATTGTTGATGAACCACTGCATGCTATATATAAAGGAGATAATACATCAACCTAAACCCACATTCTCAGTGTTTGTATAAAAATGGGGAGGGTTGGAATTTGTCTAACCCAAGGAACACAAGATGAAGATGACGAAGAAAATTTGGATTCCATTGATGGACTTCTTAAATTATCGAATTAGCTATTTACCAGATGAATTTCTTTCAGGTTCGGCTTTCTTCAATATATATATATATGTATACGTAATATATATATATATATATATATATATATGTATATATAATTTCTTTCTTGTTTTACTAAAAATACAAAATTGATGAAAATTTATTATTGATAGGGTTGCTGCTCATCCATCAATATATGCTTCCGTGCACCGCTTGTGGTTCGGCATTTCGGGTCAAAGCGGAGGGAGGCGGCGAGGTTGGAGGGTAGAGAGAGAAATGACACACATGAACTAGCTCCGTTGACACACATGGACTCATACTACAGCGATATTTTTTATTTGCAACTAATCCTAATATATATCATCTACTATATATTATGCATATATCTCTACTGTATTTGTTTGGTTTCGAAAAAGAAACCACGTGTAAATGAAAATGTACTACCCTCGTTTTCTTTTATGTCGTCCAAATATATATATATATATATTTGTCTGTCCAGATTTAAGTTTTCTTTCCATGAGATATTTTTCTTTTTAGATTTGCTAATTCTCTCTTTCGTTTTTTGTTGTTATGCTCACGACCTTTAAGTTGTTCGGGATTTTGCTCAACCCTAGGGTGTGTATAACTCCATTATCCTTTTTAGAACAATAATTTTAGTCACTAATGAGCTTTTCAGTTGTTCTTGCTTGAGTCCGGTTCAGTTGTTAAGGTGTGCATACCATTCTTTTTGTTTAAAGTTTTGCTGTTGTAATCAATTCAACGCTCAATTTATAATTTGAATGAATTAAGTGTTTATCTAATTAAGTGTATTTAAATATCACTTAAAATAAAATAAAATTTTAAAAAATATGGACATCACTTATCACTAAATGTTAAAAGTCATAATTTTTTTTAAAAATATTATTTTTAATTACTACTTAAAAACTTTAGCTCTTTAAATTTTCAGTTTTATAAACATCACTTATTAGTTTGGTTTGTCTAAACTAGCAAGAAAGGTTGTTTAATGTGAAATGAAAAGTTTTTTAAAAAATAAAATTCTCGCAAGTGATTAATTTTCCTCTATAAAAGAAGCAAAAATTTTAATTTCCTAAATGATATGCAATTATGCATGCTCTTCTTAATTGTTTCTCTTTGTTCTTCTCGAGACTCATGAGAGAAGTGAATTTTTTAGTTTAGAGTACCGAGTGAAGCTTGTCCCCCATTTCCCCAAAAAAAACTTAAGATGGTTGGGCGTTTGTTCCTTATTTATTTAAAAAAATACTTAACATATTGGGGTAGTACTGTATACCCACCCATTTATATTTATCACTTATTTGTATCGTATGCTCTTGGGCATGCCTTGTACACTTGGGCTTCATGCGGGTTCTGTTCTCTGTTAGGCTTTAGGCCTTTTCTATGTATTATTTGCTTCTATATGGTTTCTCTCAATAAAATTTTTATTTATCAAAAAAATATTGTAAACAAAAATGTGATTCTAAATATTCAATTTAGATCATTACTCAAGATGAGATTAAGTAATTTTTTTTTAAAATGCCTCTACTTTATCTCAACTTGTTAAAGAAAATTAATGTCTAATTTTCCTTTATTATATTATTCCTTATTTTCTTTTTATCGAAATATTCAGGAAAAATAATAATTTATTAAAAAACTATTTTTACTTTTCACTTTACCTCAAACTCTCTCTTATTATATCTTTACTTTATTTCCTCTGTTTTGTTTTCTTTTTATTTTTCTTCCATTTATCCTCCGAACCCAAATAAGAGAAATTATATTCACAACATTGTCCTAGCATCGTGTACCCTTTTTTTTTTTTTTTTTTCAATCAAAAACCGATTTGCTTAGGCCCAACTCTGTTGTAGAAGTTGGGCTGAAAGCATATTGTCCCACAGTAGACTCGGCCCAACACTTCAGTTGATGTATTGGGCGTGCCAAACATTTTTCTACTATTAAATTACACTCGGATGTTAAAATAAGTGGGTTGAATTCTGTTTACTTACCTATGCCCATTGAATTTATTTAAAAAAAGAAAACAAAACACACACACACACACACACAAAGCACACATAAGAAGAGCCTGATTGTATGGTTTTGGGTTATCTAATTTAATTGCAGTGAAATGTTCTTTGCATGTGCTTAAAATAAGCAAGTCCATTTGAGGATACTGAAAAATCATTTAACACATGATTTATTTACGATATTAATGCTGTTTATTTATACTGTCAAATACTTTGTGTGGGAATTACTATTCACTGTAACCATCTGATCTTTAATGAATTGTATTACTAAGGTCAAGATAGCTTTTTACTTTTCTTTTCTTTTTTTCTCTTTCCTGTCATCTGGTTTGATTTATATTCTTAATGAAATCGATCCGTTCTTTTTTTCTGACAGAACTTGTATTTATTATAATGAGGCTATGGTTAAAATAGTCGTGAAATTGATGCATAAATATATATTTTATTTAAATTTTACTTACGTGTTAGAATTGTAATTGATATAATTTCCCTGTAATGATTTTTATGCATTGTTTAAGAGTTGGTCAAGCCCAATAACTTGTCAACAATATCCGGTCCACGGAGCTCCCACATTTATGGATGGACCCACTTTTGTCAACAATATTCAGCCTTTCATCTCTAACACACACGCAAAAGCAAAGAGTTCGTCACACGTTATACTTTAAAGACCAAGAAAACACACCACCCAAGAACCAACATCTTCTAGTTTTTTCCACCATTTCCACAGATTCAACACAAATTCATAGACCCAGATTCTCTCTCTTCATTGAACGGATTAAAAACCTACAGTATTTTCCAATCATTCCATAAACGCTCGAATTCCATCAAAACCGGTGCTTTTTCTTTGACTTTCTCAAAAACCCAATTCAACAACTGCCTGGACTTTGATGGATTCCAATTCTTCTACCTCCAATACCATTTCAATCTCTTCGACTTTCACCTCCCCTTTCGAGAGCTCGCCGAGGGCCAACGGAACGAATTCTCCGGTCCGAAAGCCCCTTAGCTTGTGGCCTGGAATGTACCATTCGCCGGTGACCAATGCTCTATGGGAAGCAAGGTCCAAAATTTTTGAAAAACTCCTTGACCCACAAGTTGATGCTCCTCCACAAAGTGAATTACTCACAAAAACTCCATCTGAGAGCCGAACGGCAATTCTGTTCAATTTTTCGACTGATTATATATTGAGGGAGCAGTATAGAGATCCATGGAATGAGGTCAGAATTGGGAAATTGCTTGAAGACCTTGATGCCCTTGCTGGAACAATCTCAGTCAAGGTATTAACTTTTTTGCCTTATTGCCTGTAATTCTCCCAAAAAAAAAAAAAAATTTGGGTTCTATGATTTGGGTTTATGATGTTATTGATATATATCAATTTGTGGGTACTACTTAGAATTATGTTGTATGAAGTAGATTGTGATTGAAAGGAGAGCTGTTTGCAATTGCTTGTGGTGTGTGCTTGTTTGTGTGTTAGTTGATAGTTAATTTAGTTTGGTTGTCATTTTTAGCAAACTCCCAAGATTTTGGAGTTAGCTTTCTAGGGCAATGAGTATTCTTCTCCGAATTGATTTTAGCCTCTCTATGTGACTTGAGAGAGAGATGATTTATTACATGCTTTCTTTGCCAATATTTACTCATAATGTAGTCACAATTATGAGTTTTGAAGTGAATTTGTTTGTGAATTCTAGTAGCATATTATCTTTGTCATGATATGTTGATAACGATACTAATCTGCTATGTGAAGCAAGTCTTAAATAATAAGAGGAAAACTAATTCTAAAACCAATCATAGGGAGAAATTATGATTGCATGTTAGTGCTGGTCGAGCTGCAAGGCTGGCATATTGCACCAAGTGATTATTGAGCTAACATCTCCCATTCAACAAACCTCTTTACCTAATGATGGCAGTTGGCAACATCTGTAATTTTCTTTTGGACAATTTGGAAGATTGGCTTTGTAAATGGAATGACTGCATCTGTTTAATGGAATCAAATATGAACCCGTTGTTTAGTTGGCACTTAAGCTTATGCTTGGTGGTGAAACCTGCTAATGTCAGTGAGCTCAATTGATTATTGTTCTGAAAAGGCGATTCTTGTGGTCATCATTAATTGACTTGATTGCTCCTGATTAGGTTGCTAGGTTATGCAGTTTAAAATTTTCTCAAAATTAAACATGCCATCTATCCATCATAGTGATTTTCTTTTAGTAATATATATGTTTGTTTGTAGCACTGTTCTGAAGATGATAGCATGACAAGGCCACTCATGCTGGTCACTGCTTCTGTTGACAAAATGGTGCTGAAGAAGCCAATCAGTGTTAATGCTGATCTGAAAATGGTTGGTGCAGTCATATGGGTTGGGCGGTCTTCAATTGAGATTCAACTGGAAGTCATTCAGCCCATAAATGGTACTCCGCCTTGAACTAACTTCATTTATGGAAATTTAGGGACCTTTAAAAGTCTGGCAACAAAATTTCACACATACATTGACCTTTAATAAGGTACTGATTGTATTTATCTTGAGAAGAAAAGAAAAACGACATCATCACTTAACTGTTGGCTGTCTTTCAATTTTATATCAGCTTAGTTGTCGGGAATACTAAATTCCAGAAAGGTTAGCAACAAACAATGTGCATTACACCCTAGCAAGGCACAACTTGATATACATGTCATTAGCATGATTTCAGCTCTCCCTTCATTTTGGCCCATTCAAGACAAGTTCTCCACCCACTTATCAAAAAGGCAAGTTCTCCATCCAGATGAACTCGAGGCTGGACTACCTCGTCTAGCCCCAAACTCTAGCCACCAGTATAGCACCTCTAGATATAATTCAGCTGTCATCACGACAGGAGCCCCGACTCTGACAAGCAATAGGACTGCAATGTGTTCCCCATGCCCTGCCCCGACTCAGGCGGCATTCATGATTCAACATCAGGATGCTTGATGGTTCTGAACCAATCCTTTCGCTCTCCAATAGGTTAGTCCTCTCCTTTCTGGAGGAACCAATCATTACAACTTGGAGGTAGAAGGGGCTGTTCATCCGGCCACATCAGATCCTTTCAAGAGAGGGTTGCCATATGGCAATTTGCTTGGACCCTCATTTACTTATCAAATAAAATAAAATTGCTAGGAGCCTCATGACTTGGCTCTAACAAGAAAATTTCATATGTCAACCCATATGTATTTATAAAGACATGATCACGGCAAGATTCTTAAGAACTCACTGTGCCAACCCCCCAACACCCACACACACACCCAATATATATATATTTATATCTATATAAAATCCCTGAAGAAAGTATACTATAATCGGATAATTCACTTAAGGAAGCAGTTTCATCAATCTTCACAAATGTTCTTATTATTTAATTATAATCGTTTTATTTCATTCCTTGTTGTTGTAAAGCATAAAACGGAAGCGAAGAGATGGATAAAACAAGTAAAACACACCGATATTACGTGGTTCAACCACCAGGGGCCTAGGGCCTACATCCATGGCACAAAGAGCCCAAAGGGTTACATCACTTTTATAATACTCTCTCAATTCATATACAATACAATGGTGGAAGCTCTTTTATATAGGAGAATAAATTATGAGAATGGAAAGAATTAGAAAATAGGAAACAAGGAGGATTTTTTTCCATTGATTCCTCTAGTAACACCAAATCTTCAATAATAGGAAACAACATCAATTACTGGAAGATTTTTCTCCACTAATTCCCCCATTAAATTTTCAATACCTATAATAGCTACTCCTCAGCTTCCAAGTGTTCTTATGTATGATAAATTTTGTTGACATACTTCAACAAAATTGTGAGATCATAGGATGGAAGTTTTACTCTAACCTAATTGGTCTGAACTTTATTGTAACAAGTCTCACCAGGATTATCATGTCATTCTTTTTCTTTGTGTGTGCATGTGAATGTATGGTTTGGATTAAAAAGGGAAAATGGTGTGGTTTGGGATTATATTATCTTCTATTTCACATATTACAATTCATATAGAAATTGATTTTCCTTTTCTTATCAACACACCAGTCTTAATTTTTAGAACAAGCAACATGAGATTTGCTAATAACATAACCAAAGATGTGAAGGTTGAAAACCGAATCTTAATAATTAATAATTAGCGCGGAAGGATAGTTTACGGAACCTGCTTTAAATTTGATCAACGTTTGGTTGAAAACTCTTTTAACTCTCCTCATTTATCACCACACTTTTTTGTTTCTTGCACCTTTTCTTTTATTTTGGATTCCTTTATTACTTAAAGCCACCATATCAATTCTTTACGAACTATATCACATTATTTCATCAAAATCAAATTAATATTTAGAACATTGCTCTGGCTACGTTCGGCTGCATGGAATTGGAATTGGTGGAATTGGAGAAAATTTTAGTTCAATTTTCTGTAACTTTGGACCAAACTTTTCTCCAATTCCACCAATTCTAATTCCATGCAACCGAACATAGCCTCTTTAAATGTTTATTTCAATTGCAAAATTATTAGCACACAATTAATTTGGAAAGTGCTATTATTGGTTATGCTTGACATGGATAAATTTGTCTTTCAGAGAGCTCTGATGCATCCGATTCAATTGCTCTTACTGCCAATTTCATATTTGTGGCCCGTGACTCCAAGACAGGGAAAGCTGCTCCGGTCAATCGACTCTCTCCTGAAACTGAACGAGAGAAGTTACTTAATGAAGAAGCAGAAGGAAGAAATAAATTAAGGAGAATGAAGAGAGGAGATGGCAGAAAGGAGTTTGAGAATGGGGAAGTAAATAGACTTGAAGCACTCTTGGCTGGGGGACGGATCTTCTGTGACATGCCAGCGTTGGCAGATAGAAACAGTATTCTTCTTAGAGATACTCGACTTGAGAACTCTTTGATTTGCCAGCCACAGCAAAGGAATATTCATGGTCGGATCTTTGGGGGTTTTCTGATGCAGCGAGCATTTGAATTAGCTTTCTCAACAGCTTATGCTTTCGCTGGCGTGATGCCATGCTTCCTAGAAGTTGATCATGTTGATTTCTTAAGACCTGTGAGTACCCCACCATCAACTTTTCCTTTACCCTTGCATCAAAAAATGAACATAAAAGGATATTATTTCTGTCTGCTAGTAAGCAGTTTCTACTTAATTTTACATGAATTTCTTTTAAATGAAAGTTGTAGAACTTGGAAAAACCCCCATTCTTCATTTGAGTTTTTGTCCCTCCATTATTATCACCTTCATCACAAGCCAATTGTATCATCCTCACAGGGGAGAGAGGGAGTTCATGGGTTTTGTATCTGTGTGTCAATGATGGTTAGCACGAGTGAACACCAACTCTGTACCAACTATGACGTGTTTTTTTCTCATTTTCTGCGATCACTAAAGTCCTTCACGTCACAATGTTAATCAACCAACAGGCAGCCACTACTACTTTATATGCTATTTGGATGACATCAGTCCGTGAGTGGCATTGGATAATCTGCATCTTTAGATCAATTTTTTTACATTTATGGTAAAATGTGAATTTCTTGGTGGAACAGGTGGACGTTGGAGATTTTTTGCGATTCAAATCATGTGTTCTATACACGGAATTCGAGAACATGGATCAGCCACTAATTAACATTGAAGTCATCGCCCATGTTACAAGGCCTGAGCTAAGGTCAAGTGAGGTAAGCTTTAACATTAGCAAGCAACACTTTAAGCTACTGTTATGCCAATTCACATATTCATACTTCCGAGTGATCCCATGGAAGTAGTTTATAATGCCCAACTAGCACGTTAAATCAAAATTGAGAATTTCCGTAAGGTAACTGATATTTGTCCTTGTGGTCTTTACTGATGGAACAGACGTCAAATATGTTTTATTTCACATTCACGGTCTGTCCAGAGGCAAAAGCTGTTGAAAATGGATATAGGATTCGGAAGGTGGTTCCTGCAACAGAGGAGGAAGCACGTCGAATTCTGGAGCGCATGGATGCTAAGGCCTTGCAGTCAGTAAAACATGTGAACAAGTAAACTTCTATTTATTATAAATCACATGCACGAAGCTTGTATGACAAAATTTCTAGACCGAAAAGAAATTAGTAAGTGTGGCTTAGATGTTGTTTTCAATTCTAGTGGCTTAACAATCCACAATATTCATGCGTTTCTGTACTGAAATTTGGTTTCGAAGTTATACAGATGTATGTGTGTTGGGTTTCTACAAGAACTTCCAACAGATAATGCAAATTTGGTATGTTCTCATTCCTCAATGACCTCCAAAATGGACATAAGGTTCTCTTTAAATTGTTTTTGACTACAACTTTGTTATTCGGCCTTTTAAGCTCAACTTTTAAAGTGGATCATTTTTGGTGTAGTGGACTCCATGGAGTTGCTACATGAATCCCACCTTTAATTTGCTCTAGTCTTTTTTTTTTTTCTTTTTTTTTTTTTTCATGAACTCATATTCAGTGCCTATATATTCGTGAACAGTGGCAGAGATTCTTTCCTCTGTGTGGTATAGATTCAGTGTATTTTAATAATACAACCTTATTCCTGTCACAGACCCAAGAAACAAATATGATAAATTTGTGAAAGGGATTGTTGTTTCTACCTTACAAGTGGTGTCATGTCATTTATCAATTAATTCGTGGCAGGCAAATAGCTGTTGGTCCACACTCACCCTCCTTTTCCATTCTCTCTCTCTCCTCAAGGAATATTTATTTACTGCAAATAATTCTCATGTTTTTCACAATTCTCTTGTACACGACAACCGATACCAAGAGCCTTTAGTCTGATGTTACGTTGGAGGTTCTGTTGAATTGTAATTATTTGGCATGATTAATATAAGCTCTCTCTTTGCCAGGGAAAGAAAAAGTGACCATTGTGAGTTACTGTAAGTCTAATCATCTCCGAATCAACAAGACTAGTCAATTAACTTTTACCACGTGTTTGGTCTATAAATAATGGTCCCAAGATTTAGATACCTAAATGTAATCCAGGAGAAACTACTTTCCTGATATAGCTAGGGGGTCACAGCTCATCTCTTAGTAAAAAGCCCTTTTTTTTCTTTTTCTTTTTTCAAAGAATCTTTAACGGTACCTAATTGATCGAGTCCATCTTATCATTTCATGCCTTGTATTTTATAGCACTGTGATAGTGTAATCCAACGGCCATTTTTAAAGTGAAAGACATCAATTATTACTTGGGGCCCAGGCATTCCATATAATTCTCATTTTACTGCAGCATTTGATTGCCCATGTAACTTGTATAATTGTAGTGATGACCAAGTTCTAACCAACCTTTAGGGGTATTATCAGTGTTTACATCAAACGACAAAAAGTTACACCAAATTTAAAATTAAAAATAAAAACTGCAGGAGATAATTATGCTAAATATATGAAATCAGCATATTATTCAGGTTGCTTTTAGTATGTTCTCCTGATGCAACACTGTTATGTATATCAACATCAAAGAATTTGATTCATCTAAGGTCGATTACAAAACCTGACTTCAAAGTGAATCCTGATTTTAGCTTCCTTCACAAAATACATTGATATTATGTTTGAGAGCATCGAATCCATTTCCTTGAATTTGGGATTGGACAAAATTTAATTCAAAATTTATACTATTTTTCTTTCAATTTTAAATCAAAATTTACACACAAAAAAAAAAAAAAAAGATTTCTCGCTGGTACAATTATCTGTTACAACGAAATTAGATTCTTTACTGACTTCAGAGTTTTTTTACAGGATTTATGCAGACAGACCAAACCATCTAGGTAATAATTGCCTTGTTCCTTCCATAGAAAATTTCTTCTCTACATCATCTATAAATTAGTTTCCAAAATTCTTTACACGGATCTATATAAATACAAAAATGAAAAAAAATACATATATCAAATAACCGGCAGGCCCCATTTCACACAAAGCTCCTACCCTGCTATACTGCAAATTACATTCAGTTTTGGCTAAAAAGCAACAAAAAGATCACCTGATATAAGCACTAAGGAGATGAGCCCTCGTCTTCAGATGAACTATGCTGCTGTGTTCCAGGGAATCCACTTGAACCTGGCGGCAGTGTAGGATTCACTGGTACCGGAAATTTATGAGCAGTACTGACTATTGTTCGCTCATTGATCATTCCAACTTCCTTGCAGACCCGGTCAAGAACCGTTAGGAAGTCCCTCACTACCATGAAGATTCTAAATGGATGAGCTTCTTCCTTGGCCGAGTTTCCATGGAAGTACTCGGTGATTTCTTTCACAAGAGAAAGAGCTACACTTTCTTGGGCTTGAATTCTTATAATCTCCTCCTCACCCATTTTCATGAACCTGTTCATGGACTCAGAAAATTTCCAGGTGCTTTCCTCTGACCCAATTGCTTTGTTTAATCGTACAACCTCTGCAATGTTCCCAATTCCTTTAGAAAGCTTTAAGACATCACCATTAAGCACATCTGAATCCATGGCAGCGGCTTTCTTCACATTTGCGAGGTCCAAACTGAGACCAGAAACTACTTGTAGGCCCAGCTTCCTGCACTTGGCATCATCGTTGAAGGTAGATTTTGCATTTTGGTTAGCAGCAGAAAGGCGAGCACCTTCGCTTCTTATTATTTCCTGAACAACAAAATGCAAGAGAGTGGTCTTTCCATCTGCACCCTTGACATCAGCGAGCTTGAGGAGTGTGTCCAGCTTGAAAGCCTGGGCATCACCCCTATTTGTTCCAACATTCATGCGGTTCCCAGTCTTCAGCACAGCTTCTAGAAGCTTCAAAAACATCCTGCTGTTCCTCAGTTCTTCACAAGCTGCCTGAAACAGTAAAAAACTTTTCAAGTGACTATCACCTGGAAGGTTGGAACTAAACAATCTCAAGAGGACAACTATGCAAAGCAACCCTCATTTGCTCCTTGGCTAAACTTCTAGAAACATTCAAGAAGTTCAAGAAACAGGGTTGTGCTCACTCATTGAGTGTTATGTTTGTACAAATATACACTAAACAGAAAATATAATGCAATCCAGCTTATTAATCCTTCACCTAATCATTTGCGATCTCAATGCTACATCATAATAGCTACTGTTGTATCATCTAAATCTTAAAATTTTGATAATATTCTAAATATTCTTCAAACCTATATCTTTACCATTAGATCCTAATTTTTTTTTTAAGTTGACAAAATTGACACTCCTAGCTCATGCTGATGAAAATATTAAAAATATTCCTAATGATAACCATGTAACACAACATGATTCGCATTAGAAATCTACCCAGAAACTGAGGTTGCTGCTCTGCTTGAGTTCAACGTTTTTGCCCAGGACCATGAATAGTTCAGATGTTCTCCACAAGCAACACTTACAAATTTTAGTTCTTCTTTCCTCTTGTTAACTTCCTAATACTTCCGTAAAGGTACCAAATATAAAAATATATACTCTGTTTATCTAATTCTCGGTCGCTGTTATTCAGGGGGAAAAAAAATTCTATGTTGCTGGTCCCTCAATTGGTTTCTATCGCCCATTAAGCACCAATATCCCATGGGAATCAGATGTTTACAGACCCTTAAATATGAAAACTAATTTTGTTGATTTTTATATAGACAACCTAGTTGATTGCCCAGGCACTAACCTGTGACCTCGATTATTAGAAATATATCTAAATGTGAATCAATAATGTAACCCATTAAGGAAAACTAATGATGAAGTGATTGATTTACCTCTAGATTTTCAAATGACCTTTTGAGGTACTCAACCTCAGAATCAAAATTAGCTATGTAGAGCATTGCATCCACCCTTTTAAATGCAAAAGGTATATCAAGCACTGTTTTCAGAAATCTCTCAGCAGGTCCGAGTTTGACTGGTGAATCATCTTTGTACTCTTTCAGCTTACGTTCTTCCTCTTTAGTTGGAGCCATCTTCAATAAACATTCAAGGAGCTCAGTTCCAAGGGTATCTGCATTGCCTGTATACAAGTGCAAAACACATTACTTGGTCATGCTTGTAGCGTACATAAAATGCAGAAATTCCAGATGTCTTTTGAATCATGTAAACGGCGCATATTCAACTCTATGAGAGGCATATTGTTGGGTGCATAATGTAATTGCAAAGTGTGAAAAATGAATAATGTATAGCAGCCTACTCACTGAGAAGCCACATGGGCAAAACTAAGATATCAGATTATTACGAAATATGTAACAACATAAAGTAAGTTATCATGTCATTCCAGCAAGTAGTCTTTCCTTGATAACAAATACAGCGAAAAGTAAGTGAATAACCATGGGATGTTACATACCACATTTATTGGGTATGAACAAGGGTGCTTACAAAATTTCAAGACTTCAATATCAGATAATATGCAAGGTCGAAAAATCAAGAAAATAGGTGGAATGCGTAGAGTAATCACACTAGAGACTGATACAAGGAAAGATGACCCTCAAGAAAGCAATGCATTAAAGAGGAATAAAGAATAGAAAAGTCATTTTCTCACATACTGAAGGATAAAAACTATGATAATCCTTGAATAATCCTTGCAAGGAAAAGAGAGTCAGGCATTTTGTGAGCCAACACCCTCAATTTAAGCCCATATTGTAAACAAAATATGCATAAGCAGCATTTAACATTCTAAATGCTTCTTGTAGCTAACCGATGGCATACAAAACCCAAGTTAACATTTGATTCTGCCAGTTTATAGATGGTACACCAATCACATACTCCTGGAGAACATAAGCTATATATATAAAGAGAAAAATGTTTGATTGTAGAACATTTCATGCACTCATAAGAAAATTGTATCAATGCAAATAAAGCTTGTAGCTCCCCCCTCCGCTTCAAATAAACTCGTCCTTGAGTTTAACTCATCATATATGAGTACAATGAAAAAGATGTAACATCGCAATGAAAATCAACCCTACACAATGACAAGTGCTCTCAATTATTTATTTCTTGGGGGGTCACATTTATTGCAGGAACCAAAAGGAGATGAATACTTAGTATTTACTATTAGTAAGTTACCTTCTAAAAGGGCTTCACAAACTTCTTCTGTGGTCACATTTAGTGCCCTCAGTGAAATTGCAATGTTCTGTGACTTCTTTGGATCAAGTACCCTGTCCTCTTGGTTTGGTGAAGGAAGAATTGGGCGTCGAATAGGTTCCTTCGGGTTTGAGTTCGGAGTATTAACAACAAACAATGTTTCAATCATCTCCTCATTCAATCTACAACCAACCCAACTCTATAAACTTTAGAGAGAAAACACAATTTACATAACAATTACATAACAAAGAAGACGAAATTTGGTAGTGAGAGAGTTCAGTATCTTACTTAAACGAGCTCGACCTCAGCTGATCCCACACCATTTCACGACCAGAACTTGCTCTTACTTTGTCCCAATGTAAGGCCTTCAATTTTGGTTTCAAACTCTCCTCATCATTTTCAACTGTTCCCAAATTCGGAGGCAATTCCATCGGAGAAATAGAAGTTGGAGTTTGAACTATAATAGGCCTTGAAGGTGTTACTAGAACCGGTGGTTTCAACATTGGCTGACGAATTGACGGAGTAGAAACCGGCGTTTCCCAATGCCTTGGTAGTGGTGGCAGTGGTGGTGGTGGTGGCGGCCGCCGCGGAGGCTGAGGCGGTGGCGGTGGCGGTGGCGGTGGCGGTGGCGGTGGAAGAGTGTTAATAAGTAAAGCTGGAGACTCCACGTTTGATAATCTGGGTGATGAATCTTGGCTGTTCGGCAAAGATCTTTCCGGTGAGGTCGAAGAAGGCGGAGAAGGCGAAGGGGAAGGTGAATAAATCTTATTAGGCAACGGGGTCGCAATTGGCGGTGGCAAAGGAGGCGGCGGAGGAATATGAACCGCAACCAATTCCGGCGATTTTGGTCTCGGAGACAAATTAGCCGGCGGAGAGATACTTAGTGATTCTGAATGAGTTGGTGAACCCGAACTCGAAGACGAGGAGGACAAAGAAGTGGATTTAGAGCTCTTCCTCTCAAAATTCTCCCCTGCTACAACCTCAAACATTCTCCTCGACGCCGATCTAGTGTCGATCGAACTCTCTCGACCGCCTAAAGACCCACTCGGAGAGTAAAACTCTTCATCTTCCTCGTCCCCAGCAGAACCCACATCGACATTTTCGTAATTCGTAGGCAAATGTTGCGCGGTAAGCGGTGGAAGAGGGTGGAGCTCCGGCGAGTTTAGTTTCATTTGATTTTCTCCGCCACCACTTCTGTAACTAGCACCTCCGTTATTGGAAGCAACATGAGCGTCGATGCCACCGCGAGAATCAACAATTGTACCCAGATAAAGAAACTCAGAGCTATTGGGAGGCGATCTACGCTGCTTGTGACTGCCATTGGGAGCATATCGAGCACTGTAATGGAACAGTCTGCTACTGTTATCGGATCTGTAAGTCTTGTCGTCGCTGAAACTCCGTCGTCTCCGACGACGAATGTACAGAAACATGACAACGGTGGCGATAATGGCGGCAACGATGACGAGGGTAACGGCGACGGGGACGAGTTTGGAAGTGGATTTTGGTTTGGTGGTTTGTGGTAGGATGAGAGAAGAGATATTGGCGGGGAAGGAGGCGAAGGAAGAGGGAGAGGGAGGAGAGGGTGGACGAGGTGAGGAAGGATAGGATGGAAAAAAGGGCTCTTGGTTGGGGGTAGATGTGGAAAATGGGATTTTGGGGGTTGGGGGTGAAGGGGATGGAGGCTGAGAAGGAGGTATAGAGTCTAGTGGCAAGAAGGGCTGGTGGAGGATTCTGCGATTGTGGGTGGCAATGGCGGTGGTTGAAGTTAAGAGGTGGGGTGCACAGGATAAGAGGAGAATGAGGAGGAAGAGGAAGATGGCCATTTTTGATGGTCTAGAGAGAGTAGAGTGTGTCTTGTTTATGTGTGGACTGTGAGAGTGAATGTAGCACTTCTGTGGAGACTATTTCCACAGTGTGTGTGTGTGTGTGTGTGTGATGAGGAGGAGGACGACAAGGGTGGGGGGTGGTGGTGGTGGTGGGTGTGAAAGGTTTGGTAATTCAGAGTGGGCTGACGACTACTTATGACTGAATCCAGCTAAGGTTATGCTGGTGTTGATTTTCTTCTGGTGAAAATCTTTGCTCTGTGTAAGAGAAGTGTATTAATTTTTCTTTTGAAATTTAACAACTATCAATCATGTGGGCCCAATTCATTAGCTTTGGTCTGGGCATTAAAGAGGCCTTTTCTAATTTTGTTTTTTTCTCCCATAAAAAAAATTTGTTTAGATAAAGGTGGGAAAAAAATATTAAAGGAACATGATCATGGGAAAGTATGGATTTTTTTTTTTGGTTTTTCAATAAACTTCACTAGGAAGATTTCCACAATGCTTATCATGAAAATATCTGAAAAATCTTATTTATATATATAAAAAAATGTTATTAAATGGATCAAAAGGAAGCTTTTCTAACATATTCACTAATTTTCGCATAAACTTTTGTCATCTCACATCTTTTTAAATTCTAATCCAAATAGTGTAATAAACTAACATAGTTAGGTTGGTGAATTAGAAACTTTTAGGAGTATAAACATTTGAATTATATCATGATCTTTAAAAATATAGAAATTGTGTACCAAGTAAATCCCATTCTCACAAAATAAAATAAAATCCTCACTGTATGTAAATATATATTAATCTAATACTAAGTTGGAATTCATTACAAGTATTAGGATTATTTAGGAGCGCACTTGAAAGTGGGAAGCAAAGAAAAATGGGGAGTCAAATCGCCAAACGAGCTTTACCGACAATTACGCCCGAAATTTGAGGGCCACAGCACGCTTATCAAATGTTTGTTACAATGGCCTCATTATTTATTTCACCACCATTTTGTACTGTGAATGAACTTACCTAAACCCTATAAATGTTGTTTGCACGAGGGGAATTATAATGGTCAGACATTGGGCTTCAATATTCTACCATGCATTTAAATCAATAAATATCAGAACCTCAACAACCTTTTATTAATTTTCAATTATATGATATTGTAATGTTACAATTTAATGTAATAATGTATGAGTGTTGCATTTTCAATTTGATTTATACAAATTAATACTCAATTCTTAGTTGTATGTATTTAATATTTATCAACTATTTATGATATAATCCCTTGTGTGGGGGTTCTTACATTATATATATATTAGGATCGGTCCTTGAATTTTTAAAATTTCAGAGGCCTTAGGCGAACTTTCAAAAGTGAGGCTCTTTATAAGATTTCATATGCTCAAAAAAATTATAAGAGACCTTTTACGAAACAATAAACACATAAAATATATTAATGATGAAAACATACAAAACAAAATCCGGTCTTTGTGCTTTATTAAGAGCGTGATCTAATTTATGTCAAAAAATTAAAAATATGTATTCATAGCAACTTAGTCACAAAAATCAAAATTCAGGATCATATCAAAGTAAATATGATCCTCTTGCTGCAAAATTATGAATTAAAATGTTCTAATCAAATTTATCCGACATATATTTCAATAGATATCATACACAATCCATTCAATCTCTCTTATGACATCATTAATCGTAGGTAAGATTTGATAAACTTTAACTTTGAAAAACTTCTCCTAACAGATGCATCTGTAATTGTGATAGTTGATAAAACTTTATATGCAATTCGAGCATTTGGAAAATAATAACTTAATTTTTTTATGAAATCAAATACTTCAATTGTTTTTTTTTTTGTTTCTCTTGTTTAATTTCTCTTAATACTTGTAGCTCTAAAAATAATTTTGTCCTATTAATATCATAGACAATGTCATATTCTAAGAGATCTTACAAGGTTATTTTTTTAAATGTGACAGCTGATTGCACCCATAAGTTAAAAATTTGATTGTTTAGATTGGACTTCACGGATCATAGGCACATGAGCCTGGAAATAATATAATAATAAAATAAACCAATTTCTAAGTTTAAATATAAAAAATTAATTTTTTTTTTTGAAGGGAGGGGATATAAACAAATTATTGTATAAATATATATAAATTGATATTAGAAGTACGTGTTAGTGCCTCTTGTGGGCTTTAGAGTGTCATGTTTCGACTCTCTATATTTACTAATCTAATTTCTTCTTGCCTTGTAATATATATATAATAAAATTATGGCAATAAATACACGTACTTATAATATATATATATATATATATATATTATAAGTACGTGTATTTATTGCCATAATTTTATTAGTTTTAAAATTTTTATTTATTATCATAAATTTACATGGTATATAAGTATGTATTATCTTTACCCGAATATTAGACATATATTACTATATTTGTATTATGATCTTAAATTTGAGGCCTTTCAAATTGGCGGCCTAGGCAACTGTCTTGGTCGCCTTGTCCCATGATGGCATTATGTGTGTGTGTGTGTGTGTGTTGGGGGGGGGGTGGGGGGGTAAGTTTTGAGCTAAGATTTTATAAATAATAATGCATCCAATAGCTTATTTGACAAGAGATACATATCTTGAGTGTCATCATCAAGCAATGAAGATGTGTTGGGGGGGGGGGGGGGGGGGGGGGGGGGGGTGGGGGGGTAAGTTTTGAGCTAAGATTTTATAAATAATAATGCATCCAATAGCTTATTTGACAAGAGATACATATCTTGAGTGTCATCATCAAGCAATGAAGAAACAAAAATATCCGAGTGGATTGGCATTATTAACCAGATAAGAAAAGGTGGTTGGCAAAGAACTTGCACAACAAACTTCAAAAATAAAAAATAAAAAAAGAATTATTTATATTGAAAGGTATTGAAACGTACATCAATAAATAATAAAACTGAATAAGAAATTCGCTTTGTGTCAACTCAGACGTCTTGTTCATAAGAATCAAAAAATGTTGCTACTAAATACTACAGTTCTTTAAATATCTAACAAGAAATGAACCATTGCAAAATTAACAATTAGACCTTCTTGATTTTAGTGAGATTAGAGGCCATAAGTAGGAGATCGAGGCAAACACAATAATTATGTTTCTAAATAATTTGTGACATGACCAAGGCATGGACAAAATTAATACTGTAATAATTTTCTTTTCTGTTTTTTTGTAATCTTTGAGGACTCGAACTTAAGGAATGAGGAATAACGACCCGAACACGAACAAATTAGTATGCTTTTCAAGCATAATGTTCTACCAACCGAAGAATTAAGAGTGTGTTTGGATAGATAGGAGGAAAAAAAAAAATAGTATTAGTTAGAAAAATAATAAATAAATAATAATAATAAAAAAAATATAGTTATTTTTGTTTGGATAAAATAGAGGAGAGAAAAGAAAATAAAGGATAGTGACCAAATTACTATTTTACCATTTCATAACCACTTCACACATTATTTATTACCAAATACTAGGGTACTTTAAGGGTCAGTTTGGTATAATGGAAAAGGAAGGAAATGGAATGGAAGGTGATGAAGGGGGATAAAAAATTTGTGTTTGGCAAAAATTGTTGGAAGGAAAGAGAAGGGTTTGGAGGGTTAACACGAGGCTTCAACGATAGATTTCTTAACCTCCCAAAAATGGAAGGAAATGAAAGGAAAGGGAAGGAGAGGCTTGGTGTGTGATTTGTGATGCAAAATTTGCCCTTGATTACATGTGAATTTAGTTTGCAAAACAAGAATTACAAACCTTGATTAGTTGATTTAGCAGTTGTAGAGAGAGAGAGGGGGGCAAGCTTGAGAGTTGAGGAAAGAGGGTCAGCGGTTGAAACTTGCGAACGGCGAACCCGAATTGGAACAGCGGGCGATGGAAACTGAGATCGATATAGGTTTTGATTTTTTGAACAACCTGAAATTGGGTTTTGATTTTTTGAACAATCTGAAATGATGCCAATATGGGTTTTGAACTTTTGATTCTTGCAAACAAATATATAAACTGAAATATATAGGTTTTGAACTTCTGATTCTCGTAGTAGTTAGCAGTTGGAGAGAGAGAGAGAGAGAAATGACAAGTTCAGAGTTGAGAACAAGAATAGAGATGGAGGCTGAAATGATTTGCCCTAAAAAATATTTTCATTTTTTGGTGGCCAATCCATGGGTAGGAGATAAATATATATATATATATATATATATATATATATATATATATATATATATATATATTAAAATATAAAAGGGCATAATAGTAAATTTATTAAAATAATTCTTCTTCTTATCATTTTCTTTCTTTCCCCAAACATGATTATTATCCTTCCCTTTCTTTTCCATTCAATAATCAACCAAACACGATTGAAGAATAAAATTATCCTTCCCTTCGCTTCCCTTTCCTTTCCTTCATAACTAATATTATTCTCCACTTCAAATCCACCATACCAAACATAGCCTAACTACTTTTTAATGCAATGGATATGCTATAGTGTGTTCACAATAAAAACCCTCCTATTTACCTATAATAACATGATTTTCACAAATAATAAAAAGAAAACTTTAGTAGGAATATCTTTACGTAATTGCTGAATTTATGTTCCTATAATCGTGGAAATTCAAATTAGATGTACAAAGAAACAAAATCTGAAGAGCAGTTGAATTGTGCCCTGAACCAGAGACTTAGTTGGAAAATACAAAACCTATTGTGATTATGCCTAGTATGAGCCTGAAACAGTGATTATAACATAATTAGAAAACACCAACAAAAGAAAAGGTAGAGAACACAAGATGAAATCAGCCATTCTATAACAAAATAGTTGGAAATGATTCAAGAATGACAGAAAATGCAAATAACCAATATATAAGTATCTTTTGGGATATAAATGGAATAATTTTTCTGTATATTGATTTATGGAGGGTATTTTTGGTATTACAAATTAATCACTTACTCCACCATTCTTTTTCTCCCTATCTTCTCAAATTAGGCATGCATGTATGAGTACCAATTAGGAAAAAAAAAAAATTAGGAAAGAAACCTTTCCTATCTCTCCCTATCCTCTCTTTTCTCTCCACTTAATCCACCCAAACACACTCCCTTTCTCTCCCTATCCTTTCTTTTGTTTTCTCTCCCTGTCCCTCCAAATCAACCCATACAAATAAATTCCATTGTCTTCGTGAATGCCTCTCTCTTCTCAAAGACAAGCTGAAGACTTTGTTGAGACGATGAAGAAAGCTTCAAAAAGCGTGGTGAAAATCTCTTATATGCCCCAACAGCATTAGAGAACGGGGAAGGGGATTGTCAGTCGGTGATGCGTCTCTTACCCTCTGCCAAGACTTTAAGTGTAATTTTTAATGATATTATTTCTCTTCTTAAAGTTTGTAAGGGTGTTTTTTTGGCTTGGGTGCCTCGCTAATACAATGAGGTGGCTTATTTGCTTGGTAAAAAAGCTTTAGTAGCTAAATGTGGTGATTTGGAATGAAGGGTATGATCCAGTGACTATTAAACGCTCTACTTCCTGATTGTATTTGTCTTCTTTCTTAATTTATTGTTTTTTTTTTTTTTTCCCTGTTTTTTTTAAAAAAAAAATCTATCGTTGCTCTGGATAAAAAAATAATAATAAAAAAAAATTCCATCGATAGTAATCCTTATTCACTGGTTTTAAGCAGTGAATACTCACATGTACTGATGTTACCACGTCTTATATGACTTTGTATGGAGATATATATATATATATACGATGAGTATGTATGTGGTGTATATAATAGTTAGCATCCACCGACACTGGTATTAGAGTATCATTTCATTCATTGACCAAACAGGTACGGTAACGAGCACTTCAGCCACGAAAATGAGAGCATCTATGAATCGTACAACCCCATATTTAACTCATGAAATAAATTTCTCTAAATAATTTAACCACACACGACTCTACCACGTCTCTTATAGTACATTACAAAATTTAATATTTCTAGAGTTTTGGCCGAATGTTTAACTACTACTTTGGTAATGTTTTATGTTTACATACTATGGATCAAAAATAGTGATAATAATTATTATTGTACATGCACAAAAGAGATTATAATAGTTAAAAACAAAATACAACGAGCCTGTTTGATTCAGTTATTTCAAAAGAAATTTTTTATGACGTTAAAAAATAATTATTATTTTTGTAAACTTAGTAATTAGTATTAACTTCATAGCTAACTGCAGATCTAACACTCTCTAGTTTTTGTTCTTTTGGTAGCTTGAAGTTCATACTGTTTCATGAGCATTATCATATGTTATTATTGTACAGTAATACATTCAAATTAATTCACTTTCAAATTTTCCTGCATATACACAGGGACGGAATCAGAAAATTGTGTAAGAGGGGGCGATAATATAATTTTTTTATAATTATAGTGGGGACGGTTGTGTAATTTTATAAGTATTTATATTAAAATAAATAAAATAATAGGATATATTACTTGTACATAGATACGTTCTTGCATATACATATATACCTATATATATATATATATAGACATCTGACTGATATAGGTTCTTATTAGATGACTCACCTTCCAACTTAAATATATACAAGAAATATATACTTCTCTTAAGTAATCTATTTCTCCGTCATAAGTATCAATCAGACAATCACTTATATTGACTCTGATTCAACACCTATACAAATTAGTGATCGTCTGATTGATACTTATGACGGAGAAATAGATTACTTAAGAGAAGTACATATTTCTGGTATATATTTAAGTTGGAAGGTGAGTCATCTAATAAGAACCTATATCAGTCAGATGTTGAAGACTTGCAGTCTCATAGAAGGTTGGGCATTTGTCTGTATGTTCTATAGCAATATATATATAGCAATTTATATTCAATATCTATACAAGGATGGCAGACTTGGGACAATTAATGAAGGAAATATTGTTTTTAAACTAGGACATGCCTATCAACGTTAATTAAGGTTTGATTGCTAAGTAGTATGTTGGACCAGAGTCATATAATTTTTTTCAACTGGTGTTATTTTCATGTTCTGAGTGTGCTTCATGTGCGGGTTCAAATTCTCACTATTTATGACTTAATTCTGCTACTATCACGCTCCTGCTTTCGAATTCACTCCCGCTTTATGTGACTTAGTGTTGGACTAATGACTTTTCTATATGCTTGTAATTATTAATAATCACTGTTGGTTGGCTTCAGTGTTGAAATCTTGGGACTTAGTGCTTCACGAAGCATTAAGTCTCATTCAAAAGATTATGGATATAGTCTGAACTTTAATTCGTATGAAAGGATCGCTTTACACGGTCTCGTAGATTAGTAAGGACAAAATCCCCGACACCTCGATTATCCAAACAAAAAAAAAAGTGTTGTCATTTAGGTAGTAATGGTTGCTTTTAGATAAAATAAATGAAGTCAACTAATTTTGTAAAATTAAACATGTTCACAACTCCATGAAAACTATCTTAAGGCATGGCCGGTCTTAGGGCAAGGTGACCAAGGCAGTCGCCTAGGGCATTATAGTATATGTCTGAAATATCAGTATCACTATTTCTCATAATTTAACGTAACTAGTCTTTTAATCAATTAAAAGACATCAATTTAACGCCATAATTTAAAGACAATACAAAATCATTTAGTATCATGTAAATTTATAGTAATAAATAACTTTTTTTAAAAAAAATTATGATAATAAACATGTACTTATAATATCAATTTATATATATAATACAATAATTTGTATGGTAAAAATAATTTGTTTCTATTCCTTTTCTTAAAAAAAAAATAAAAAATATATATTTAAACAAGAAACTGATTCATTTTATTATTATATTAGTTTTAGGCTCACGCCCATGCATGCATGATAGTTAAGCCTAACTCAAACAACCAAATTTTAACTCATGGATGGATGCAGTCAACTATCAAATTTTTATCTCAACCTAGTTCAAATAATAAAATTATGACAGTGATTGGAGTACTTAAATTTATAATTTTGCATCTCAAAATGTAATATGGTCACATTTACTTTGATATGAAGTTAAATTTTGATTTTTATGACCAAGTTAATGTTGAATATTTTTAAATTTTTTAATATAAATTGGATTGTGCTCTTTATAAAGCACCAAGTCCGATTTTTGCTTTGTGTTTTTTCACCCTTAATATATTTTATATGATTATCGTCTGATTTTGATGTAAATTTTATACTCATGTTATTTATAAATGGTCTCGCATTTGAAAGTTTGCCTAAAACTTCTCAAAATTTTAAAAATTCCAGGGCCGGCCCTGTCTTTAGGTCACCACCACCCCTTTTGCTGTGCAGACTGCTAGTGTGGCTGTTTAATTTCTCTTTCATATATATATTTTTATTTAATCTTTTTACTAGACATTCACTAGCTTGTGTTGAAAATATATACATAAAGAAGTTGTCTAAAGTTTCACCTTGATCTGTGAAAAGGTCGGGATCACATGCTGTTTTATAAAATTGTGTCGAAACTTTATGACTTTCTCATATTCTTTTAGAAACTTGAATTACTGAAAAACCAACCAAAGAAGCTTTTGAAAATGTTATTCTTTGACAAAAGTCCTAAAGAATTTAAAAAGCCACGCAAGCTTGGAGGACATGCACAGTTTGTTTTTCCTTTTTTCTCTCTCCCTCTTTGTTACTCTCTTTTGGGCACCATCTTGCTGTCCTTTATAGAATATGGAAAATGCTTGCAGACTAATGTTGTTAACCCTAACCCTAACCCTAGCCAGAAAAAAATAATAATAAATAAACTTTTAACATTTTTTTTTTTTAATGTAAATAGGGTAGTTCGAATGGACAGTATTAGGTAACCAACAAATTTTCTGTATATCAATTTAATGATAAATCCAGTAAGATTTTTCTTTAAATATATATATATTAAGGCTAATTGTATTTCATTGAAGAAGAACAATTTCTTAATTTTAGTGACCATGAAACCATTATGGGCAAAGAAATACTCTACTTTTGTAAAGTAACACCATGTTGTCTTAGATTTTGTTCCCGGTGCTTTTAATGTAATGGAAATCTTAGGATACCCAAAAAAAAAAAAAGGAGGAATATTATATAAGCAGAGGAAAAAGAGTAAAGTTAATATCAAAAGCAAAAAAAAAAGGTTGGGACCATATTTATCCAAGTCCCACGCTCGCATTGAATAATAGAAGAAATTGTAAAATTCTTGAAATTGCATGCAAAAACTTACAAGAACATTTGAAATCATGTCACAATATTAACTACCCGTGAAATTTCTTTTTGAATTACTCTCTTTTCTTAATTAATTGAGATACTCCTATAAATTAATCATCATCATATGTACATAATGACAAATCATGTGCACAAAGTAAACATTTACTTGAGACATGTACCAACTCGTGTGAATTAAGAAACAAAATTTTGGCATTATATCATATACTACTAATTAAGAACATATTTGATTGAAGTGTTAGTGCAATTAAAATCTATATTTTCAAGTGGTTTTCTTATGGTAGAGGACAAACAAGCCACCGAGACACTAGAAGAAACATATACATCCAAAAATGAAGGTGATTCCAAAATTGAATCATTTGTTTTATGAGTGTTTTATCATCCAAATCTTTAAGAACAGAGACTTCCTTTGAGTTTCCAACTAGTTTTTCTTTATATATATATATATATATAAGAGTTGCGCCAAACTGTTCCTTCCCACATGGGGGAACAACAGGACTCACGGATGCATCATGCAATGAAGGAACCATGTATTTAATAACTTATCTCCTTTGGATCCACTGCATGCTTCAGTTTGACCAATATCAGAAGATACTATCATACTAGTAGCATGTTTTTTTTTTTTTTTTTTTTTTTTTTTTTTTTTTTTTTTTTTCAGTTAAAAAGATACTAGTAGCATGTTGTTCACTAGAAAAGAGACACCTACCAAACTAATAGGAGTATATACTTCACCATCAAAACATAATTAATTATAGACTTCAAAAGGGTCAAGGGGTTCATAGAAGTTTCCCTCATTATGTGCTCTACAAGTATTTAATAAATTTAGTATCAACAAAATTCATAAATAAATATATAATATTGATCGACAAAAAGAAATATTGTACTACAATAATGTGCTTGTACAATAACTTTTCCACCAAATTCTAAGAAGCAAATATGAATATGGCCCTAATGAAACTACTATCTACACCTCCTAATATGTATATTTGTATGTGTGTGTGTGTGTGTTTGGAGATATTTAGACATTTGATACGAGAGTTGACAGGTAGTTTAATGTGGTCAAAGACACATAAATAATGTTTCAGAATGAAAGGTGAAGAAGGGCAGTGTACCCGAATCGATGTGTTTTGTTCATCATACACTACTACTCCACTGCTCCATTAATAAGGAAACCAGTCAAGCCAGAATTAAATCAATCATTACCATTGACTTCATTGGTCCTTACCCTTTTTTCTTTTTCTTTTTTTCCTTTTTTTTTTTGCAACTACTGCAATGGTTGGAAGGATTGAGGGGGCATTATTCATCAAGAGGTATAAACCCTGATCCAAATCTAGACCAATCAATCTTCAATCCGATTTCTAACATGCTCGTGAACCTGGATTTGGTACAGAACGCTACAAGTTCCATACTGCAAATGCTTCTCCGATCTGGAATTTTTATTTACACTTCAAGCCTTTTTGTTTTTGTTTTTTTTTTTTTTCCCCAATTAGTATATATGGCTAGGCCCAGTACACAGCTCCCACCATTGCCAAGGGTGCATAGGGTTCAACCTTAACTAAACCAAAATATTTCTGTTACCATCCAATGTTTCCTGCCATTTTCAATGAAAATTTTAACAATGTTAATTTGTCAATAGTAGTGAGTTTGTCCATCTGAGATACAACCCTGAAACATATAGGCCAAACATAACGGATCAAAGCCTAAAAAGTGCAAGAGTCTGTCAGTTGCAATCTGGCAGAAGATGCTGCAAAAACTGCTTTAATGGTTTCATAGGTTTTTCCTTTTCACGTATAAAACACACAAACCAACTACAGAAGGCAAATAAATGGACAGCAGCCATTCAGAATGCATCTCCTCTTGGTATATGAATAGAAAGCAACTGATAGACCTGCGTTTGTCAAACGCCTTTCACAATTTTATTTTATTTTTTTGAGAGAGAGAGAGAGAGAGAGGCTTAAAAGCAATGTGAAGTCCTCACCACAGACATACAATTTAAAAGCAATTTTCATAATATTAGCAATGTCCTCAATGACCTGACTTTTTCTATATACAGAAATAATTCACCTTCATACCCCATAAACATACAATTTACCAATAATTGTCATAATGTCCTCAATAACTTGATTTTTTCTATTTACAGAGAATCGTTCACCTTCACTATCCTTCACTATCCGGGGATTCATCTGATAATACAGTTTACTCATAAAACCTTACAAACAGGCTTCCTTTTTGGATAATTGAGACACGTTAGTCAGAAAGGCTAAAATAAATCAAAATACACTCGGCACTTTTGTTAACCTATTCACTCCACTACTCTAAGCCGCAAGATCATTTCTGACTGAATAAAAAAACTCAACCTTCTAAATTCTAAAATAAGAAAAAGATTTTGATGAAGAGAAAATGCTGATGAGCTATGCTATTAAAGACTGAATGGAAAGATCAAAGTTTTGCACATTACTGCTAATTATATCAGAACCTTGTTATGATACAAAGAAGTTCATTTTCAGCAATTTGTAACTTGCACTCAGATGTCCTTGAACAGGTGAATTCACCTTCTTGACAATCTTTAGTTAGTCCAGAGTCTGTTCTGCATGAAGGAAAAGCAAGAATCATATAATGCAAGTACTTGGCAAAAGATAATGACTACAACTTCTGAGTTTGGTCTAGTATTGCCAAATGATTAACACTGGAAGCAAAATGTTTTGTCGATTAGATCTACAGGAATGAGAAGTCTGGTAAAAAAGAATTAATCCCTTGTTAGCACTAATCCTCTCTACTTGAATACCAGATCTCTTGGTTGGCTGTTTGCATCATCTTTAATAAGTAAATGCAACCACATTAGTGAAACTGCTATATAATCAAGTACATGAAATGGCAGCTTAGCCAGTAAAATGTAAACTGCTCTACACATGGATATATATTTACAAGCGCAATTAGAATTCCAAAGTACCAGACAAAAATGACTATATATATATATATTGATCAAGTAAGTACCCACAGACTGCTCACGCCGTGGCTCGAACACCTGCCCTCCTCTTTGAGGGTAATATTTTCAAGCTCAATAGTGTGAAAAAGAAAAGGTCTTGCCATTGGTAAAATGACTCAATATTTTCAAGCTCAATAGTGTGAAAAAGAAAAGGTCTTGCCATTGGTAAAATGACTCAATATTTTCAAGCTCAATAGTGTGAAAAAGAAAGGTTTCTGAAGAAGACCGTGGAGGTTCAACATTCATATGATACCGTTATAAACATGACCTTATAATAATTATATATGTGTGTGTGTGTGTGCAGTTCTTTTAAGGCATGGTTGTATCTTCCGAGGAGGAAATAGTAGATCTACTCTTCAAGCAAATGTTTAGGTCCTGTCCAATCATGGAGGCATCCATTCTTCTTCAGTTTCATTTTTCTCTTTTTGACTTCTGGTTGCTCTTTCCTCGTGTTTTATCCAATGACATGATTTATAAATTTTCTAATTTGTAAATCATACAACAGCTTTATTTTATCTTAATATCATCGTTTTGTCAAATATATAGAGGTGTGCAGCATTGCCAAGTAGGAAATTTCCTGTATTTACTGCGGATCAATACAATGTTTTAGTCAAGAAGAAGGAAAGGCTGTCGCTCAAAACAACCTCCGTTGTCTCTTTTGCCAGGCAAGTACCACCACCTGTAAGCTTTTCAACACTGAAGCAGGTCACCACCATTAAACGAAGGGAGAAAGGAGGAGGGAGAAGAGGGAGGAACTGTATTTCATACAAGCTGATCTTTTTTCTTTTCTTTTTTTCTCTTTATCTTAATAGCGTGTTTTCCTTTTCCCTTATTTTTCTTCATAATATATAAAAATCTTTTAGGTGTCAATGCTGTCCTTCTTCAAACTAATTACCTATTTAATGCAACAACAGAGTCAACTGAACGGAAGACAAAAAACTAAAGCATGTAGAAAGTAAAACGTAGATGTAATAGGATTGAATCCAGAAAATGATGTACCTCAAGTAATTTGACAACAATAAGTAACAGATTCCTCCCAAATTCTCAACTGAACATCTGAGCACAACAACTAAAGAAAATACTACATTGCCACCTTTCAGCCTGCGACCTTTATTGCACCCATCTCATCGATCTTTGAGCTCTTATGCTGCAACAAGTTAGCGGATAAGAGGAGAGCCATACTAACAAGGGCTAGAGGTGAACATAAACAGTGTGTTCATAATAATTAAAATGGAGCTGAGCATAGCAAAAAGATATCAAAATCATCCAAAAAAGTAAATAAATAATAATAAGATATTGATTTTCTTCATGTTACCTTACTTTTCTTGTGTCTATGAATGTCACTAAGATCTTCTTCTCCATCATGCTTCCTTTTCTGGAAATTATTAAGAGAGAGCATTCAGATATGTGGGACACATTAGAAGATTTAATTAAAATTCAGACAAACCACAAGCAAAGTTCCTTCCCTTCAATGCAATATTTTTTATATCTATAGCCAAAGGATAATACTTTTTTTTTTTGGAACTTCTTTCATTATTCTGCAATATCATTTTTGGGACAAGAAAAGTCTAAAACTCGACTTTTGGATATATAAAACAGGGCAACTACAATACAGAGTAATCCAGGACAGTCACAATTTTTCTGTAGTACTAGAAGCTACTAAAGTGTTGCTGCAAGGAAAAGCAGCAGCAAGATGATACTGATGTTCAAACCTTCTCATGATGTTTTCTTGAATGTTCAGCACCAGAATCATGATGCCCACTTTTCTCCTTTTTTTTCTCCTTTTCCTTATCTTTACTTCGATCTTTATGACGGTGCCTGTGCTTCTTATGTTCTTTCTCCTTCTCCTTCTCCTTCTCCTTATCTTTGTCCTTGTGCTTTTTATGCTTCCTCTCCTTGTCTTTTGACTCACTCTTAGACTTCCCTGCAACAGTAGGAATTCCTTTCTCTGCCTATAGAACAACAGGAGAATGGATCAGCACTTCCAGATAATTAGAAGAAAGTTATTTTAAAATAAATAAAAGCCCTTGGGGGGGGGGGGGGGGGGACCCAGTCAATTTTGAGGATCTAAGATATACATATGTATATAAAGAAAACCACTAAAAAATAACTGTCAAAAGGGCCCAATGCAGTAGATTTCTTACAGGAGGAAGATCAATGGGAGAAGTTTCCCTCAGTTGAAAGGCTTCTCTGAGGACGTCAAGGTCAAACGGCTGTATGCGAGTATTAGTATCTCTTGAATAGGAGATATCCTGAATCATCTGATCCAATTGCATCCCTTCCCCTTTTCTGATTTCTGTATCTCCCACCACATTGTGAAGGTAGTGTGTATCAGAAATCGATAAAGGAAGTGACTTCTTGCAGAAGAACTCGTGGTGGGGCAACAACTTGTAGTGATTAATAAGATCCACAGCACCTGTAAGTTCCCTTGGCCCTAACATTCAAATAGACCATGTCAATCACAATGATAAAATTGAACCGGATTGATATAAGACTATAAGTGGAACACAAGTGGGAAAAGAATAAATCCCAACTGAAGAAAACAAAATATTTAAAGAAATATTTCCCATACCGGGTCCCTTAATATTAACTAGGAAGTAAATTTCAAATTTATGCTTCTATAACTCAACAAGAACCAGAAAATTGATATAACTAAATTAATTCAAAATATGAACTCAGTGACAGAAACTAAACCATAGAAAATGGAATAAAACTCAACATATAACAGCCTCCAAATTGATTTCAGAAGATTGGGTGATGTTGTACTTCTTGACTTCTTATTTCGGTGTGAATCAAACTGCGATTTTAGGATGGAAGGGGGATCCTGAGAAGGGGAAAGAAAGAAAACAGGACCTCTGTATGGCAAGCGTCGCAGTAGGTCAATGGGGTCCCTCGCCGTTAAGGTTCCCTCGCGTTCTTAAATAGCGAAATACCAGTGTCAAAAGTTCATAGTCAAGCATGATGTGATCAAAGGACCTAGTGCATGTGTTTAAACCCATATTTGAGGGAAAGAGGTTCCTTCCCCTTGTCAAAGTTCCCATGGGAATCAAGTTAATTTAGAGTGTAAGAAGTATCACAATAGAGATTCCACTTTTGCCCCAAGATAAATGTCATAGGCTAATAGCTATGAATCAACCTCATTAAAGCATGAACCAACGGCCATAATGCAAGGTTAGGAGAACACTAAATGTGAAAAATGACCAAGAGAGAACCATCTAGCCCCAAGTCCGACAGAAATATGCACCAGGAGTCTGAACAAAATCACACATAGCAAGAATCCATATACATACAGCGTAAAACACCACCAAGTAAAATCTAATAAAAAATAATTTGTGACAGGTGTTCGGAGTGCATCACCTCTTCCAAACTTTTTGCCTTCAGGATCCATTAATCAACATCTGATAAGGAGGTGGACCATTATTGCCTGACAATTTAGAGAGACAAAGTAAAAGAAAAGGAAAAAAAAAAAACAAAAAAAGGAAAAAAAAAGAACCCTTAAAACAAAGCCACGACTATAAGTGGGTCTGTATTACGGTAAAAGAAACTGAGCACATAAATTTAACATTAACAACTATCAAATTGTACAACAAAAAAGAGTAATATTTCTGCCTTTCTTTTCATTAGTGTATTGCTAAACACGAAAATAATGTATACATGCCCAGAATTAAGGTGTATTTTAGGCCATTTCAAACATCAGTTACCATGTTGGACAAAGCAAAGTACAAATAAATATTCTCGATATCCATAACAAACAATTTTCAAAAGCCTTATTTTTTCAAATCATGTTTGTTAATAGTCTAAGCAACAATTTTATATGTTTAACAGACTTTGTTAAATTGTGCAATTGAAATCATGAAACAATGTATTCTCTAATACACAATACTTTTAACAAATTAAATGTGTAATGTGATAAAAAAAATTTAAAAAAAATTAAAATAATGCAAACAGTATTCTTTTGAAGGTGTACAGCCCTAAGGTTATATAAACCTCCTTATCAGAAGTAAGAGACTAGCCTTATGGTCAACACAGTTATATATTGTGTGTGTGAAAATTACCTCACCCCAGATACTTTGGCTATTTATATATGACCACTTCTATAAATACAACTTTTTTTTTATAAGTAAAATTTATTGAAGAACCGCTCAAAAGGGGAGTGGGACCCAAGCACAAAAAACAAGGCCAAAACACCTTAAGCTTTCAAAGAGGCCAAAAAAACAACCAACTCCTCTACAGATCGAAAA
The DNA here is from genome assembly GCF_030987335.1 of Cornus florida. Taxonomy (NCBI): domain Eukaryota; kingdom Viridiplantae; phylum Streptophyta; class Magnoliopsida; order Cornales; family Cornaceae; genus Cornus; species Cornus florida. The sequence continues at coordinate 8,463,525 of NW_026775578.1, forward strand.
TCCCTCCCTGAAACCCAACAAAAAAGAGTGGAAAGAATAGAGAACTTAAGCATAGCGATAGGCCTTTACTTTCCATCGAAGTATCTCCTATTTCTCTCAAGCCAATACACCACCAAACACAAAGAGGCGTAGCCCTCCAACCGTCCCAAATGAGAGCCCCCACTGAAAATCCTCTCCAAGCCTCAATCAACCCTCTAGTGGAGCTAGGCATCACCCACGGGATCCCAAACAACCCAATCATCAAGTCCCAACAGCCCCTAGCCATGCTACAATGCAATAGAAGGTGATCAATAGTCTCCTCATCATGCAAACACAAATAACATCTGGTAATCACCACCTGGTTCCTCCTCCTCAAATTATCCTGGGTTAAAATCCTACCCAAGACAGAAGTCCACGCGAAGAAGGCCACCTTGAGGGGGGCTTTGGATCGCCAAATAGGCTTCCAAGGAAAAAAGCCTCCAGCGCCAACCATAAGACACTTGAAAAAGGACCTCACCTCGAAACGACCCTGAGGGTTGGGTATCCAAATCCAACAATCAAGATCCCCAGCAGTGATCGTCTGACGATACAAAAAGGCCAAAAACCGGGTGACCTCCTCAATCTCCTTATCCTGGAAGTGCCTACTAAACTGAACATCCCAAGTCAGTCTCCCGTTATCAAGATTATAACAGTCAACCACCAAGGCCTGCTTATGAGAAGCTATCCTGTAAAGCCGTGGGAAAGCGAGCGCAAGAGGAAGATCCCCACACCAAAGATCCTCCCAAAATCTGATCCTCCTACCATCCCTAATTCGAAAACGAACATGCTTACAGAAATCATCCCACCCTTCAGAATACCAGTCCAAACCCCCACTCCCCTAGGACCACGACCCACGAGAGAACACCACCCTCCACTGCTCTCCCCAAACTTATGAGCAATAACCCTCCTCCAGAGCCAACGCCTTTCCACCCCAAACCTCCAAAGCCATTTCCCAAGAAGAGCCTTGTTGAAAGGCAACAACCTCCTAATCCCTAAGTGACCCCTCCGAATAGGACAACAAACTTGCCCCCCCCCCCCCCCCCCCCTCCCCAAAAAAAAAAAGAAAATTGCGCTGCAATCTTTCAATCCTCTCTGTCACAGAGGAAGGAATCTGAAAGAGAGAGATGAAATAAGTGGGGAGACAAGAAAGGGTACTCTTAATCAGAGTGACCCGACCCTTCTTAGAGAGATACTGCTTCTTCCAACCCGCCAATCTTTTCTCAAATCAATCCACAACAGGATCCCAACTCCCCACACATCTCGAAGGGGAACCCAGGGGCAACCCTAAGTAGGAAATAGGAAAAAAGCCAGTCCAACAACCAAGAATCTGTGCCAACCTCTTTATCTCAGGAATCTCCCTAACCGGCACAAGAACACTCTTACCAACATTCACCTTTAACCCAGAAACAACTTGGAACCAGACCAAAACACATCTCAGATATCTTAACTGATCTGAATTCGCCTCACAGAGCACTAACGTATCATCAGCAAACATCAAGTGCAAAATCTCCAACTGGCTAGTAGCATCCCTGCCCACTCTAAAACCTCTCAAGAATCCCAACTCCACCTCCCTCAAAATCAATCTACTAAGGACCTCCATCACAAAAAGGAACAAGAACGGAGAAATAGGATCCCCTTGTCTCAATCCCCTCAAACTAGAGAAAAAACCGGTCGGAGCTCCATTAACAAGAACTGAAAAACGAGCACAAGAAATGCAAAACAGAATCCATCTCCTCCACCGCTCCCCAAATCCCATCCTCTCCATCAAGTAGAGGAGGAAACTCTAGCTCACGTGATCATACGCCTTCTCGATATCCAACTTGCATAAAACACCCGGATTCCCACTACTCAATTTGGAGTCAACACATTCGCTAGTAATAAGAACTGAATCCAATATTTGCCGACCTCTCACAAAGGCATTCTAAGAATCAGAAATGACACCATCTAAAACCTTCCTCAACCTAGAGGCCAGGACTTTAGCAATCAACTTGTAAATACACCCCACCAAGCAAATAGGGCAAAACTCCCTAACATCCAACGCCCCACCCTTTTTCGGAATGAGAACAATAAAAGTGGCATTCAAGCTCTTCTCAAAAGAGCCCTGGGCATGGAAAGCATGAAAAGTACCCATAATCTCCTCACAGACCACCTCCCAACTCTCCAAAAGAAAACTCATGGAGAAACCATCTAGACCTGGGGCTTTATCCCCATTACAGCTCTTCAACGCGGACAACACTTCCTCTTCAGAAAATGGCTCCTCCAGAACAAAACTTTCTTCACCCGATAGAGAATCAAAATGAAGCCCTGCGAGCAAAGGTCTCCAACCAGTTAATTCTGTGAACAATCTTGAATAGAAATCTGCAATACCCTTGCAAATCTCCTCCTCCTTACATAACACCTCCCCATCCACTCGGATTCTCCCAATATGATTGCCCCTTCTATGAGCATTAGCAAGCCTATGAAAAAAAAATTGTGTTCTTATCCCCTTCCTTGAGCCACAAAGCTTTAGACTTTTGCCTCCACCAAATCTCCTCTAACACAGCAATCCCAGCAAACTCCGTCTGACACTCCACCGTCCTACGTCTCAAGGAGTCCGACAAAGATTCTGAACCCTCAATCCGATCAATATCAGCAATCTCTGAAAAGACCCTATTCTTCCGCCAAACCAGATTACCAAAAACCTCCTTATTCCAAACCTCCTTACTGATAATTTAGGAACGACAACTTTTTCACAATGACTTCTAAATGACTTCTAAAAAGTAGATACTTATTTTGGGACATCACAAAAGGGAAGAATAGAAGCTTATTGTGGGATGGACACAGGGAGAGGGTAGTACACTAAGAGCCAATGGTATACATTAGCTTCCGCCATTCTTCTCCAAATAAATCATTTTTCAAAAGGCCTAAAATTCACCAAAATTGTATCATGGAGAATGTTTTCAACATTCTTTATTTTTTTTATTTTTTCATGCTCGAAGGAAAGGAATTCTCAATCTAAAATTTTCCGTTATACATGTCCAATTAATAGTCAAATAAGACAAGCAGCTCGTTCTTACTCAAAGCCAATGGAGATCATTGACTTGGACTTTTTTTACTCTTCTTCAACGGATTCGTTTTAAAAGGCATAAGGTTATTTTTCCACATTCAAAATGACAGAATTTTTCGAATAAAAGTATTTTCATATTAAAAAACGATTATCTAGCAAGTGCTGACTACATTTACAAGAAGAACTGAAAGCTACTAAGACTTACAACAGTAAAATGAAAAAAGCAAGAGACCATGAGCAAGGAATAAAGGAGGATGGTATACCTAAAAGAATTAATCTAAATAGCAAGGCCTAGGGAAGAAATCTATACAATCAGCCTTATTTTTCAGGTCATCATCAAGAGCCAAGTAGTTGCTTTTCTATTTCATTCAAAGACTTGTTGAAGGAAGGTTTGGCCTAGTAATATTTGCCGTCACTTGTGATGCATTAAATTAAAATAAATAAATAAAGACAATCCTGTTCTTAGTTTCATGCAATTCATGTTGATATATTTAATGGATTTATAAGGCTCTCTTACTCCTTGATAACGAACTCCTAGAATGTACAAATCCAAACACAGTCCAAATTCATGTAAATACTTTATCAGTTTATATTACCACATATGATCTACTACAAGAATAATATACAATTATGATATTCTATGCTTTTGCTTGCACAACCAACAGGCATTTCAGGAATGACACCATTTATGTCAATTTGGATGACATGTGTAATATGAAGTACGGTACCTTTATGGATTTCATCAATATATAGGATGGTTGAGGCTGTTGAGCACTTGTATAGAAAATATGATAAGCAACAAAAATCTATTTATCACAGCTTTTTAAAGTAGCATCATTATTCATTACCTGATCTATAAAGGCTCTCAACCAAATGCTGAACAGAATAATTTTGATCAAGACAACACCCAGCCTGGCCTTGCTTTTGGTGTCAAAAGCTGAGACAATATATGAACAATAAAAATTCAGTAACAAAAGTACCGTGGGTAGGATCACTGAAAGATGCAGAGAAAACTAATAATAATAGCATAGTTGTCTTAATATAGCATCCAAAAACTTTTCTTATTTTAATGTTATTATGCTTTCAACTTTTAAATGGGTGGTGCATGAGTGTGTATGAAAGCAAATAAAGTACAAATCACAGGCCACAAGCAATATCTAATAGCAAACATAACACTAAACAGAGGTCGAGACTAAACCTTTTTTTCCTAAGATCGCAGAAAAAAATTTAATATAAAAAATCATTAAAGCCTGGACATTTGAAAGATTAGGCACACAACACTATATAATGAACCTGGGTTTCATAGCTTTAAATTATAAGGACTCAACATCAGCAACGAATGAAGACCTCATCGGCTTAAATTAAATATCCTTCTTTTTATAAGTACCGTTGTATTAGAAAGCATTCAAAAGTTTGAACGCATACCACAAAAACAACATGGACTAAATAGGACCCTCAGCCTCACAATATGTCTCGGCTTAAATTCAATATCAACAGCACAGCCTGCACAGCATAAATCCAAGTATAGAGTATCAACTTTACCACTTAGCACCCAATTAATTTATTATTTCAGAAAAAAAAAATTGTGGTAATTTTAATAGGATAAATCAGGCATCTTGACCGCATTAAAAAAGATGAAGCTTTCCACTCCACTTCTTGAATTACAAGATTGTTTAAACGCCTCAAAACTATAATTCAAGATCATTATTAGATCCACATACAAAAATAAAGAATGCACATGCCAAAATCGTAACCATCACAGAATAAAATCAAGTAGCATAAGCAGCACTCTCTCCAGGAAACACCAACAATAATAGAGATGGGTGGGCGGGGGGGAGAAAGAGTAGGATGATTAAAAGTGATATATTCTGCTTGTCCACTATTGCATTGCCCATTTCTCAATAAATCAAAAAACAAAAATGGTAAAAGAAAAGAAAAGAAAAAACTTAGGGAACAAAACATTGTCACTGACACACAAATATATGCATGTTCTTGAACACTTGAATCTGTTATGTAATACAATAGAAGTGTTGCAGACCCACAACTAGATGGTCCTTTAAATGGATATTGTCTGGGTTGAAAATCAGTGTAATAAGATGACTCTAAATCATTAGGTCATCAGAACTTGCCAGCAACTATTTTCAAAACTCCCTCTTTTTGGCTTACGAACTTGAAAATTTATCATAACCAATCAAATAATCTAGCATCAGCCAATCATCCTACCATTTTATCATGGTCTAACATCATTGCAAAAGAGGAACAAAGAAGAAGAAGGCCAGCAGAATTTTTAAGTGAAAGTGGCATGGAAAACCCATGCTCTGGAGAATCATATCTCAATTGACTCTTGGAGTAAAGTACTCTGAAAAATTTGAAGTATATTTTAAAATTTCCCTCTTCCAAAAAATTACATGTCACAAGCGTGTCTAAACATATTACTTCAGGCATGGTATTTGCACTTCTTATTCTTAATGGAAACCGAACACTTGTTTTATCCAACATTCACATCTTGTTCTGGTTCTTAAGTACAGTTTCTGCATTTAAAAAAATATAACTAAATTTAAAATTTTTGCTATTTTTTATAAGTAATTATTTTGCTAAAATTAAAAAATAATAATAATAATATGCCAAAAACCTAAAATAATCGTCTTCAACCTAAACTACCATTAAAACAAAAACATCGATGAAGTAGATTAAAGTTAAATAACTCACTTTACTAATTGATTCTTGGACACATAATTTACTCAGACATGGAGACATTGTATTACAGAATTTCAAAGTAGCATAGAGCTTGTTGGTAAAATTCTCTTAAAACCTGGAAATTTCCAGGAACTCTTAAAACATAAAACAGTTTCAAAATACTGCAAAAGATTATTCTCTTACAATATGCATTTTTTTATTAAGTTTTCAGACATAATACATCACTATGCTATCAAAACTATAATTCATACTTGTTATTGAAGGTACAATAAACAGAGCATGATAATTGTAATTGTTACTCTGAGAAGCCTGGAGCTTGGAGTAGTGATAGCTCATGCGAAAAACAACTGCCCATGAGAGAACTACAATTTTCACTCAGCCATCCTTACATGGGCAATAAGATAAAAGACATCAATATGAACTATATAAAACAGGGTTATTCACGTTTTTACTTTGATATTTTAGCTCCAAAAACAAAAACACACACAAAGTCACGGCCCATTTTTGAAGGCCCAAAAACAAAACAAAACACAACCAACAGCCAGGAAAAAAAAATAAATAAATAAATAAAATCTCTCTTTTTCCCCCAAAATCAATATAATATTCTAGCAATAACACAAACCCACCTCAAAACCAAAATTAAAACAACACAAATCAATCATTCAAGAAAAATGATGAATTAATAAATGAATACCGTTTTGAGTGTTGTCGGTGACTGAAATCTACAAAATACATACGAATATAGATGGACATGCATGCATAGATGGACATAGAAAGAGAGATTATTAATTGTTACCCGAAAGACTAATAGAGAACAAGAACGAAGAATTGGAGGCTGAATTAGACTCTGAACCCCAATAGATGAAAATCTGGATCTGAACAACAAAACCGTATGGGATTTTATAATGAAATCGAAAAAAAGTTAAAATCTTGATAGAGAGAAAGCATGTATATGTGATGCATACGAGTACGTAGAGTTCGTACCGTTGGGTTTTGGGGAAGGGAAGATTGCAATCGGAATGAATGGAAGTGGAAGATTTGAGCTTTCTTCTAGGGTTTCAAAGTGAGGAAGGAGAGTGTTAACCGTGTGACCGTGTCGTCTATCGGTCTAGGGTTTCAGAAAGAGAGAAGGACAATACAGTCGAGGCTCGATATATTTTGGGGTCGATCGGATCGGGTTTGAACTAGAAAGACTGGTATTTTTAAGAGCTGTGTAATTTACTTTCTAAAATATTTTATCCGCTATTATTACAACATAACGCTTACATATTTTAATCAAAATAGACACCAAGAATTGACAAGTACTACTACTACTTTTTTTAAAATTATTTTAATTGAAATCAACAGATCCTAAAATATATAATAAAAATAATAATACTATGCAATAAATAATCAAAAGGGCATGCAATTTATGCATCTCGGTTATCTGTATAATTTTTTTATAAAATAATTTTTGTACGGAATAATTACAATAAATTGATCAATTTATTTTTTTTATTAATTAATTATACAACAAATAATAAAGTTAGGTCTCTACTTAGTTGTATTCAGTATAAATAGTCAAATAAAAATTATATGGTTAGACAATTCACTGTAAGTGTTCCGTGTGAATACCACAACTCAATTTTCCGCTATATTTTCTCCAATCGTGCAAAAAAAAATCCCTTATTGTATATAAAATGTGTAAATATTAACAAGTATAATTTTTATGCTATATTTTCTTAAATGGTTGAGGTGTTGATGGGGTTATGCCGCCTCATTTATAGTGATAAATTATAATTTTTTTCTTATACTTTTATATTATATGAAAAAATATTAGATATATATTAAGCAAAATATAGTTTGTATTGTTCCAATTGAATCTTGTTTTTATGTGCATAATAGAAAAATAATTATTACTATGGCTGAAAGTTTTCTTCATTATTTATTTTTATTATACAATTATGAAAATATTTTACAAAACCCGTCAACCCCCCTCTCAATTTAATAAATATTTTGGACGGTAATGGAGGTAGCTATGCTACGTAGGAATGGGGATGGCTTTCCTTGCCCCCAAACAGCTCTATTGCCATTTTTAGTTGTAATAGGATGTAAAAATCAAATAAAAATAATATGTACGGAATTATTAATGACGGCTTAAATGTGGATTATAATAGGTGCTTTGGCATGAATAAAATAATTTAATTAGAGAATTCATGTGCCCGGCTCACATGGGATAAACACAAGAATGACAGAGGATCCCATTCAATTGAATTAAGTGTAATTTCACATGATATCGTTAAATAAATTATCACATTAAATATATAATATTTGTACGTTTGGGAAATGCTTTTAAGAGCAGTGAGTTTCGGTGATTTGCAATATCAAATTGTTTTGATTAGTTGTGTACTCAAAATATAAGAATCACTCCTTGGCATAGTTCACAGTCACCATATTAATTGCAATTGTATTGTAATGAATTTTGATGAATATCAATCAATCGACTTATTCGACGAGCATATTCCTAGTCATACTATTATCTTAGTTAGCAAGTTTACCGTACACAAACTCTCCAACAATTAGGCTCTCACACTGCCCAATACAAAGGACATTTTTAAGGAGAATAATTATTGTATCAAATAATTACATTAAATTGTTAGATTTATTATTTTAATTAGTGAATTATGTAATAAGTAAGAAAATAAAATTCATCACTTAATTATATTTAATATAAATAATTAATTAAAAATTATTCAGTTACACAGTTCAGGACAAGTGTTCAATGAATTAGATCAGGGTTGAACATACTCGAAAAGTAACGGAGACAACTCATTTAATGGTTGTTTTAACATTCCTCAAAGAGCTTGAAAACTCGTTGCTTTAACCTCAAAGGGCTTTTAAAACTGGTTGCTTTTAGCATAAACTGGGACCTCACAATTATGTGCACCGAATTTTGTCTGCTAGTTGTCTAAATGACAATTATGCCCTTCAAATCTCTACGCCTATAAATCAACAGAGTCCACCATTAACAAGCAAGAGCCATCTGGGAGGAGCAAGCAAGAGCCATCTGCTATGGTTTCTCTCTCTATCCGCGTGTTTCTCTCTCTACAAATCTTGATTTTGTTAATCGGATCGTTTTGCGTCCCTGAGATCAGCGGTGGGGTCATAGGAGGAGGGAACTTTAGAGAATTCGATTACTTCGCGTTGGCTCTTCAGTGGCCGGGCACTTATTGTCAGAGAACTCGCCATTGCTGTTCCTCCAATGCTTGTTGCCGAGGGTACACTATCAAGCCCTCATTTCACTTTTAAACACAACACGCATTCATATACACACGTAAACGCATATTGTTGGTTCTCGATTAAACACCGTTTCTTTGAAATCTTGATAGTTTGTGGTTTTCTTTGCTAATAATCTTTATATCTTCTGTATTCGATCATACGGTTTCTTTAAACTTTTTAAAAATATTTTCAGAACTTCTAATTGAGATCTATTTCTTATGAATATTAAAGTCGTATATTAGTTGGTGATATAGGATTTTTCTTCTTCTTTTATTATCAATTTTTTTTTTTTTTTTTTTTGGGGTAGTAGTTGGTTATATATCAAATATTCATTATATTTAGAGCACATTTTGATCTGAAGTTGAATATTTTTCATAGAGTTAAGATAATGTTACTTTTGTTTTTGGTTCTCCCCTTGATACTAAGGGACCACATTTTCTCCCAAATAGACGACTGCTAGCTAAATAATCTTTCAATATCAAATGATTTCCTTAATCAACTTGAGGAAAATCATGATATGGCTCAATACAGAACTGGCTGGCAAATTAGGCATTTGATTATTATCATAATCTCTTATACTAGTCTAAAACTATGGTACCTTGGAATTTTTTTGGAGCTTTAAGCATGCACTAGTGGAATATCTCGTTCATTGTACCCAACTCAACTCAAGTAGGTTCGCAGAGCTCCTATGAGAAACTCCATGTGTATGGTGCTACGATGTATTGGTTAATGCCAATTCACTTTCAGGTGAGCCCTTGATATTAAGGGTAACCTGTCCTTCCATTTTGGCTGTGTCTAGCTCCATCACTTGATCTAGGTTATCATTTCCACCTTGTGAAATTTTATCCCAAAAAGTAAAGGAGGATTCACCATCAAATCAATGAGATCAAACAAAATATTTCCCCCATCCGTTAAAAAAATTTATCATATCATCAGGCTTTGCAGATGCTGTAGTTGGTTTACCTTCGAAGCAAATTCAATATCGAGTAACATAAATTGAAATCTAGTTTAATGCAAAATAAACTAATATATAAGCAAATAAATAAATAAGCAATTGACTGGTTGCAAGGAAAATTTTACTTCATTCTTTTCATGCGCTTCACTTTCCTCCACTGCATCCTTATTAAATTTATCTTCAGATACCTATGTTTATTCTTGTTTGCATTAATGTTGTGTTTATCAATATGCATCTTTTATTCTTGATGTTCAATATATATGGCTTGTGTAATACTGGGGAATTCTCAGAGAAAAGAAACTTACTATTTATTTTTTGTGGTGATTTTTACACAGCTCAAATGCTCCATCTGAATTTACAATCCGTAAGTGCAAAATTATGACTGTTCTTTCACATTGAGTATCTGGACTGCTGAATCCAATTTCGTTCTACTGTGCCATGCATAATGTTATACACCTTTTGCCTTCTCAACTGTTTTTTCTCTATATGTTCATTTCTCTAAGATATATAAAGGATGTCTAAAGAACCTATTGTTATGTTCATCTCGTATGTATTATCTATCAAATGATGCCTCTTGCCGCACAGATGGACTATGGCCTGACTACAATGATGGAACCTGGCCTGCTTGTTGCACCCGTTCTAATTTCGATATAAAAGAGGTACATGTATACTTCCATTGTACTAGTTTTCTCTTCCCTCTTCTCTAGACTGTTTGTTTCATAATTCTTGGGGGATCTACAAAATGAGTGTAGGTGCAAATAATTCGTTTAACTAAAAAGCCAAAAGAATAAATACAACTCACTCAAATAAAGAATAATGAATAACAAGAACAATTAAGAGAAAAGCTTGTAATGCTCGATGATCTTTATTGGAGGTCTATGCCTCTATTTATATACAAAAAGATGGTGGAATTATGGTAGGATTCGCTCTGCTTGTCCTCCAATTCATTCCATATATAATTCTCTACATACAATTCTTTCTTCAATTCTTTCCATGTAGAACTTCTTTACTATATAGGACTTCTTCCAATGCAGAATTTCCTTATACGAAGGATCCTTTGTCAAGGAGGATTTAATTAATCCCAATCGTACTTGGATTATAATTGAGAATGGGCTGGGTGAGTTTTTAGCAAGCTGAGAGTTTAACATTAACAACCTTGGGCCGATAGTGACTTTACCTGGGCTTGCTCAAAATTGGGCTTCGATGGGCTAGTGGAAAACTATTGAGGTAATACCTTATTTTAATGACGTGGAGGATTCTTATTGGAGGGGGATTTTTCCCTCCACAGTGAGGCTTTAGATACTGTGGCCATCTTAGAAAGACTAATCTTGCCTATGTGTGTGATGGGGATGGGATATGCTTTACTGTTATTGCACCATTTCTTATACATAAATCATTTTAGGACTTGGGGGACTGGTATTATGTATGCTTGGATGCATCATTTGTTTGAAGAAAAAGAATATGTTTGGCGAACTTTAGACTCATTTTGCTACTCTTAGGAAAAAAAAAACAAGATAAATAGTAACACAAAGGTCTATAGTTCCACTTGAAAATGTAAAGTATTATCTAAGAATTACTAATTTTAACAATAATCTAAATTCCACAAAATATCATTCTAAAAGTTGTCATGCACTTCTTGCGTTAAATAAAACATAAATGCATACCCATGTCATATGGTATAATGTCAAACACACCAAATGTTACCACAACTCCAGGAAGTTCAACTGTGCCATTCTTTATTGTGTTGTAGCCTTATCAACTAATTTATTTGCTTCAACATGCTTATTATCTCCAACAAGGTCCGGTTATGCATTTCTCTGGTTGTGCAATTTGTCTTCTCCACAGACAGCAAATATTCTAGTAATTTTATTATCTTCTCCATAAGTACTCCTTAAGTAGGGTTCGGCTGCAGATGGTCCCTTGCCATCTTCATTGGCACATGCGACATCTTTAGCTAGTATTTATTGCTCATTTTTTGGCAGAATCCCCCACCCCCAAAATATATCTACAGTATTACGAGATTTTGGGTGTAATAAGGTGTTGCCTTAGAGGTGTGTGTAAACCCAAGAGTTGTCATGCCAGATGAATCCTCTACTTCAGTCACACAGCCAAGTATCCCTAGGATCATAGACTATGACATAACCATGAGGTAGGCCACTCTGATAGCTGCACACAGAGATGTAAAGGATCTCCAAGTCAACATGTATCTTTCTAAACAGAGTATGAGTTGTGAAATGGTAAGGCCTTGACCATGAGGAGTTAGTGGTAACCTAGATATTGCTCTTCTCTCCCTTTTTTACAAGTCAGCCTTGACTTCCACCTAATATTGTCCACCCAAAAGTCAAATCCTTCACTGTCATTATATATAATGTCTCCAATCTTTATTAACCCACAAGAACACATAATATATATCATTATTGATTGAATATAATTTGGTAAAGACATTAATTTAGGTACGGGCTTGCATAACTATAATAGAATACAATATGAAAGCATGTGAATATGTCAAAAGAGTGGGGCATGTGGATTTGTATTGGATGTAATAATTGTGATGTTATCGTAAATAGAGATAGACAATGGTTGAATTGAACCCTATTTGCAGACATAGAACTTCTGAAGGGAATTTATTATGGAAAGGAAAAAGAAAAAAAGAAAAACTAAGAACGGATTACCTTGTGCTACCAATTTAGCGATGGATAAAATACAATGAGCTACTTTGTATTTTTATGGGAAACTCCCTTTTTGTTTCTTTGCAACAATGAAGTTATCTGTCTGTCTGCCTCTCTCTCTCTCTCTCTCTCTCTCTTTTCTAATAATCTATGTCAAATGTAGTTTCTTAGCATTTAAAAGTGATTTCATAACTTGTCTGAACTATGTTTGCTTCATTTAATTGTAGATATCAACATTGCTTGATGACCTAGAGAAGTATTGGCCATCTTTAAGTTGTGGTTCCCCATCAACCTGCCATGGTGGAAAAGGGACATTTTGGGGTCATGAGGTGTTTATCAATTATAGTCTTTCTTACTAATTTTTCTGGTACCATGAGACGGAACTAACTATGCTTCCTTGTTTCTGTAACATGGCATAATGGTGGGATATTTATTCGCAGTGGGGTAACTGTCTTCTGCTTGCGCTATGTTACTTAATATAGTGAATTGAATTATTATCAATATATTTTGCTGCATTAGAAGTGCAACTGCTGCATGTCTGTGATGGATGCAAATCATGTCTAAGCTAATCATACAACACACCTGCAACAAAAATTGGTTGGAGACATTTAAGAATCATCTGAATCTCAGCTTCTCACTTTTTAAAGCAATATTGAATTTCTTAGATTGTTAACCTCGTTGACAATACTTCTCCAATTTAACCCTTTTTGGGTTTCGTTATGACATTTAGATACAAAATAAAATGGAAGTTAGGTGGTCTGCATTATGTCTATCAAATCATCAATCTTGCTGGAAAGCATATGCATACTTTGTTCAAATGCTTTTGGATTAATGTGTACTTTCTTTCTTGTATGATGTTTGATACTCTTTACTTTTATGGTTATTATGGTAGTAGGGTGTTATGCTAGTACCATACGTAACAATTATATGGTTCTTTCTTATGTAAACTAGTTAGGAACATGAGGAACATGATATTGAACTTAGAATGATTTGGTGCAAAGAGATCATCCATATCGAGTGCATCACACTATTGGTGATATGATTATATCCCATAAATATAATATGAACATTATTCGTGGATTTTTGTAGTGGATCAACATCAAATGGTGGGTCTAACAGGCAGTTGTGTGTGTCATATGTGTTATATTATTATTGTCCAAAGTGATGACATATACAAGAACATATATATAATTCTTCCTCCATATCAATCTCAATCTTACCTTTTGGCATTTTATTTGCAGAAAAGCACGGGACTTGTTCCTTTACAGTTGTTGGTGATGAATACAATTATTTTTTTACAACACTCAACGTCTATTTCAAACATAATGTCACAGTAAGTTCTGCACAGATATTTTAGCTTCCAGTTTTTTTGAGCAGGGTTACGCGCTGATCAGAATAGTAAGATGTCAAAAGTGACTTATTATGTTGTCTATTTCTGACTTGTATATTGCCCTTTTTCCCTCCGATGAATAAAAAACCCTGTTTTGCATCTACACCAGCTGTAGCCCTCAAGGTTGTTCTGTAGGCCTGGTTAGTTTGCAGAACAATAGGATTTTCTTATAAATTGAACTCATTAGGTGGCCCGCTAATTAAACTTCAACAGTTTGGCTCTGTCCAAGTTACATACATGTTGTGAAAAGTTGAGATAAGAATTGATGGTATGAAAATATGTGCTGTTAGCTTGAGTGGTATCTCCAGCCACTCCAAAAAAGGTGGTTCTGTATTCAAGTCCACAAACAAGTTCAACTCCTAGCCAGGCTTTGCACAATGGATAAGTAACCACTAAATAAATCCTTGGTATGAATTAGTAGGAAGACTATTGCAAGTAATCTATATGTTGTGCGATGTCTGGTAAGGTCAAACAGGCTTACGTTTCTAGCATTGATATGTATGCAAAAAAAAAAAAAAAATATGTGCTTGTGTGTGTGTGTGTGTGTGTGTGTGTACACAAAATAAAGTTCTTTGCTAATTCCTGATGCTTATGAATGTCAGCACTTGTTTGGCATGGATATTCTCATGTAAAACTCAAGTAGTGCATCCTTTGTTGTCTAATGAAAGTAAGAGAAGCATAAAAGGTTAATTCCCATGTCCGTTATTTCATTTGAATCTACTGGTTGAGGTAAATTTATTGAACACAAAACATATTTGGAGAGAGATTCTAGGATTTGATCAGTATGGATTAAAATCATAACCTAAATTATGATGCATAATTAAGAAAATGAAGATCTTATGGCTAGCAAGATTAGGATGGATGGAATGCCATTTTAGTCAAAATCAGCATAAAAATGACTTGAGTAGTGGAAACCAATGGCTAAAAGATACCAAAACAACCATTTGTTATTAAGGAATTGTAGATTAAAGCAAGTGCTGTCCATAGATCTAAGGTTGCATGAATGGAGTGGCAGAGAATATCTGAGTTGTGTGTCACAGAATACCTATCAAGTGAGAGGTAAAATTTATGAAATGGCTTTAAGAGTAGTTAAGATTATGGTATAGAATGATTTAGAAATAAAAAGAAAGTTTGTTAGAAAATTGAGTGGAACCAAAATGAAAATATTTAGAATGGCAAAAGCAAGGATGTGATAATTTTTATTGTGATAAGAGCCAAAAGGACAATTGTGGTTTTTATTTTGTTAGAATTCACATATAGTGCAAAAGCAGGATGTGATAATTTTGGTATGAAAATAATTTTTTTTATCTCTAGTTTGGTGTGAAAAGACTTGTGACAAAAGCACTAGTTGATTTTTGCTTGATATACACTTGTTGCATGAGTTCCAATTTCACTTGTGCAGGTATGTAGAGCTATGGAAGGGGTCCAATTAATGTGTAAAAATACACGTGCATGCCCTATAGTACTTGTCATGCCATAGAAAAGATGACGACTTGAACAAAGTGAGAAGGCAAAAGTGAAGCCAAATGTCTCTTTAAACACATTGCTGAAATATGGCAAATATAACTACGTTTATATGCCTACCAGAAAAGAAAATAACCATGTAAAAAATCTCTTCGTTTATCAGAAAAGTTTGATTGTTGCACATAATTAGGCCATGAGGTGAACTTTGTTGTATCAACTATAGACATGCAACTGCAGTGGCAACCAACTATTGATGAAATTATTAAATGGCCGTGAATTAATTGAATAGTTTTGGTTATTGTTCTCATATTTAATTTCTACTTTTTTGTCCCATCATTTGGCATGAATTTTAAGCAAACCAAATCATTCAATGCATTATTCAAACCTGATAATTCCATACATAACTTTAGGTTATGTTTAGTATAGTAGGAGGGACAAAAAAGAAAGGATAACATTAGTCATGAAAAAAAAGAAAAGATATGAGAGGATTGTATTAGCCTCTTAATCGTGTTTAGTTGATTGATGAGGGAAAAGAAAGGAAAGGATAGTGTTAACATCTAATCATGTTTGGGGAGAGAAAGGAAAGGAAATTATTTTATTGAATTTACCATATACCCTTTACATTTAAAGAACTGCGTGGTATTTTGTTTTTGTCCTTTGTATTTAGGGTAAAATCTGTATTATGAAAGTTACATTAAACATGGTATTCTTTCCTTCTTTCTCCCATTTTTGGAAGAATAACAAAAGCAATGGTGGAGGGGTTATTGAACCCTTCATATCCCCTCCATTTCCTTTCATATCTTTTTTGTAATTTCATAATGAACAGAGCGGAAGATTTCCACCCATTTCCTTTTTCCCATCCTTCAGTTTCTCTCAAATCAAACTGATCCTTAGGTTTTTATGTTCAAGTTTACGCATGATAGGTTCATCTAAGTGGGAGTGAATATCTTCCATTGAGATTTTAGACCGCACATAAAGCTGTGTACATATCATCATCTATATGTGTACATATAGATTTGATGCCTTCAGAAATCAGAAGTTTGAGATATGTGAACCTTAGTTGGTTCTTAACAAAGTTACTTGTTTGCGTTGTGACCATTACATGCCGGTATATGCCACCTTCTTTTATGATAGTTATGTTGCGTAATTTTTTATATCCCATCACTCACAGAAACTAAGTCATTTTGCACGTCATTGGAAGGAATACATGACATGTGAGTCGTGAATCTTGATTTGCGGTTTGAAGAGATGAGATGTGGAACCATGTTAACTTTATGGTCTCCTATGTGATCTATGGTGAAAAGGAGAACTTATGCTGGTCTGTATTTTTTATATCTATTTTTATTCTCTTACACCAATAAAGTCGTGGGTGGTTCTGGCAATACAAAGTGAGCCTAGCCCCACTTCTTGGGCCAAACCCATCACTGCCTAGTGGATCAAAGTAGTTTCACATCCTCCTAAATTTCTTCGGTGCTAATTTCTTCTTGCTTGGGGCATTTACCCAAGGTGAATGTTTGATTTTGTAGCACTAAGAGTAAGGTCTATTTTATCTATTTATTTATTTTAATTTTATTTTTCATGCTTTCAAGACGAGATCATACCATTCTTGTTTCATCTCAAGCTAGACTTTCCCAAGTTCTTTTTTTTTTCAATCCTTAAATGTAAGGAAAATGTTTGCCAGCATACTTTATGGATCAATCAACAGAAGTATCTTTGTGGTTTCCTTGGCCTTGCTGTAGGTTCACCTTAAGGTTGCCTGGACGCTTACTTATACATTTGCTTTGTGTGGTTCAGTTATTATGTTCTACCACAATGCCTTTTCTCTTGTTTTTTATTTGTCAACATATTTCCATGACCTGGTGAGTTAAGCATGTAATGTTAGTGGGTTGTTATTGTTCTTAAAAACGTTGACTCTTGCTGCAGCTGAAATACTAACAGAACTTTTTTGTGTATATCTTTAAATCAATGATATTGCGCAGTTATGTTGGACTTTATTTGCTTTATTTATTTGATCAAGAATTTCATGATTCTATTTATGGTTCCAGAAAATTCTGAATGAAGCTGGATATGTACCTTCAAATTCGGAAAAGTATCCTCTCGGAGGCATTATTTCTGCCATCCAAAATTCTTTCCGGGCAACTCCTAAAATTAGTTGCTCACATGGTGCGGTGGAGGAGCTCCAATTATGCTTTTATAAGGACTTTAAGGTTAGACACTTTTTTTTTTTTCTTTTTTTTTTTTTTCCCTGAATCAGGTTAGACACTTCCTTTGCAGCTACTCGAAAATTCATATGTTGTGGTCACATTGAACTTATCAGAACGATTAATAAGAATATATAGTGTGCGTGTCAGCAATACCTATAAAAAGATAACAATTAGTTGCTGTTTATTGACCTAGTGGACATCCACCATTTTCCCGGCACAATATTCACGCAAGTCATCAGCCATTGATTTATGGTTTTCATTTCAGCCATTTTCTAGAGACAATATTTGTAACTACTGAAAGGTAAAAATGGGCTGGATGATCACAATAAATTGATGTGGCGATTCTAAGTGAGAAAAGCCGATCGGAGTTCATTTTTTCATTTATCTGCAAATGTATCTTTGTTTGAGTTTGCATCTCTCTTTAAGTTTTTTGTGTCACATAGAAGCTTAAATTCATTTTCTGAATTTTTTTTTTATTACAGCCTCGGGATTGTTTAACTGGATCTAGCACTCAGAATGACGAGATTTCTTCAAAAAGCTCTTGTCCAAAATATGTCAGCCTGCCAGCATATGTTTCAATGGGTAAGTTTCTTTCTTATCCGTATAGTTAATTTATTGATGATAAAAGAATGCAAGTCTGTCTATCAGCTGTATTTGTTGTTTAGCGTGTTTGATTTGTGGTATCATTTAATTATAAGTATGGAAAAGTTGTGTACATTGAGTAGTGTGGATGGCTAATGTACGAGGCATTTTTTTATTTTCTTTTTTTATTTATTTATTTTTTTTTGGTGTATAAATGTACTAGAAGTTGTTAGCAAGCAGTATAATGGGTCCAGAATTGGAACTCTTAACATTATCAGAAATTTTAATGCACATGCATATAATGAACCGTGCCGGGTGAACTTTTCACCATTATTTTGGATGGTTGTATGACACTGAGTGGTACCAGCAAATTCTTTACAGAGGATTGAATAGTTAGTTGACTGACCAGTTCAAATTTTATGGGGGAATAGATCTCTTAGGCTTCGTTTGGTTAGATATAATCAACTGGAAAAGAAAGGAAATAGAAAATTTTAAAACTTTTTAGGAGTTTGGTTAGATAGAAATGGAAAAGTTATGGAAAATTAGGATTCTCGTAACCCTCTATGTTCCTCAAAATGTTTCCAGCACAAAGCACGAGGAAATTTTATTTTCACATGAACACAGCATCTTTTTATTTTGTGTTCCTATTTTACCCAACAACTTCATTGACACAACTTTATAGTATTTTTTTACTGGGTTTCAAAAAATTGCAATCCAACAACAACTTTATCATTGATAGGGTTTTAATTAACTTGACTTTCATTTCTAGTTGTTTTCCATCATATATGAATGAAATAAATAGTATTTTGCAAGGTCTAAATTAATTGAAAACTCCATCATTTTTTTATATACATACTGCTAATTAATTTTTTATTATTTTACTATATTTATAAAATAAGGGCAATTTAGGTATCTAAACTATAGCACGATATTTTCCTACAATTTTCTTGGATAAATTTTCATCCTAACTAAATACATACTAGAAAATCACTTTTCTTTTCATTCAATTCACTTTTCATTTTCATTTTCCATTTCTTTTCTATTCTTCCTATATCCATCTAACCAAACGGACCAAACGGAGCCTTAAAGAATCCACTTGCTGGTCATATATAGTTTGTATTACGTTTGCACTTTGTCCTTAGCTGGCCTACCTTAATTTTCAGCTTTTCCTCAATTAGGGATGATGATTTCTTCCGCCCCACTGGGTTCCCAACCCGCCCCTAATGGGACGGGTTTGGGAAGCTATTTTTAAAAATAGGGCTTGTATGTGATTTGAGTATTAAACCCGAGCTGGGTTCAGTGCGGGGACTGTTTTCTTTTTATCCCGCCCCTTCCCAATTGTATAGCAGTATTATACAAACCCTTATTCCTATTAAAAATTATCCTTATATATATATATATATATATATTATAACAGTCCCAATTTCACTCCTCATTCACTCTTTAGACACCCATCGCCCCTCTCACAATCTCACCCCCCACTCGCCGCTCACCAGGCACCACTCCTCAGCCTCAATCTGAACAGCGATCGGCAGTCGACCAAGGACCAAATATGTGACCGTCTCTCTCTGTGCTCTCTCTCTTTCTCTGTTGTGACTTTGATGTTGTAGAGCGCTCTGACCGGCGATCTGCATCGTCCAAGGGACCAAGACTATCAGCGAAGATTTCTAGCTTCAAAATGTACTCCATCTCTGTTCGTCTCTCTCTTTCTCTCTTTCTTTTTTTTTTTTTTTTGAGAATGTAAACAATAAACCCCATCCATTTCATTCAATCTGATCAAACAATGATGCTAATAAAAGTTGGCAATTTTTTTTATATGATTTGATTCGTTTTTTGTTCATTTTCCTTGCATTAATTTGTTGCCAAGTATAAAAAACTTCTTAATCAATGTAAAATCATTTGAATGCAAGTGTTCAACAATCAAGCATTTCGACTGATAAATATGTCTCCTTTTATATATATAAATCTGTTGGTTTTGTCGAATGGGTTGAGACGTGGAGGGGGTGGGCTTGCATGCCTTGTTTAAAAACAGGGATGAGATGGGAAAATAAACGATACTGTATTTACTTAACGGGGCTGGGTAGGATTTTGATAAACCTGCCCTGTTGCAATCCCTTTCCTCAATTTCTATGTATTATAATAGTGTGTACATGAGACATCTCAAATTCGGAATTTTCCGTGAGCTACATCTGTTATCAATCTCTCTGCTTCCACTAATATACGTATATCCAGTATGATGTTTGTTTATTGCACTACGGAATACATGTATATCCTGCATATATATGATGTTTGTTTATTGCACTACAGAATAAGTTCCTATTTGTTTTGACGCATCTCATTTGTAGACTTGTTTTTTTATCGAGTTATGCGTTTCACGAATCAGGTGCTGTTTAGGAGTTGGTTCCGGTTGCCCCTAATAAAATCATATCTGATATATCCGCCTCAACTCATGTCGAATTTAATTGCAGTTTACCTGATCTTTATTTCTTTGCATCCAGGCCTTGAAGATGGTGGTGGAACTGCAGTTTCACGGTGATCTCAGATTGAAGCTCTTTGAGATCTTTGTGTGGATCAGCTGATACTGATTAATAAATGTGATGGATGTTCTATTTGTAAACAGTGTACTTTTGATTTTTTCTTCTACTGTCTTTTGATTTGTGAAGCATTGAATAGTGGATTTAAATTGTAAATGCAATACTCGAGTCATTTTTATACCACTCGGTAAGTTTTAGTGGGATTTATGGTTTTACTGTTGCAATTAATTAACATGTTCGTTGTCATGTGCTCAGTATAATAAAGTTCGATGGTCATTGAGAGCGGTTGTTTAATAGAAAGAATGTTGCACTATACATCGTATCTCTTTTGATGAGTAAAGAGTAATCCACCCACTTTAACTAATTTTGAAAGCATGCGCCTTCAGGACTTCAAATGTAGAAGTTTAATTACATTTTGCTCAGGGAGACGATATTGGGTGAGCCGGGCATATTGGGTGAGCCGGGCATATAACGATATCCTGTGAGATTGATTTTTTATTATGGCATCAACTTTTTATCAAATAGAGAGTTTATTGCGCAAAATGTACTTTTAAGTAATTGCCTCATAATTCTTATATCTATCCATACGAAGAAGAAATCATGTAATGAATGGGATTTGGGATTCTTATCATGTAACGAATGGGATCTGGAATTCAGATTTGAACATGCCAAATGTGTGTTTAGTTTGACATGTGCGAGGGGCAATTGGAGAGAGAAATTTACAATTTACCTGATTCTGTATATCTCCTAAATTCTTAATTGTAATTAATTATATTTCCATTCATTCTCATTTTCATTTTTGTTTTTTAAAACCCAATTTTAAAAAATTTGATTCCAAACACAATGAAGAAAATGGTGTGGAGGAGATAAAGGTCAGAAAAAAGTAATTTGCTCTAACCAGTTAACTTGTTCATCTGATTCTAAAATAAACCCAGGTATGATATGTATAAAAGAAATGGCTGAAATTATAAAACTCCCAATACTATTAGTTTTTTTATCATAAAATCCCAACTTGTTTGTAAACATCCTAATAGTTTTACAAAATTATCATTTTGCCCAAATTTGGTCAATGAACCATTAAAGGGCTTGTTAAATGACTAAATTACCCTTATGATATACCACTTTATTTAAAAAAACAAATTTTCATATTTTACAAATTACAACATTATCCTCATGCACAAAACAAATAAAAATAAAATTAGGGTTAAAATCATAAAACCCTAGCAACTCTTAAATTTTGATCATAAAATTTCAATCTGTTTATGAAAATCCTATACTTTTAAAAAGTGATCACATGGCCCTAATATCCATGTCCGACCTAGGGATATGAAATGACAAATTTAACTTTACTATTTAATATAAAATTTTTTAAAAAAATTATTTTTTAAAATTACAAAAATACCCTTTAGTCTTCTTTTCACCCCTTTGTCTCTCTAAAATTCTCAACACTATCTCTCCCTCTCTCTCACATTATTTTAAAATTTTTAAAGGGTATTTTTGTAATTTTAAAAAATAATTTTTAATATAACTTTAAATAGTAAGGTTAAATTTGTCATTGCATAGTCCGATTAACCGGTTGGTTACGGATATTGGGGTAATGTGATCACTTTTTTAAAGTGCAGGAGTTTTTAGAAATAGATTTAGATTTTATGATTAAAATTTTAAAATATTTGGGATTTTATGATTTTAACCCTAAAAATTAATAACACATTATAGACACATGTTTTTGGGTAGTTTTGTTACTAAAATTTGATTACGCATGTGAAAACCAAGCCTAGATTAACGTCAAAACTAATAGAATTAGGGCACAATGATAACTTTGTAATAGATTTTTACAAACAAGTTGAAATTTTAATAATGTTATTATGTTGAATTTACACAACAAAAAAAAATTTATTTAAAAAAAGGTGAAAAACACTCGCACCCACATCGCGCGCTAGGGTGTGTTTGGATGGAATGATTTGGAGGGATAGGACAGGGTGTGTTTGGATGTGATGATTTGGAGGGACAGGAGAGAGAAAAAAAGAAAATGAAATGATAGGGTATGAGTGTGTTTGGGTAGGTTAAATGGAGAGAAAAGAGATAATAGGGAGAGATATCCTTCCCTATCCCTCATTTGCTTTCCCTCCAATTTTGAAAAGATAGGGAGAGAAAGCATAGTGATTTTAGTGGTATTTTAATAATACCAAAACTAGCCTTCACAAATCAATACATATATTTATTATTCCATTCAAGTCCCTGTTATATGCATTTTTTGAAATTTATATCATAATTCTCCATTGTTGTATACTGTAAAAGAAAATAGAGGTTATCCCAGTTTACCATCTATATATATTTGAGTCCCTGTTATATATATATTTAAAATTTTATTTGAAATGTGTTTGATATCATTTCTAGGAATGTATACATATATAATATATGTATAATATATTAAGCATATCCCCACATTTTACAATTTACAATATATTCCTGATACTTTGTGAATCCAAATTAAATATAAATATGGTATCTGATCTTGCGAACAAAAAAAAAAGATCAAAAAAAAGAAAAAAGGAAAAAAGGTACCAATGGTCATATACCAAAAAAAATGCAGTTCTCCAAGTTCATAATTGGAAAGAGGAAAAGAAACAATAAGCTATACAAAATATTTTCCCGGTAGAACAAGGCTTCATGCTCTTGCTTTCTGAAAAATGGGTAGGATAGTAATTTAATTATTATTCTCTTTTTTTTTCTTTTATCTCCTCTTTGTTATCCAAACAAGAATAATTATTATTTATTTTCTTAAATCAGGTACAAAACCTATTTTTAGCATCACGCGTGACACTTTTACTGTCACCGTTTAGACCTCCGTTTGTGGGAGGGGTTTCTTGGCTGAAAATTTAGTCAAAAGGGGTTTATTTACAAAAGATTGATAGTTTATAAGTTGCACTTTACTTTTAATTGAAAAATACGAACCTAGAAGCAGGAAGAAGGCCGTGAAGAAAAAGAAACCCGGTGCTCTCTCCTCTGTGTTTTTATCATACTCAACATCAGGGCTCTCTCTTCTCTCTTCTCTCTTCTCTCTTCTCTATAAATATATTACAAGGTATGTTCATCCTCTCTCTCTCTCTGTCTCTCTATGTCTCTCTCCTTTTGCATGAATCGATCTTTTATATATGTTTCTTTCTTTCGTTCATCTCAACATTTGATTTGTTCTAACTTTGGTTCGTTTGATTTGGGCCTTTACCTTTGTTCCAATAGTGAAAAGTAGCTAGGGTTTTGTGTGTGTGTGTCACTGTGTGTGATGGCTATCAAAAGCTGAATGCATATATTATGGTTCTCTTAGTATTTTAATAAATATGTGCCTTTCTACATGTGTCTTTCATGGCGATCGAGTCCATAATCTATGGCAGATACTTTTTTTTTTCCTCTCCCTAAGTCCACTCCAATCTCACAACAGCAGCAACCATACCCCTTTTCCTCATAATTTTTTGCATTTTCACATTCAATCCCACGAAAATTAAGGATCCCTTCTACTAGTGGGTTGAGGTAATAATTAACTTTTTCGATCTCTAAATTGTACTCATACATAAAAGTGCCAAATTAAGGTTTTTAATTTTAATTTTAATTTTATTTTATTTTTATATGAAGATACATACCACCATTATTGATGTTATTTGAAGTTGGCTCAGCTAGAATTTCAGTTAATAATATTGTCAAAGCACTTGCCATCAGAATGTACAAACACATGGAAATCAAGAGCAGGCTTTAACAAAACAAAAGTTAATGGTTTTTTCTATTAATTTGCACAGGTCTTCTGTAGCAATGATCAATCAATCACTGCAGGTAATTGGCTCCCAAAAAAACACACAAACAAAGTGTAGTGTAGTTGATATAAAGAGTGAAAGACAAAACTATATACGATAGTGGATGCCACATATAACCTAAAAGTCCCACTACTTCTTCTGTACTATAAGTTCAGCCTCCTATATATATATATATATATATATATATATTCACCTCATCTCCACATATATTTTCCTCTGTAATCATAAAATTTTAGTAGCTATATAAACAATGAATGTAAAAGAAGCTCTAGCAAACTGTTCTCTTATTTTTTTTTTTTGTGCCTGTGAAAATTTCGCACTTTTAATTGATAAATTTATTGTTATTAGTTAGCTGTCTTATGCACACTGCACATGCGCACAATTTGCGCACAATTAGTTATTGGTGGTGATAAAAATTTATAGTTATTATTTAGTTGTCTTAAGCACACTGCAATTATTTATTGGTGGTGATAGATTTATACTTATTAATTAGTTGTCTTATGCACATTGTACCGGCGCACAATTATTTGTTGGTGGTGATAAATTTATAGTTATTAGTTAGTTGTCTTATGCACAATGCGCAGGGGCACAATTATATTAGCTATAGAATTTGAAAACATTGTGTTAAAATTTCGCACTCTTATAATTCTTTTTTGTGCGTGTGAAACTCAAGGGCCTCGTATTTGAAAGTTTGCCTAGGGCCTCTCAAAATATTTGGAATCTCAGGGCCGGCGATATATATATATATATATATATATATATATATATATATATATATATATATATTATCGTGTCCATGCATTTGGTCCTATTCATTAAGAATTTGTATATCTTATCGTCGCTGAAGGTTTTTTTATTTACTGATGACTAGGGATGCTTATTTTATTTTATGTGTTGTGAAATGAACTCCTATGTTTTTAATTTTTTTTTATTTTTTTTTTTAATTTTTATTTTTTTTTTTAATTTAGAACATTTTAATGATTGCATTTAGATTCATATATTATACAAAACTGACCAAAAATTAATTGTTTGTATACATAAATATATAGTTTATTATTTTATTATTGCCGTATTTTACCGTACCCGTATCCTTTTTTTTTTTTTTTTTTAGATTTGCCACCCGTATCATGTCGTATCCATATATGTGCTTTCTAGTTTATAATATGTTCCCATTATTTCAATGGTGTAATTACACTATGGTTGCAGTTGAAGAAGGATTAACCTCTAAGTAATTTTTTTTTTTTGAATCATCATTGCTTTATTGATGTCAAGTTGATTGAATGACTGTATCAATGAGAAGGCTGATATGATTAAGATTACATATTCCTTAAATTTTTTATATATATAAATGTAAATATATTATGATTCTTTTTGTTTTGATACTGTTAATTCAGGTGGTGTTATGTTGTGCTTCTCATACCAGTGCTTATGGGTAACTCTGATGGACTGAATTATTTGCTGGCAGCTGGTGTTTGGTGTGCTACATATGCTCTTGTTGCAGTTCTCGGGATTTTTCAGATCTTCAATATCTTCGTTACCTCCATTTTGAATTGATATAGCACTTCAAAAAAGCAATTATGGGCTATGCACAGCTAGTTATTGGCCCTGCGGGCAGTGGAAAGGTTATTGACTTAATTTTTGTCTTTGGTCCATGTTATTACTTATTTGCTAATGAACCGCATTCTTACTTGGGAGATTTAATTTGACACGTGTTTCTTTATGTTTGCATATGGTTGTTTACTAAGAACTTTATTTTTTCTTTTTAACTTCATCTTTGGGCAAAGCATCTTTATATTACACAGTAAACGCTTTTCACTAACTAATGGCTTGTATAAAATTTTCTCCATCAGTCTACTTACTGCTCTAGTTTGTACAAACACTGTGAGGCTGTCCAGCGGACAATCCATATCGTAAACTTAGATCCTGCCGCCGAAAATTTTGACTATCCTGTAGCCATGGGTGAGTAGAGTTCATCTATTTTTTTTTTTTTATTCTGTTGTAAGTTTTATTGATTCGGATTTAGAGCAGCAAAGTGTTATTTGCTTGCAGATATTAGGGAACTCATTTCTTTGGATGATGTTATGGAGGAACTTGGACTGGGTCCAAATGGTGGTCTTATCTACTGCATGGAGTATCCTTGATATTTTTTTGTTCTATTGTTAATCAATTTTCTTTCCATGTTGATCATACATAGCTTAATTCTACTAGAGCTTACTGGCCATCCCAAAGATCATACGCACCTCTTGTAATCCTTCACAAGAGGAGCATGAATTTTACTTCATAATTTAAAGAACATTTATTCTTTTTGTATGATTATTGGATTCAAATTTTGTATGGTCTTAAATCTCCACTCTCAGACACCTTGAAGAAAATCTGGATGATTGGTTGGCAGAAGAACTAGATAATTACTTGGACGATGACTATTTAGTTTTTGACTGCCCAGGTATTTATGGTCCTATTTATAATTACCTATTTATCTATTTCATTATAAAATATTATATTGATGGTGGAATTAGGAGGGCAAGGATATTTAGAATATGTACATTTGCAATGCCTAACCTTTGACTTATTACTTAGTTGCTTGTGTTGTGTATGGGTGAACATTACAAAGCTGTCTAAGGAGTCATTGAACACATATGCAAACACAGAGAGGTGCCTAACCCTAACTACGTTTTTTCCTTTAAACTAATGGGCATAGATGAACGTAATTAAAAAAATCAGTACCTTCCCTTTAGGCATCTTGTTTTCATGTAATTTTATATGTACTAACATGTCTTCATATTCATGTATTGGTATTCTCATATGATGAATGCTAAATTAAGTGTTCTTGTTAGAATGTTTCTGTTGATTCGAATTGACCTTCCTCCTCTCTTAATGTTGCTTGCCTAAAAGATGTTATTCTAGAGATCTCCATTCTCCTCTCTATTTTTTTATTTTTTATTTTTTTATTTATTTTTTGTTTTGTTTTGTTTTGTTTCATAAATCTAATAGCATGCAAAATGTAGTTGGAAACTTTTGCCTAGATATAAGGACTGCCTAGACGTTCCTACAAATCTAAAGCACTATCTTCTTCTTAAAGTTTTGTAATTGAATCCTTTCTCCTTATCAGAGCAGTACTAAAGAAAGAACTTACTGTTTCTGTTGCCTTCTTTAATCTACTTTAAATGAAGTTATTACTTCCTGACATTTCATTCAAAGCCTTTATTTCATGAACATTTGCTTTGAAAACAATCCTCCTTAAATTGATTTATATAGCGTCAGACATTCATCTAGCTCGTCAGGGTTAGCCATTCCATGGCTAGAACCTTTTTCATTATCTGCAGAATGTTTAAAAGGAGTAACTTTTCCAGAATTCATTCCCAGCTACTTACTGTAATTTCATCCCTGCAAGATTTATGTACAATTTAAAGGGATTATTTGAGGGCCACATTCCGAAGTTTGAATCAAACGAACGTTGGCTGAAATTATTGGACATCAATGACGGGGACAATTGTTTGAGGTTATTTTGATTTGGATTTTTGAATAAAAGAAACGAATAGACCCTCTTAAAAAGGTGTAAAACAAAACCTGCCTTGGCTGCAACAAACCAGGAAATGTGACATATCTGAATAAGTGAAGAAGAATTCCTATGATTAGTATCAACGAAATTACCATACCTCACCATGGTTTGAGAAAATATTAAATTGCATTAGAAATTTAGAATGACCATAAAAACACCAATAAGATTCAATTGTGAACCCCAATGTTAAGTTCCTTCTAAAAGCCCCTTCACTATGTATTCTTTTTTCGTCATAGTAGTTAATTTTTATAAATGGATAGGAGTCGAATATAAACTTTAATATAACTTTTGTGCTTCAATTTGTCAATGCAGATTTTCTTATCTCATCATTTCAATTAATGAGGCCCTCTTTGTTTTTATGCCTATTTAGCACAGTTTAATACAATTCACACTTACCCCCAAAAAAGAAAAACTGTAATATATTTGTGTGATGTTGTGGCCCGAAATTTTTTGACCTGTTTTTGCTTGCGGGTCTTGGACCCTGTTTGGGACACTCTTGTAGCCCAGTATATAAGGGAGTTCAGGATTTGGAGTGGGTAATGAGCGCACTGAAAAACTCAGGAAAGAGTGAGAGCGAGAGCTACGTTTTTCACATAATGAAATCTTTTGCTGGATCTTCGTTGTGGAGTTGGCTTACACCGAACCACGTAAATCTTTGTTGTTCTTTGTGTGGCGTGATTCTTGTTTTGTTCTTGGTTTGCTGTGTTTGTCGTAACAATATGCATGATACACTTATATCAAGAGAACCATTTCTGTGAACCAGATTCTATGATATTTACATAATAGTATTTGTTTTATTTGCTAAATGTATAAGTTAAATCTAATGATATGCATCCTGGTTAGTTCATAATGTTGGCTGTACTTGGTTAATTGTGTTGGTTTAGGTATAGTTAGGTAACTCACATTCAATACCTGTAATACGGAACATTTTCAGAAGAGTTATTTCAAGAATTATCCTACAGTACAAATTTATAATATTTTTATTAGCTTCTCCCCGCTATTCTTATGAAAGAAAGTTTGTTCCCTGTTTCCAAGGCCAACTTACCATATGCAGTATGTCATGTAGTGTGGGAATGTTGAGGCTCATTGTTTTTGTACTTCTTTTATCTCAACAGGATTACATTTTATATCATCAAGAAATATTTTTGATTATTTTATAGGCCAGATAGAACTTTTTTCGCATGTTCCCGTGCTTAAGAACTTTGTGGAGCATTTGAAGCGTAAGAATTTCAATGTTTGTGTCGTGTACTTGCTTGATTCACAGGTTTGTATAAGGTTTTCTCCACTTATTCTAATTAATTTCAACATTTTGTTTCTTGCACTGGTTATGCCCCATAATTTTACCAAAACCGAGAGTTTAATTCTGTTTTGTTTTGTGTGTTTGTGCGTAGTTCATGACGGATGTGACAAAGTTTATAAGTGGTTGCATGGCTTCACTTTCTGCAATGGTGCAACTTGAACTGCCCCATGTTAACATTCTCTCCAAAATGGACCTCGTGACGAACAAAAGGGATATTGAAGAGTGAGCCCCTTTACATTAACTACTCTTTTCTACATTTAAGGTTGTTTTACTCTTTTACATTTTAATATATTTTAACCTTTTTGCTCTCAGTTACTTAAATCCGGAGCCTCAAGTTTTATTGTCAGAGTTGAATAGACGCATGGCTCCTCAGTTTGAAAAGCTTAATAAATCTTTGATTGAATTGGTGAGTTCTAAAGCAGGACATCTTTTATAAATAAATTCTATATTAATTGATATGCGATTTTGTAAGAAAGTGATTAACATATCTTGGTTCTTCTATCAATAAGATAGTGAAATTATTTCTATTTTTAAACCAAAAAGGAGTTTCAATTTATTACTACATTAGGTTAAAAAGTTTTAGTTCTAATGCTGATGGCATCAACCAGCACTCAAACCTTTGTGTAAGTTTTTTGTTAAAAAGAACCATCCCATTGTTAAGTTTGCTTAATAGAGCTCTCCGGGAATAGCAACTTGGTTGAACAACTGCTATTGGCATGATGAGCTTCTCCTCTATGAATTAATGATGAATTGGACGAGCAGCCCTTTTGATTCTATGATCTTTGATGTTGGGTATGTTTGCAACATATATAGGTACATAAATTGGTGTATATGTCAAATATCTACATCTGTATATATTTTAAAATCCTTATTGGAAAGTAGTTTCATTATTCATTCACAGCAAGGATACATTTGACATTTTTCCCTATAATATACAATAATTTGTTAGGATATTTTTTTCCTTTCATAATCTTGTAAAGTGTTGATTATTATTATTTTCTTATGTTTCATTAGCATACAGGGGGATGCTTGGATTGTTTTATAACTACTTTTTAAATACTTTTTGTAGGTGGATCAGTATAGTATGGTGAGCTTTGTGCCTCTTGACTTGAGGAAAGAGAGCAGGTACTCTCTCTCTCTCTCTCTATATATATGTATATATCTCTCTCCCTTTCTCTTCATGTGCTTGTGCACACACTTATCACATGTATGTCTGCTTGCATGTGCATGCAGATATGAGTACCAAAGTCCTATGTTTGCACACACATAAAGGATTGGAACCTTGCTACTAGGGTAATTATGTTGATTGTTACTATGATTTACTTTAGTTACACAGGGACCTCTACTTTGGTTTGAAAATTTTCAGTAATACTCCCTCTTGGACTCTCTGGAAATGGACACAATGGAGTTCCCTTATTTCCCCCACAATGTTATAAGATTTTCTATATTTCCTTTTCTGTTTTGTGGATAGGTGTAGCCAGGGGGAGCTTGTCCCACATTGGATCCGGATGGAAAAGTGAATGGGTATATACTGATTGGGTGTTAGCCCCACCTAATAGCTTAAGCTTTTGCGTTGGATCGTGAAACACCCATTTGTTATAGTTGGTATCAGAGCCAGACCCAGTCCTTGACCTGGTGTCACGCCAAGGGCTCGGCTCGGAGGGCGACCGGGTCTGCAAACCGGGTAGGCAGGGTGGCCCGAGCCGCAACGAGGGCGTTGCGAGCACAGACAATTCCCTATAATCAAATATTAATCAATTCCCTATCAGCCCCATCTCACTACCTTAATATGATTAATATTTGATTATAGATAATTCAAAATTAAAACCCAGCCAGAATCAGCCCGAGTCACCATCGTATAGTTTCTTCTGATCCACCACCAAAACCAGTTCAGCTGTGTGAAAACTTCTGTAGAGGCTATCAGATATGTAATTTTAATTTTAAGCTTTTGGAATTCGAGTTTCTTAATTTAGGATCCCATTGTGAGGGTATGTCGGACTAAAATTCGTTGAGGGTTGGTCAGATCTCCAAAACAGAGGGAGGAGCATAGCATGTATTCTCTGCGTGACTTTTGTTTTGCAATATGGTGTATGCATGTATATTTGACTCGACTGCTTGTGCTTTGTTTTTGTGTCTTGAGCTTACAAATTTCAGTAGAATCAGGATGGGTAACGAACCTGACTGTTCTTGTCTTGACTGCTTGTGCTTGTTTTGCAATATGGTGTATGCATGTATATTTGACTCGACTGCTTGTACTTTGGTTTTGTGTCTTGAGCTTACAAATTTCAGTAGAATTTTGTCAACTCCTCAGTTCCCTCTATAGGATTAAATCCTCATGAAGGCGACCAAGGTGGGGGTAAGTAGGTGTGCGTAAAAAGCATTAAGCTTGAGTTTATGTTAGGTTGGTCAATATTAAAGTTCAGAACATGGCAATGGAAAAAATACTTCCCTTAATGGTGAAAAATCAGGATGGGTAATGAACCTGACCGTTCTTGAATAGCTCAGCTCCAGGTCAAATTGAGCTTGTTTAATAAGCAAGTGAACTGAGCTCAAGCCCCATCTCCAAGCTCGTTTAATAAACAAGCCAAGTCCCAACCCATGCTTTTGGCTTATGTGTTCCGAAGTTATATTACTGACGACTTTGACTAACATTGGGCTTTTCCTTTCCTTTTCAGTATACGGTATGTGTTGTCACAAATTGACAACTGCATTCAATATGGAGAAGATGCAGATGTGAAAGTTAAGGATTTTGATCAAGATGCTGATGATTAGGGGCTCTAATCTGTTGGCTGCTTATGAAAACTCGTTACTTGAGTTGCAAATACTTGACAGAGGCCATTCAATTGGTGTTGTTTTAAGAACAAAAGTTTCATATAACCAATCGAAACAGTGTAAGGATCTTTTGCAAGAAAGCTACTTCAGTGTTGGACCTTAAGTAAGCTACTTAAAGGTAGTTTCATCTTGTCATTGCAGGTTTTACATTTTAAACTTTTATCTCCCCAAGGATTTTACCTCGAAACATTGGCCTCTTAAAATCTGGATGTATCCAAATATTACGACACTATTTTAATTTACTTGAGCAACAATACAGAAACAGTGACTGGTGAGCATTCAAAAGTTCGAGCATGGTGTTCACTCACCATCTTCATCGTCGATTTTAATTTGGCTCTTCTTTCCAGGTTGCTTGGCTTATTCAGATTGTGTCCGTCACAGAAACAAAATTTGCAGTCCGTCATTTTTCAGTCAATACCTTGGCCTTTTTATTTTTTATTTTTTTACAGCAATACATTGGGCATTGCAAATAGCAGTAATTTGATCCGTACCATCAAGGAAACGGTCAATCAAACGTTTTATATTTATTATTTTTTGTGGGATGCTGGAGAATATATATGTATATTACATGCCGACGTGCAAAGCCGAAGAAGAAGATAAAGGTGGCCGGCAATGTGGAATTAATTATTATGTCTGTTAGTGTTGAATTTATTTGCTTCAATTAATTGAATGAAACATTTTCTTAT
The DNA here is from genome assembly GCF_030987335.1 of Cornus florida. Taxonomy (NCBI): domain Eukaryota; kingdom Viridiplantae; phylum Streptophyta; class Magnoliopsida; order Cornales; family Cornaceae; genus Cornus; species Cornus florida. The sequence goes on from NW_026775578.1 coordinate 8,496,525, forward strand.
TGTTTTGCAGTAGCAGCATAACAATAATTACAGCTACCTTTAACTTATTAATCTTGCCTTCCAAATGAAATACTCTTTTATATATATATATATATATGTATATATTATTATGCTTGCAAAATATGCAAAAAGAAAGAAAAATATGAATTTATAGTTTACTATCTCTTATAATATATAAATTTTCATAAAAGTTGGCTGTGTTTGGTTTATAAACCATGTCAAAATATAAATTAATAAATATATATATATCAAAAATTGTATTATGGTAAAAATTGTATTATGGTAAAAATTGTATTATAGTGATATTCTTAAAAGATTGAGAGTTTAAGTCCGTATCACATTATTTATACTTTAATATAATTACATTTGATCTTAAAGGTATATATATATAAATAAATTATATATTAAAATATTAATTTATAGTTACGAAATTTTACTTCTATTTAGTAAAAATATAAATTAATTATTCAGTAATTTATAACTTATATATATATATATATTTGACAAAAGTATAACTTATTATAAAATAAATTTGAAGGGTTTATTTGTCTTTAAATGGTAAGAAAAGTAAAGGGATCGTAAATTTTGCAGACAGAAGTGGCATTTTTAGAAACGCAAACGGAAAGAGTCGGGTCAATTGTTCGCATCTTGACATGATAGGATTAAAACTGTTGGGTCCCACTCGCGCGTGGCATAAAATAAAAATCTTTCTTATTAATACCGAAAGTCAATAGAGTTCCCTCTCGCCCTTTCCTCGACTCTCAACTGCCTTTCCAAAATGCAAATGAAAAAGATATAGTACTAATATTCATCTCTATACTCTCTCTCTAAAGTGCAAAAGGAAAGATTTGGTGTTTATCAGTCAACGGATCCAAGTTATCCGAAACAAAACTAATATGAATTTTGATCTCATCAAAGATGTCCCAAGCTGATGTCTCTTACAGGTTCACTCTAATTTCAACTCTCTCTGGATTAATTTATATAATTATATATCTATGTATATCGATTCCCACTATGTGTTTTTGTGATTGTTTGGTGAATCAAGATAGATTATTGGATCACTTCAATTTTTTATTGTTATTTACCGGATTATATTTTTTTCTTTTTCTTTTGATTGCGATCTTGCTGGTTTTTATGTACAAGTGTTTCACGATGATCTGTAAGTTTATGTTGATGGTTCAGCTTATTTGTCTTGATCATGACTAACCTTTTTTTTTTTTTTTTGTGTGTGTGGTTAATTTGGCTATTGAATCATCTCAAACCTCAAGAAAGTCAAAGGGTTCGCAATTGTAGATAATTTTGAGAAATATATATGTATCAATGCAGGTGCTAATGTCAATTGTAAATTGTTTAGGCTTGTAGGATCTTTTTGGAAGTTGAGCAAATGTTAAGAGCAGAGGGGACTCATAAATTTTTAGTTGATTTTAATTGGTACATAACTTATATCAAGTTATTCAGAATGTCAATATTTAGGAGCATGAAATGATGAATGAAAAATGATTGTGTAGTTAAAAGATTGAAAGGAGGTGGCAAAAAACTTGACAATTTAAAACAAGCTTTTCAAGCACTTCGTAAACCTAATTGGTTACTTCCAATAAGGCAGATTTCTTTTTTAAATACATCATCATCATCCTTGCCTTTATCCCCCACCAACGGGGTTGGCCACATGGATTCTCTTTTTCCAATCCTTTCTATCATGAGCCATTTCTCCTATTAGATTTATTTTTTTAAAATAATTTCTTATCACTTCATTCCATGTTAGTTTTGGTCAACCTCTTAGCCTTTTACCTTCTATGCATATCAATCTACCTCTCCTCACTGTCGCATGTATAGATTGGCATTGAATATGCCCATACCACCCAATTCTACTCTCTCTTATTTTCTCACTAATAGGCGCTATACCTAATTTCTCCCTAATTCTCTAATTGTTAATTTTACCTCTCCTAGTTATTTCCAACATCCATCTTAATATTCGCATTTCAGCCTCATGGATGTGTTGTTCGTGTTTTTTTTTTAGCGCCCAACATTCCGTTCCATGTAAAATAGCCGGTATAGTGATGGTTCTATATACTTTTCCTTTTAGCTTAATTGGTATTCGTTTATCGCATATAACCCCACTAGCATTCCTCCCCTTTGTCCAACCTAGTCCAATTCTACTACTTTCATCATCATCAACCTCTCAATCTTTTTGTACAATTGATCCCATGTATCGAAATTAGATAATTTGAATAATGCTTTGGTCTTGAATTTTTATTACTGCATTATCATTCTCTATAGCGCTATTAAATTTACATACCATGTATTCCATTTTTGTTCTACTATTTTGACTCTAGTGCATTTCTCCAATCTACTAATTTTGTTGCTAAGGTTTCCTTAGAGTTATCCAGTAGCACTATGTCATTCGCAAATAACTTGCACCATGGAAGGTGTCCTTGCAAGTCTTTCGTTATTTCATCTAATATTACCAAAATAAATATGGATTTAGTGCCGAACCTTGGCGTAATCCTACTTTTATAAGGAAAACATTCGTCTCTTCACATATAGTACAAACTCTAGTCTTAGTATCCTTATACATATCCTGAATAAGTTCTATAAATCTTTCCGGAATATGTTTTCTTCATAGGCCCCACCAAATCATTTCTCTAATTTGGGGCTTTCATGTAGTTTATGCTCTCTAAGGATTTCACTTTACTAGGAAATCCCCCCACTGCTATCAAATGCCTTCGCTAGGTCTTTAAAAACCATGTGGTTTTTTTTTTTTAAATATGGGAACACAAATTATGAGCTAGTATCTCCATTTTCCTTGCATTGCTTCTTAGGACAAGCATTTTATTATATCAACTTGACAATGAAAAATACACATCCCCTTTCTTCACTATAATTAGGAACAACCTTCTTTTGGCAATTCTAGTTCAGAATTGTTCTTGTTGGATGTGAGGTGGTTAGTCTCATGGGTCAGCAAGTCTTTGTAAGGTAATATTTGGGAATATTATTATCAAGGTCCATTAACGTTGTTTTGTTTGTCATGTAAATAAAAGGAAAAACTTTTATTTGCCCCTGGTAAAAAAATGTGTGCACGTATCCTTCGTTGTCTATTCTAATAGTAGCAAAGTTTTCATGTTCTTCTCTTTTTCTTATTTATTCGTTTCTTTCAAAAGTATGCGTAATTAAACTTCCAACTGTTTCCAGACCGAAGACAGCGATATCTTTCCAAATTCAAGTTCTGCCTTAAACAGCAGTTTTCTTGACACCCTATTGGATGGCCGCCACAATCAAGCACTGGGATTGAAATCTCATCCTGTTGGCTTGGAATGGAATGAAACTACTATACCCGCACCCCCCGAGTAATCTCAAATCACTTTTTGATTCAAAACCGTCACATGGGGGTTGGGTGGCTTGAGATTCCATAGTTTGTGGGTCATTAATTCAGATATCATTCCACTATTAAAATCATGCCCCAAATGCTGGAAAGGGTTGGCATTGGAATGAGATTCAAATGCTCAATTCCTATCATGGCCTATTATTTAACATCATGAATATTGACTTTTTATGTTTACCTTATTGTTGATTTGGATTGACATTCTTATCCGAACTAAATAAATTAGAACTCTCTCTCTCTCTGACTGTGTGGGTGTGGTTGAAATTGGTAGAGAAAATTAGGTTTAACCAGTAAAGCTGTTCCTACTTATTTAGTTGTAATTCGATTCTCTTATACTGGGAATCTAACAATCCTCGCTCAAAATTTTTTTGGTTGCTCTTTTAATCTTTGACAGAAGGGTAGTGGCTCAACCAACTTCTGTTTTTTGTATCTGTTCTCTTTTTTTTTTTTTAGTTTTTAGTTTTTTTACATTTTTTAAATAACAGAGGGTGTCCTAGCCTCTTATTGCGGACTATTCCCTTCAGATACACGCAATCATCCCCAAACCATGGGTATAGGGTAAACCTAGTCCTAGGGCAGAGGTTTTTGATGCTTCCACAAGACCAACTGGGCTAATGGCCTAGTGGTAGCAACTGCTTAGTTTCTTGTTCATTTATTGTTTTTTTTTTTTTTTTTTTTGCCTGACCCTTTTTTTCCTTTTTAGTTTATCGTTAAATTACTCCATTTTTCTAGTTAATAAGGTGCAAGTTAGGCTAATTATTTTTGTGCTAGATGCCAGATTTTAGTAACTATATGTCCAATATAATAGGTCTTCTTTTTTGTTTATATTTGTAAATACCTATCCAACCATTTAACTCTTGTTAACCACCACCAGCTTGGAGAATCTCGATCATGCAGCATTGTTACTTCATAGGGCCAAAGCATTTAGAATTTGAATGGTTGTTGATGAATATTGTGCATGTAGTTGAGTCAGCAAACACTCTTCTTTGTTTTAACTATATGTCTATTAATTTAATTCTCTGGGATTGATTCCTGACAGGTGCAAAAAATTCCTTGGAGGGGGTGTGTGTGAGTAAACACTTGGAAATATATATATATATATAATTTTCTTGTTTCTGAATATGATGTATATTATGGTTGCATGTCACTTGTTGGATTAATGTAATTTCCTCTTTACTTTCTCTGCAGCTGTGGATCTTGTGGGTACCCTCTGAACTTATCCTCTTCTAATCGCATTTCTGGCATAGGTTCTGAGTATCACAAATCCATTAAAAAAGGCTATATCTCCTTCCTCTCCATCGATCTCAGTCGTTTCACTCAGGTTGATGAGGTAAACTGTCTTCCTTTTCCTTGGGGTCGATATCGTTCCAAAACCAAGCTTCTTTGTCGTAAATGTGGGGCTCTAATTGGTTACGGATGTGGAGACTCACCTGCTCTATGTGGTTTTGACTCACCCACTTCATCTCGCTCAGCTTATAAAAAGTTCATGATAAAGATCCGAACTTTACAACCTTCAGAAGAGTGATAGAAATCTGACATGGAGAATCCTTCTAGAGACGGTCCTACCTCCATTATGTACCTTCCTGATGATTGCCTGTATATTATTTTCCAAAAGCTTGACAGTGGCTCTGATCGCGAATCATTTGGTTTGACTTGCCATCGCTGGCTTCATATTCAAAACTCAAGTCGTCGATCCTTACAGTTCCTATGTTCGTTTGGCCTACTTAACCATCCTTCATTATCTCAAAGTAGCCACGGCAATAATGTCTTCCAGTTTTATAGTTTACTGAATCGCTTTCGGCAACTACAATCATTGTCCTTATCTGGGTGCATGGATCTACCTGATTCAGCCTTGAGTCAGCTGCAAAATTATGGCTCAAAGCTGCAGAGTCTCTATTTAGATTGCTGTTTTAAAATCACCAATAATGGACTCTCCTCGGTTGCTACTGGCTGCCCTTTGTTGACATCTATCAGTCTTTACAGGTGCAATGTTAGTGACATTGGCCTAGAGACTTTGGCAAACTCTTGCTTAGATTTAAAAGATGTGAATCTCTCATATTGTTCACTTATATCTGATCATGGAATAAGTGCTCTTTCACAAAAATGTCGTCAGCTTCAAGCAGTCCGGATATCTTACTGTCGGAGCATAAGCGGTGTTGGCTTTAAAGGCTGCTCACAAGCGTTGGCTTACTTAGAAGCTGATTCCTGTAAGCTTGAACCAGAAGGGGTTTCGGGAATTGTTAGTGGAGGTGGGCTCGAGTATCTGAATGTTTCTAGCCTAAGCTGGGTCAATGGTGGTGGTTTGAGAGCAATCGGGGCTGGGTTAGGCACAAGGTTAAAAATCCTTAATTTTCGTATTTGCAGAACCATTGGAGATGAGTCTATTGTGGCAATTGCTAAGGGGTGTCCATTACTTGAAGAGTGGAACTTAGCAGTATGTCACGAGGTTAGGATATTAGGGTGGGAAGCAATTGGGTTTTATTGCTGTAATTTGGCGAGACTTCATGTGAATCGGTGTCGGAACTTAAGTGATCGTGGGTTGCAGGCTCTGAGAGATGGCTGCAGAAAGCTCTCAATTTTGTACATTAGTCAGTGTCATGAAATCACTTCTACAGCAATGGAATTGTTCAAGTTTTTAAGAGCTGATGTGGAGATCAAAGAAGAAGAAGTGATGTGTATTGCGCCTGTCTGGGCCTTTCAAAGATTTAGGTAAAACAATCAATTTGACAGACGAAGATGATAGAAAAAAAAAAAAACTCAATGCAAACTAATGCTTCAACTTACGTAAAGCTCGAACCTAGCTGAAGATGTATGTATCAGCAGAAGGGTCTCAACTTCTCAAGTGACTGGTAAGATTTTATTTATTTCGAAGTTATATTGATACATTGTTAAACATCCCATTGTTTGTAGCTTGGGTACATATTCTTATATCAATAGTAATTAACCTGTTTATCGCTAAATATTCCATTTTATACTCGCTTATCCTTTCTATTATTATGATATCAGTATTATTATTATTTTTATTTTTGTGACCGTTTGAATTGTTTGGTTCCAACTGCACCTTGAACCTGCTTGATCCCCAGGTTATTCTGTCAGTTCAAGCACCGCTTGCATAGCTCAATTAATTTTCCCCAACGGGGCTTTACCAGTATGATCATCAATTGATCAAATCAGGGCATGTTACCCAAGTCTCGATTGGGTTTAAAACCCGATTGATGTACCCGATTCACAATGTGTCAATAGTTGAACCAATCATCTGAAAAAAAGAGAGACTCCTATCGATTACTGTGTTAGAGCTCTGAACAATCGCCAAATGTTGCTCCTGTTTTTCACCTCACAATATGGGAAAATAAGTCTCTATATACAGCGTGCAGACGTGGGTTTTAAATTCTTCATGGATAAATGAGCTGCAATAATCTAGATAAGGGTCTTAAGGTTCATTTGAATAAATGAATAGATTTGGAAGGAGAAATATTTTATTACAGTAATAGTGGAATTTGGACCTCTATTGCCAAGAATTTCAAATCTCTCCTCACTTGTTACACCCTGCTTCATTTGTTAGGAGAGAGAGAAGGAAGAGATTGAAGGGTAATATCATAATTTAAATATTTTATAACAGCATTGTTTTTTTTGTCCATATTTGAAAGGATGAAAATTTATAAAAAATGAAGGATTTTGAGGTTGGGAGCTAGGATTGGGACTTGACTCGTTTATTTGAACTTTAGTGAAGACCCTACGAATGGATAAATTCATATTTGAACGATCTTATTAGTAAAAAAAAAAAAAAAAAAACAAGGGCCATCACGCAGCCAGGGAAAAGGGCTGCTTGCTTCCCAAGTTTTACATTTGAATTATATATATATATATATATAAATATCGGTCAAAAGCCATCATGCAGCCAGGGAAAATGGCCTTCAGAAACTTGTTCAGACTAGAACGTCTTTAAACACAACTTTGTAACTTGATTATAATAATACAAATGGAGAATTATTTAAACAGAACTTTATTGTAATAATACATGTAATAAAAGAGGATTAACAATTATATTAATTAGAATTAATGACTTAGAAAATAATTTTACAATATTAACTTGGAATGCATGCGTACGTGTATATTTTATAGGATATTATTATAAGTAACATTAATTTAATGCACTTTACTTTTGAAGGGAAATGATATTATGTCCTCCAAAAAGTATTAGTGGTATGCTTGTGACAAAAAGTAGTGCATTTGCGGCTTTGCACATAATTTGAAAATGAAGAACAAGCCTCAAATCAGATTCATCGTACAGGTGCAAAGGATAAAGGATAAAACTAATACCCAAACGATATGTGGAGAGAGAGAGAGAGAGATAGGCTTCCTTTATTTAATGCAGAGAACAATTCCAGTATACATAGATATATACAACAATGGCAGCATCATTTCCATATCTATTCTTACATCCATACAGACTACACAGTACTTCCATTTCCATTCGCTCCTTACGCAGGATGGACAGAAAGCTAGAGACCAAAAATTAGTTACCAATCGTTCGGAAAAAAATAATAAAAAAAAATCAGTTACCAGTATGATCTCCCCAGACACCGTCCCATGCACCACTTGGAGCAACCTTGGGTCCTTCGACGTAGTTCTGATTCCCATGAGGAACTTGAGGTCGCGGAAGTCCATCGGGTCCAAGTGGATGATGAACTCTCTTGGGCTTTGTTTTGACCCCAAGCACTCTCAACACAAATCTGGCCAGTTCCCCATACAATAACCCTGAGCGATCAAACAGCTGCAAATGATACATCCATGAGTCATTTAAGCAAAACATCTTGGGTAGGTTCAAACTGTAGAACATGACAGCAATATCAGACTAATTCAATCGCTGAGTTTGGGATTACAAGGGCAATCCTACAATCCATTTTTGCAAATAACTAAATGGGGAGAGTAAAACATGACAGCACCTGAAGAAGTGCAGACATGAACATGTGGAATGCTTGTGTATTCTGGTCTATCAGGATTGCGATCCGACCGAAAAAGGTTACTACGCCTTGCATCTGTACACATCATATAATCAAATACATACGCACATCAAAAAGGAAAAAAGAAATAAAAACAAATGTACATTATGGCACAGATAAAACACAACTTAAGCCTAGTAAAATATATATAAAAAATTTAACACCACCCAGAAATTATTGGCTGCTAGAGGTTGTGATTTAACAGAAGGAGAAGAATAACTTGTAATTCGCAGTTTAAATAATTTATATAATGGCACACACAATTGCATGCTCTTGCAGCCCCCCTTCTCAAATAAATAAGAATTTTTTTTTCCGTCTCACCAAGTTTTCCCATGCTTATCTTAAGAACTTTAAAATAAAACCCTGTTAACTTCATCCACGATGTGGGTGCTACCAACTTGAACTAGTAAGAGCAAAAAGTTAAATGCAGAAAAATTGCATGGGCGGTAGCACACATAATAGGAAACGTATCAAGTACTGAACACAGTGGCTGTGAAAAGTCCAGACTACCAGAAACAAGCACTTAAATCATCTATTTTTTCTTGTCTGAGGCCGATATTTTGGTTCAATCCAGATCCTTTACTCTAATTACTTTAAAGCTAAATTTGCGTAAGGTGGAGCTGAAAGAATCATCTCAGCCAAGTTATCAAAGAAGCAGTATAATACATGGTCAGCTAATAGTATCATTTCTGCCAGATGGAAAATTCAATCCACGTCAACTAGGATAGGTCTTCTCATTCCAACTATGCCTCATCTAGTTTTCCTGAATGAGCTCTCCCCTATCACGGGATCTTAAAATACAATTTTGTGAGAAAAGGAGGGGAAAGATTGAAACTTCCTGATCTTGAAAGGCCAACTACAAATTGACAGCAACCCTTAAGATTAACAATTGCAGTAAAGGATAAAATTTAGAATCATTTAATCTTATAGTCCTCATATGGGCAGCCAACCACATCATACATTTGGCAAACTTTACTTTTCCGATAATATACCAGAAGATGTTCAGAATGCATAAAAACTTAAAAGAGCCAAAAGAATGTGAATGCTCTAAACGAACAACTTCTCTAGTGTCAGACTGTCAGTAATGCATATTAAAAAGTAAACAAAGGAAGATATTCATCTTGAATTACCATTCGCAAGAACGACATCCAAAAGCCTGGTGGAGAGGACGGAGCACCAAATGGATTATTTGGATCCTGATCACCATATGGACCTCCCATGCCCATCCCATAACCACCCATTGTGCCTCCAAAACCACCCATTGTGCCTCCCAAGCCACCCATTGTGCCTCCCAAACCACCATTGTACATTCCCCCACCGTACATGCCAGAACCTCCATAAAGGCCACCATAACCTCCTCTATACATGTTGTTTCCATACAATCCTCCATATGAACCTGACATTCCCGAACCATAACCAGAATTATAATTCAAACCAGAACCATAGCCTGTATGGGCACATCAAACAAGTCCATCAGAATCATAAAATAATGGGTTAAAGACTTCAACCTAAGCATATAATGTATGTTATTTGATTTCAACCTAACTATTAGTGTGTTGGTTACTGCTTACTAGCTGCGTAGAATACAAGATTCTACCTTGATTTTTATGCATGGTACATACAATCTGAGTCAATGGTGTAAACCAGAAAATTGAGGGTCTAGTTTGCTTGTTCAAACACCAAAGGCCTGAAGGCCAGTTCTAAAAACACCAGTATACGGTATTGATATACTATGATTCACAACATAACGCCCAGCAGAATCAAGAAACACACATAATGTGACATAGATATAATAAATATAAAGCACATTTAGGCAAGATATGAATAATTTTAAGAACAACACAAATGAACCCACATTAAGTCATTGTGCAAGATTATTGTGATGAAATTTGTAAATGAAGCACGATGAAAAATTAGAACAATATGTACCTCTGTAAGTGCTGCCATAAGTCTGCTGCTCCCAAGGCCTTGTGGGTACAGGCCTCCCAAGTGCATTTCTGTTTACGGTCATATTCCTATCAGCTGTGGAAACAATTTCACCATGTTGTGCGGTTCCAGAAGCCTCAACTACATCACTGGTGCTACCAGAAGAGGGAGGTTTGAAAGGCGCAGGACCGGTTGATGAACTAGCTCTTTCCCAGGGTTTTGGAGGAGAATTATTAGCTGAAATGGAAAAATGAACCAAAAGCAAATAAATGAAAATGAATTGCAATAATTTCAAGTGGAGCACATTGGAAAATGAAAATTTGGGATAGAAGGCATAAAAAATAGAACAAAAAGGGAAAGGGCACGAAACCATTACTGAGATTCTCTGAGCTGCTAAGCAATACTAAAGTCTAAATTGAAACTAATACTGGATATGGAGTCAGGGTGTATAAATCCTCATCTCTCTTCTATTGTGACATATTGAATTATCAATGTCACCATGTTCTCCAAACATTTGAGTCCAAATGAATTTATATGTGGCCATTGTTACTTCATATTTAAATGAATGACATGTGACAAGAAATATATTATCTGATAAGCACAGAAACAAGTGGCAAGAAAATCATCCATTTTGCAATTTGCACAGATGTCATTCCAATGAATAATGGCCAAGAACAACTGATAATCTGATATCCTCAGGGGGTCTTCTGCCATCAGCAGGACTGGTCACAAAAGAAAGAAGGAATTTGGGGGGGGGGGGCGCTGGGGGTGGGGAGGAGGAAATGGATTAGATTGTGCAAATGTTCTCTGCAAAAAATGCAGATTTAAATGAGATTTCTTGTGAAATAGATTTTACCTCTGCATATTAAATTCATCCCATCTAAATTTGGGCTCTAACCTTACACCTCAAATACAAATGCACAAAAATAGAATTGGCACCTTCATTGTCACACTTCTATAACATAACTTGTTAAAAGGTGAAACCATCAGAGCTAGGGTGATTGTCCTTATTATAGAAAACAACCTTTTCAATTCACCCAAACATAAAAGCCTTTATACTAGCCTGGCAATAAAAAAAACTTGTCATTCTTCAACCCAATATTCTACCTTATTTCCTATTATAAAAATATAAGCAAAATACCTAAGAACTTCCTGAGAAAATATGTCCTACAAACCATCCCCTTCTATAAGGAGGTTGAGAGAAGTTAATATGTATCCCACCATTTGTTAGTGTATTAATATTTAATCTAACTAACTTAATATTAGCCTATAACCCATTTCTTCCAAATTCCACCTAAAATTAAGCCAGCCACTTTCAGGTTCTGAGTGATAAATAATTTCCACCAAAAGTTTGTTTTGCCATTCAGCTGAAATTCTAAAACATCTTCATTCCATGTTTCACGTCACACAATGTCAACACTTCCCATAAGACCCAAGCTCGGAAAATGCATGAGAAACAACAAAACGTGACCCCTTCTGACTCAGAACAATATCGACCTTGGATATTTTAATATTTTTTCTTTCTTTTCCTCCTCTGTAAAAGCATATAGGAAACTATAAACATTGAAATTTTCATGATAAATATATCAGTTCAAGACAACCAAAAGCCAAAACATATTTCCATCAAACTATAAATCAAAACCGAAATCAAATCAATGGTAAAAGAATTTAAACAACGATGAAACCAGATTAATTGTAATTATATCAACAAAAAGAGGGAAAAAAAAAAGTGATATTGGATCGAACTTTACGGACCTGATTGTAGAGGGTTGGATTCCATAGCGATGAGAAAATTAGAAACGCTTCTCGGAGAGAGGGAGAGAGGGAGAGAGAGAGACCAGAAAAAGGAGGGGGCAGAAGAAGAAAAAGGACGATAAAGTTACTATTGTACCCTTTGTATTGATGTACCATAATACAGTTTTGCCGTTTGTAATTGAGACTGCATAAGGCGTCCAATAATATGAGATGGGCCAAGATCAGCCCATTCAAGGCCCAAAAGATCTTCTTTGTGTGGGGAAAACCCGTTTAAACCGAGCTCAAGCCCAAACCGTCCCATTAAAGGCCCAATATAAATTTTTTCACTTTCTTAAAAAGCACCACCATTTAGTAAGAAGGTTTTTTAAATTATTGGTGTGGTGGGTCCAATAATTTTGTGTCTGGTTAGACATTCGAATTTTTGCATGCGAGGTCTAACAATATTATATTTTGTGAGGAAGCGGTGCCGTGAGAAAACAGGAATGAAGTAACGAATTTTGTATGTTCGGTACCTGCACTTTTTGAATACGTTTTTTAATATGTGTTCAACATTTTATATACGTATTCATAAGTAAAAATTAATTTTATTATTTTGAACACTTCTTAAATACTTTTTTGACATTTTTTGAACATTTTTAACCTAAGTCTACCCAATAATATTGAAAAAAATATAAATATTATCATAACAAGGTAGTAAAATAATGATATATATAATATAAAAAACATTACAAGAAAGACATAATTTAATTTTTTAATTCATTTCATAGCCACTATTAGTATAGAAATTATAAATGAAATGATATTACTGAATAAATGTATAAAAATAAAAACTTATATTCATATGTACCTCTGTTCACACCGTACTGTGTCCATATTTCTTGTCCATTAGTTCGGTAGAAATGATATAAAGAAATAAAGGAGAATAAAAATGATGACACATCCTTCCTCTTTTACAAATTTTCCATTATAGAAGTTTTAAATTAAATATTATTGTAAATTATACAAGTTCTTACAATTCTATTATTTATAAATTATAATATTATAAATACTATTGAATATAATAATAAAAACAATTAAAAATTTTTCTTTCCTTCCCTCTTAACTAACATTAGAAATTATTCCATCCGATATATCCATCTCTTCTTCTCTTCCTTCTATTCAATTTTTTTCTTTCCAACCAAACAAAGCAACAAATTTTTGGTTACATATCGCAACACAAATTTAGTTAATAAACAACATTAATCCACAGCTGGCAATCTCGCTCTATTAATTTAATAAACAACATTAATCCACAGTTGGCAATCTCGCTCTATTAATTTTATAAATTGAGGCTATATAAATACATATTATACATTTTTTTATTCCTTTACTAGTCACGTCTTGTTCCAAATATTCTTTTAAATAAAATAAAAAAATGTTGTTTCACCGTTGATTTTTTAATATAATTTGAAAATTAACTTGAAATTAATTTAAATATTAAATGAGTAATTGAGACCATTTGCGTAGACCAATGCAAATTTGTCTGTGCATAAACTGCAAATTTAAACGTAATAAAAGCAAATTAGGCCCACCGTTCCAAAGAAAAGTGATGGACCGAAATTGCTAAACATCCTATGAGATGAAGTGAAGCCAATAATCCTGGCTATATTCGGTAGGAAAGAAGAGAGATTGTGTATTTATTTATTTTTATTCGGCTGAATAAAAAAGAAGAAATTAATAATTTATTATGTTTATTAAAAAATAAAAAAATATAAAGTTTTAATTATTTTTATCATTATATCTAATAATATTTATAATGTTGTAATCTATAGATAATAGAATTATAATTTAAAAGTTGTATAATTTATGATAGTATTTAATTTAAAACTTATTTCCTCCTTTCTTCCGCAAAAAAATGGACGAATGAAAATTTGTAAAAGAGAATCTTTCTTATTTTCCTTTTTTTTCTCTTTTTTTTTTTTCCTCGTATCAATTCTACTTAACAAAGAAAGTTCGTTGTTTCTTTCTTATTTTCTCTCCACACCCATTCCTTACTTCCTTTCTTCATACCTACCGAATATAGCATAAAGAAAGATTATCCCACTAAAAAAAATCACAAAGTCAAAAAAAAAAAAAAGCCAAGCTAATTAAATTTGTGGTGGTTGATTTAAATTTGAGATTTTTTAATTTTTTTATTTATATAGCCCGGGACTAGATGGTGCTTAAAAAAAAAAAAAAACTAAATGATAGATAATTCGTAAAATTTGATATACTTAGTTATGTGTTAATTTGTAATTAGTGTAAAATTTTCTCGTGAGTTACTTTTCCTATTAGGCTCCGTTTGATTAGATGGAAATAAGTTATAAAAGAAAAGAAACAGAAAGTGAATGAAAAGAAAAAAGATTTCCTAGTATGCATTTAGTATGCATACAAAAACTATCTTTATGAATTAAAATGATAAATTAGTAAATTCAAATATATAATTATTTATATTTATTTATATTATTTATACTTAGAATAAGGCTTCATAATATTTTCTAGGTAAAACTAATTATTAGTTTAAGATAAACAAATAAAAAAAAATTAGAGACTTTTGTTTGGGAGAAAAATGAAATATTTCACCGTATAAAATATATATATATATATATCCATACCGGATTATGAATAGCTATAATTGCAACATAGAACAGAGGATTAAAAAAAATAAAAAATTCTATTTAGAAGCAAGATCTATTTTACCATGAATTTGGTTAGTATTAAAGTCTTTCGAGAAAGTTATGATAAAATATTTACTTATCAAAAAAAAAAAAAAAAGTTATGATAAAATATGATTTTATTAATTTGGGTACGATGAAAGTGAAAAAAATAATAATTCTACTTACCAAAATTACTTTTATGTCAATTAGAATTTTAGAAATAAATATTGTTCAATAGATGATAAAAAAAAAAAAGATTATAATAAAATAAGGCAAACTAATTTTTAAATGTTGGATTACACATAATTAGAGAGCAGAGGCTCAACTAAATATTAATATTTTTTTTTATTTTTTTTCTTTTATTTTTGAACCTTCACATTAGATACGTGGATTATATTAAAAAAGATACACCTATCCTATTTTATTGAAAGGAAACAAAAATTATTGCTTCATAAAAATAGTTGTAGAAAACTCACAAAGTCACAAAAGAGATAATTACCCAACAACAAATACAAACAAGTTAATTGGATAAAATAGGAAAGTCAAATAAAAGGGATTCCTTTCATAGAAAAATACTATTTTCTCGTGTTTTGTACGTGAAAATATTTTAAGACAAATAGACCGATGCGGGAAACTAGATTTTATCTTTCGTTTCTTTTTCCTTCTATCCAAACTCCAAAAAAGTTTAAAAATTTTCTCTTTCCTTTATTTTCTATTTGATTCCACTTAACCAAAGGAAGCCATATAGACTCTAAAGAGTCCAATTAGATGGAGAGTGAAAGTGAAAAAAAGTGAAATCAAATTTTCATCATGCATTTGGTTAACAGGAAATCTTTTTTTTTTTAAGAAAGTTGTAAGAAAATCTTATTTTGATAGTTTGGATAGCATGAAAAGGAAAAGAAATTGTTTCCACTTATGGAAAATATTCTTATATTTTTAAACAGTATAAAAATAAATAAATTTATGCTGAAGAAATACGGAGTAGTATTTATACTTAATTATTTATTTTAACAACAAATAGTGAAATATGGAATATAATAGGATGTTAAAATCAAAAAGAGAACGACATGTGAGTCCCACAGCCCCACATTTTAGGTTGGATTTTTTTGGACTGATGTTTCATTGATTGTTCACTCAAAAAGGGAACTCAAAAAGTATAATACTCTATTTTTTTTTTAAAAAGCATTTATTATTGTTGTTCAGGTATACAGTACAAATTTGCTCTGAGCGTGAGCATATATAAATATTCCCTTTGAAGCCCAAGTTGCTTAATTAAAAAAAAATTGATTTTCTACACGTTCCGTACCCATTTTGACCTTTTCCTCTCTCTCTCTCTCTCTCTCTCTCTCTCTCTAATAGTCTCTATAGTCTATCTACAATATTTATATATACATAATTTGCATATATAAATAAATATTCCCTTTGAAGCCCAAGTTGCTTAATTGGAAATTTTTTTATTTACTACAAGTTCCGTACTGATTCTGACCTCCTCTCTCTAATAATCTCTATCGTCTATCTACAATATATATACATAATTTGCATAACATGTTGCAATATTTTCGTTAATATATATATATATATACACACTTCCATTTGCCATATATATCTATCTACACAAATCCGCAATTGATTTTGTTTTCAGATTCGATTGAGTGATTGATTGGTTAATGGCTGCGAGTGCGAACCCTCTTGGAAATAATAACAATCAAGAAGGTTCAGGCAACGTAATTGACGCCGCCACGTCGTTAACTGAGAACGCGGTGGTGGGCCCCACTCAGGCGTCGCTCAGGCACAACCCCGGTATCTCCCTCGAATGGACTGTCGATGAGCAGTCTCTCATGGAGGATTTACTCGCCAAGTAGGTCACCTCTCCCTCTCTTTCCTTTCTTGTCTCTCCACCACTCTCTGTATATAAATTAATATTTGCATAATAGATATATGTAACGTGTACTTCTTGAACTTTCTTCGATGAACTGCGAATACTTGTGGACTCTCAATTGGTTTCTTGGGTTTTTTCTCTCCCTCATCCATATTTGATACATCATATTGATTTTCTTTACGTCCTCTGTGAACTCTGTTCACTCTCTGTGTGTATGGATTTGATTGAGGACTCTCTCATAGAGGATTTGCTCGCCAAGTTGGTCACTTCTCTCTCTGTTTAATTATAAATTAATATTTGCTATATATATATATATATATGCAAGTTGTACTTGTTGAACTTTCTTTCCTGAATTGTGAATTATTGTGGATGATTCTTTGAGACTCCATTGGAATTCATGGATTTTTCTCCCTCATCCATATTTCAAGCATTATCTTGATTTTCTTTATGTTTTTTTCGAACACTTTTCTATCTGTTTGTATGGAATTGAACATAAATCTCTTTCTGTTCGGAATAAGTGCAAATATCTTTGTTTTTTCTTTATTCTTTTCAGATTCTGTTAGGTAGGTTTACAATATCATCCCAATATCCCATGGTAATACATTCAATGTAAAAGATACATAGTGTGTGTATATATATGTGTAAGTATAACATGTGCTTTTGTGTTATTATTTTCTTATTATTATTTTTTTATTTGAGGAATGGAATATAAGTTGATTTTCTCAATATTGAGAAATTAATAAAATTATAAAATTACTACTGTAAGTTTGAACGAAGTCACAATAACCTTAATTCAAAAACCCTAAGTAACTAATGAGTATTAATTTTTGCTCTATTCTGTAGTAACTATGGGTACGGTTGGTTGTTTTAATTGCTTTTCCTCTTTTATAAACAATGCACGAATCTTGCATATCAATTTGATTCGGCAACATATCTTTTGCAGATATGCCTCTGATTCCAACTTAGTTAGGTATGCAAAAATTGCGATGCAGTTACCAGATAAGACAGTTCGAGATGTGGCACTGCGCTGTAGATGGATGACTGTAAGTTCTCCATTTCCTGTACCGAATGGTTGTTCAGATTATGTTCTTATTGGATTTTGTGAACCCTAAAAAGAAACAATTCAGAGTTTAAGAACTCAAACTTGCATTTCCGTCCAATAAAATGCCTACAGAACTGGACCATGTTATGATCACATCGACTTACTATCAAGATTTTGAGAATATTTTGTTCCGTCCACAACTCATATTAGCACTTCAGGATGCTAGGAGCCCTTGAAACTCATTTTAGGGTTGTCACGTTCATTGACTGAAAGCATTTTTGACTTATCTTAAATTATGGCAAACTTGATTTAAACTTTCTTTTCTTAATCCTTAAAGATTATACCGGTTTACTTGTTGAGTGAAGTCCAATTTTGCTGAGTTATTTAATTTGTCAAGGATAGAGAGTGAAACTGACAATTGCCTATACTCGCACGATCTGATGCTAAAGTGCGTTTTCCTTTGTCCTTGTTATATATGGACAGAATATTGGAATTTCACACAAACTTGGAATTCTCTCTCTTGGTAATCCTAACGTTTTTGGCAGGCTTCAAGTTCCAAGTCTCCAACCTAAAAATTCCAGAAAACAAGAACCCTCTTTTATGATGGGATGGCAATGCAATGTTAAACTTTGCAATTTTAAAAAAATGCGGACAAGCGAACATGCCTAATGCCTAGGATGCCCATGTTCTGAATTTTATATATTGCAAGCATATATCTTCAAATATTTAGGTATCTATGCGTTTGTAAAAGAATCATATGGAGGTAAAATGTATAACAACATAATAAGTTCATTTACACAAATGGCAAACAAGATTATTTATGTAAGATCTTATACTGCAATTTTCTTTTGTCTCCTCCATTACATGTATTAGATACTGTCCGCCTTGTTACATTGGTATTATGTGTTGATATCAAAGATTTGAATATGTAAACCTCATTTTTTCCGCTTGATTTTTTGTTTATTATTGAAAATAAATTCTCAGACTCACAGTTGTTTGACACTTTTTATGAAATATTTCTATCTCTTGGGATCTGAAACTGAAATATATTTGTCTACCTTTCACTTTCTACTCGTGACATCTGTCTTATTGTTGGGAAATGGTTATGGACTTTATTTTAAATGAACATTTATAAATTTATGCGTTTGGAACACATATATTTTTATTTCTTTTAAAGCTAAATTATGCAATAAAAAAATTCTGATATCTTGCGATTCTCAATTTTATTCATTACTTATTTTTTTAAATGATTGCTTTCAGATTGTGCATAGTGGTTCTGCTTCCTTGTGGCTGCGGCACAAATATATAGAAACTCAATTTTGTTTTATAGTTGGAGTTGTTCTTTTAGGTTGCAATTTGTTGTGATTGAGAAAGCTATGAGGGCTGTAAGTTTGTAAATTGCTTTCTACAAGTGCCGGAGTCTCAATGGGGAAACTGCGTATGGTTATGACTATAGCTAAGACATTAAACTCTTTGTTTATTACACAATGGATGATATGTTTCCAGTTCTTGAATGACCTAAGATTGCATCATAAGCAAAATTTGAAGCCTTAAAACTAGTAACTGACATGTGTGCCTATAAGAATGAATTTTATGAAGCTATTGGTTCTTCAAGGTTTAAAATTTATAAGGTTAGATACTTATCAATAAATCTATATAAAGAGAAGTAACGTTTGTCAGAGGTTTTTTAAAAGTTCTTTACATATTCATAGGAGTCGATATATATTTTTTTCATCTTGCCAACACAAAAATAGTGATGGCTAGATCAAGAAAGAAAACTAATAGAAAAAGCAACATGCACTTGTTATTGACATAATTATGTTGCACTCCTTTCTAACGGCTTGGGCTTTTAGAGTAGATGGTAATCTAACATGGTATTGTTGATCGATGGTCTACTCCGGAGGGGCCACACCTTAGGGGAGTATTGGACTGTATTATCATATACGTTGCACATCTCTCTAACAACTCAAGCTTTTGGAGTAAATGGTGATTTAGCACTTGTTATTCTTCTATATATGTCGGATATTTTTAGATAATTTGTTTGTGAGCGTTTTTTATTTTATTTTATTTAAGAATTGAACTTTCCCATGCTTATCTTAATAATTTTAACTTTCACTTTAGAATGCAATATAAGTGCTCAAGGGTTTTCAGATTTTGATAGCTTTATAAAGAAACAGAAAAAAACTAGAAAATTTATGCATCACACTTATTTGTTCTCTTGAGGGCATTGGTTGGGAGTTCGATTTTGATTTTGTTTATTGTTTTATTAGTTGATAATAGCTATTTTGGTGTAATCATAATTTTTCTTTTATTTTTTATTTTTTGGTTTTTCCAGAAAAAGGAAATTGGCAAGCGAAGGAAAGAGGATAACAACCCAACAAGGAAAAATAAAGACAAAAAGGTTTGCCTTACTAAAGGTGCATGCAATTGTTATATTTGCTTTGTTATGCATGTACAATTTTAAGAACAAGTTGTTGTGGCTTGGTGTTTTTCAAGTGCTTGTGTGGCCTTTAGACACTTTCAAGCGTCCTTGAAGTGCTAAGTCAACTTACCCGTTTAGCTAGCTTAGTAAAGACTAAAACTAGAGAGGTGAAGGAAGAGTGCAGTAGACAAGCAAGAGAGAGTTTGAGAGAATGTAGTGCTTGTCTTGCTTGGAGAATGCTTTGCAAGACTTGGTTGCTTGGTGAGGACTGAGGAGCAAATGAGCGCCCCCCCTATATATAGGCTAAGGGCCTTATAATGAATGATTAGGATATGTACAAGTGTCAACAATCCGACGGTTGGGAGTATTCTAGAATGCCCCAAAGAAATGTCTATGCAATGTTAGGCTACTCTACAGTGTTCTATACAAGCATGTACGACTATAGACAAGTATACACATCTCTAGAGAATTCCACACAAGTCCACACTTATGTAGAGAAGTCTAGAATGTTCCTGCTATGCAGTTGCAGACTACCGACGTCATCATCCTGCTGTGCTTCTATGTGGTATAACTTTGCACAGCGGGGCATGGCAAAGTGCATGCTTCAATATTGGAATGGGACAAAACATGGTATGTTACACTCTTTTATGTGGTACGATAGGTGCAGGTTTACGTAGTTCAAAGTTGGATTGGATTTATCTATTTCCAAGTGTGAGTTTTGCTGTGCGAAAGTGGTGTGAAAGGTTTGATCTCAAACAAAAAACCTAGAGGGGGGTGAACAGGTCTAGTTTGCTCTTTTGATTGATCTTTGAATTATTTTAATTTTACCAAATTAAAAATATATCAATCACTCAAAGCAGTAAATAAATTGTTTCAAAAATAGAGTAGAGTAGGAGATGACACTAGGATTTTTAACGTGGAAACTTCAGCATGGAAAAACCACAGTAACTGGCCATCGGGCGAAACAATCCGCTATGATAAGAAAGAGTGCAACGAGTTCCAGTGCCTTCAGAACTGCTCTCCACAAGAGTCTAATTCTTCAGAATCACCTGTTGTTGATTTACCTTCGACTCAGTGACCTCTTATCCTACTGCCTTCAGAACCATCAACACTTGTCCTCGTCAACACAATCACCTCACGATGATTCGCTTCCTCAAGTGATTGAACTCGTCTTCCTTTCACTCACTAAGTGAAGCTGTAGGAAAAATCCTTAACTTTGATCAACCAAGATGAGCTTTTGAAAGCTCTGTTATGGCGTTGATCAGATGAAAAAATCAGCCTAATGACAATAACGTGTAATAGTGTGTGCTTATATAATTAAAGAAAATCTCTCGATGATGATTTCTCTCTCAAAAACTCTATCAAAAGCTCTAACAATGAAAAGTAATCTCTCTCTCTCTTTCTCATGTTGAGCTGGAGAAAAAAGGAGTCTTTATAGACAAGAGAGACCAATTAAAAGTATAAAAAAGTGTTTTAAAACCTAATTGTACGTCTCAAGAAATTTGGTAGAAAAGGTTGTCAAAATCTTATCAAAAAGGGATAAATCTTGGAAATTTTCCCAACCAGTTGGACTTTGCAAGTCTTAGAAATTGAGATCTGTTGGATCGAAGGCGTTCGGGTCTTCACCCTGGGTAGGCAGGGTTGCCCGACTGCAATGAGGGCGTTGCGAGTTCGGGCTGGGGAGAATGTTACAATGGGGAACTTGTCCGACATCGGATCCTGATGGGGAAGTGATAGGGTATATATGGGTTGGCTGTTAGCTCCACCTAATAGTTTAAGCTTTTGGGTTGAACTGCGAAGCACCCGGCCCGTTACATTTGTCCTCATTATCCTTGCTTACATTTGGTTGTGCCCCATCGACCTATATTATCTTAGATAGGAGGTAGACTCATAGGATGTGATGGATGCTATTGCCTTCTGATGATGTCTAGTTGGAGGTCAGCTGTGACACATTTGTGCTGGCTCTTGAGCGTGATTATCCATGTGTCGTTCTCTGATTGGGCTGGTTGCTTTATCAACTCATGATAGGCCTGTCTAATTTAGCTATCCTAGTTATTTCATGTTCCTTGCATGGTTTACTGATGTCATCTAATATTTACATGATAGCTGAAGTCCGTTCTTCATGGCCAGTCATTATATAACTGGCCGTCTTTAGTCATCTGTTGCTTGTTCTTTATTTGTTTGGATTTTACTTGGGTAAGAAAAGTCTTACATCTTGGACGAATTGTCCTACCTTAACCACCTCTCTTCAGCCGTGCATATATCACGTTGACTTGGATGCATGTGGTCGGGTCGGATTGTCCATTGGGGTTGAGAGATTTTTCTTCAACTTGGGAGTTGGGCTGTCATTGGTTCAACTAATATCCAATAGTAGGTCATTCATAGGGCGTATAATCCAATTTTCATGTCAAATATTACTTCTCCACCTGCTTTCTTATGTTCTGGCCCACCTGCTCCAGTAAGGCTGCCCCTGGCACCTTCATCAGTGAATAGTTGAGGCAATATGTCCATATGGAATTCCTTTTGTTTTGTTCCATTTTCTAATCTCGAAAGGACATGTTATTGTATATGGATCGAGTGAATGTGGTGTCGTTTCTAAGTTCATAGTTTTTTATGTGATAGATGGTTTATAAGAGAAGCTGGCACTAGGGAGAACTGTGGGCTGCATTGGCCCCATGTAGGGCCTGTGAAGTTAACCTTGAGCAACTTAGCAGGAAGTTGCTGCAAATACTCTAGCATTACTCCCCATCATGCAATCAAGTTTTCTTCTATCGAATCGGTAAAGTTGTCAATTCCTTGATGCTATCATTAATAATAAAGTTGCCAACATGTACGTTGTAAGGATTCACAAGATAGTGTCTCAAAGTCGTCAACTCCAAAATTGTGTGTGTGCAATTGTTGCAAACTTCTTTCCAATGATCTCACCCAACAGCCTCCATGCTTGGAGGTGGAATAGCTAACTCCAGTTTCTTGTATTTATTTGGATTTATCATATTTTAATCAATTGGATTTTTTGACCCACAAATACGCTCACCATTGACACGAACCCCTATAAACTTTATTTTGATTTTTGTTTTGCAGGAAAAAGTTGCAGATCCTTTGGGAAAAGCCTCTCATGTTACAACCCATTCCAGTGGTCCTCCATATGCTCAATCAATGATCTCCATGGACAATGATGATGGCATCTCGTACAAAGGTTGGTGCACATTCTCATCTTCTAGTGAGACAGAAGCCAATGGAAATAAATGAGAGAAAATGCATGGTTGAACGCTTTTTCATTTATATGACAATTTCCGCTTCAATATATTGTGACTGTTCTATTTAGTGTTTTGAGAATTTATTTAAACTTGGCATAATTATATAGAAATATTATGTTTATGAGTTGTGAGGATGTAGAATGATGGTGGGTTAGGGTTTGTGTCACCTATCACAAATAATTGGAACAAGGCTTTATCAAGTTGGGGTATGAGGATAGAGTTCATGCGTATGCTTAGGCTTTCTATACTTATGTTGGAGGGAAATGTATATATCTTAGTTAGGTAACAATGGGAAATTTTGAAGGAGATGAAATGAATATAATGGAATGGGTAAACATAATATAGTATGGTGGTTCTCTATGTATGTACAAATTGGGTGTGGATGATAAGGAATATATGGAACATGTTACCACTATGAAATAGAATGTTGTGGAGAACTGGCATTGGGTTTTGTTGCTCTTGGATTTTGCAGAATTCACAATATGGCTGTTAAGGTGGTAGTTGAGGGGGGTTGATAAGCTGTTTATGTGATGACTGTAGTGTGTAACTGACTGAAAAACTCATTTTATTGAAATTAGCAATGGAGGAGGTTGACATTTGCTTAAAGTTGTGTCTTCAATTTTTTATTTTATAATGGAGTGGGATTACTAATGTGGTGGAGCCATATTATGAATATTTTTTTTGATAAGTAAAGCCATATTATGAATATGATTTGAAGTAATTACTTGTCCTTGAAGTTGCCAGAAGTCTGTTTGATGGGTTACCCACTTGGGGGGTTATGTTTGACAAAGTTTATATTAGTCTTCAAATCTCCAAAAGCTGCTAAGAAGTACGGAAAACTGAGACAGTAGACAGAAACATGCTACCGGCCGTTGTTTTGTATGTTCAGACCGGCATAGGGCTCCAATCAGACATTCTTCAGTTCTGGCTCTGTGAACCGGTATATAGGCCCCCTAGTTGGCGGCTGTTATGTTTGATTGTCCAATAACTCAATATGATGAGTTCCCCAATCTATCTAGTTTTGTGCAAGTATTAATCCATGAAGCATACTCTTTAGTTGGCCTGTAACTGTTTGCTTCCTTCATTGTTGGATCAATTGAATGATGCTGGTTCTGTTTGAGTGTGCAGTGGAAACAGTGTATGAATCAACATAAGCGGTAGGAAGGAGCCTATTGTTTCAAATTTTAGGCCCAAGGCAAATTCTGCAAATGATTCTTAATTGATATTTAATAAACTTATGTGATTAATATTAATTATTTCCTCTTTAGTTTTCTGTTTTAATTTTCTTTCATATTCCTTCTATTAAGTATCCCTTTTTGAGTGTATCTTTTGATTTCATGAAAATATATCACTTATATAGGCACACACTCTTACATCAATTGTAAGAAACCATTGTAATGGCCTTATAGTGGGACCCACATCAAAGAAATCACCTGGGCCTTCTTTTCCATGTTATGCTTTAGATGATCACCAATTAAGGTGGAGCCTACCCTGGCAGTACGTTGGGAAAATAGGTGTGTTTGACAATGGTTTTGTAGGTTATCTACACAACCACGCCCATAAACTTATGATACATGGACGACTATGAATGTGTGAAGTACCACACATGACACTTGGTTTTGGATATGTCCTGTGGTTGGATGTTTAATGGCAGGCATACCTGATAATTCAAGTATGCCGTCTAGTCGTCTATTTTACTTGATATTATCTTATTGTATTTCTTTTGTTATATTATTGCTTTAAAGTGAGTGCAGTGATGTTGAACTCTTGATGTTACATTGAAAGCCATTTTACTATAGATATGAACATTTTTTTGAGTCTCCATGTTCGGATTGTGGTTTTGATAACATGAAGATGATGAGCAGAAATTGTTACCTTCTAATCTTGATCTGAGAGATTAAAAGATGATTTAGACCTGCACACAAAATGTTGTGGTTTTTCTTCTCGTCGCCACTGCTGTCCTGTATCTATGCTGATTGGGCACTTCTCAAAGTACTCAATGCAAAGATCTGAATCCGCGCCCGAACCACCATTAAAGTTGCTGCTTCTAAAGCAGATTTGAACTTGGTTTTCTATCTCCTTAACCGATAAGTATGTAGTCACCAATTTACCATTCAAAATTTAAAGTGGATTCTTATTATTATTTTTTTTGTATTCTTTCTAGTTTCAAGGATTAACCACATAAATCACTTCTGTGCCTCCTTCGTGCCTCCAAAGAGCATTACCATGGCACCTTTAAATAAATTCTATACCCATGCGTTTTAACTCAAACTTCGATTATAAGAGCTTGTTGCCACCTACCATATAGTTTTCATTCCTGCACTGCAGATAGTTGAACTGTAGTGGAGTTAGCATATTCATCAATATCTGATGTAACATCATTCTGTGAATATTTAAATATTAAAGGAGGCATCTGCTAGGTTAAAAGGGTTCTGAGTATGAAGAGCATCTTTAAAGGATAGATGTGATACTGTCTGAGGATGTTCAGTATCCACAGGATTGATGCTGGAAGTTATGTTTATGGTCTATTGTGAATATGAGGTTTTTTTCTTGCAAAATCTTGGTAGTACTAGTAGGTTTCTGTTGGTTTTAAGGTTGGATGCAAGGTTTAAGCTGCAGATAAAGTTGGCATGATTTTTGTCTCTACGTTTGTCTAATTTGCAACTAGCAATCATACTTGTTTCTTGTTCTTTGTGCTTCATGCTAATTGTATGGTTATTGCTATTAGTTCTGAATTAAGATGCACTTTTGTCATTTCTAGTTTCTTTGTGATCCCAATGCTTTGTAATTACAAGAATGTTATATTTCTTATTTGCAGCCATTGGTGGTGCAACAGGACAGCTTCTTGAGCAAAATGCTCAGGCCTTGAATCAAATTTCTTCAAATTTTTCAGCTTTCAAGGTAAAGTTATACAATTTTTTTTTTCACTTGCCCAAACAAAAGTGGGGGGAAAAAAAAGAGAGAAAAAAGTTGCACAGCTTATTGCAAAAAATTGTGTTGATTATTAAACCCTTTTAATCATAAAGTTTTTGCTGCCTTATTTTTTGATGGACATGCAAGCTGTTTGAATATTCTATATTTCAATGACGTGTATAAATACAGTTGGAAGACCATATATGATGGAGCACAACATTTTTCTAGATAGTGCCCAAGTATAGTGTGTTTTACATACATTTGAGAGAATGACATTGAAATTTGTTAGTATTGATGGTATTTTAGGATTTCAAGATGAAATTATTATACATTTGTAATGCGGTGATGTCCATTATACATTGCAAAGTTGAAATTGAAACTTGTTAGTATTGGTGGTATTTTTGGATTGATGTGACATTGTGCTGGTGATGCGATGATGTCTTTATTATTCTCTAATAGTCAACCTTTGACCCCAGGAGATTTACCGGGAAAATCAGGGGATTTACCAGGAGATTTGAGAGAAGGTTTTCCTCCCTTGAACCCATTTCCTCCTTTCTCCGCCATTTACAACTGCTGAAAAAATCAAGATTCCAGTTTGATTCAGTGTTACGAAAACCCATCCAAGCGGAACCGCTATCTCATATAACACATGCATAGTTGATATTTGTGTGTGTGTGTGTGTATATATGCCCTTTTTTCTACTTCTGTGTTTAGCCCTTCCAGTGATTATTAACAATGAAAGTTAAACGGAAAAATAAAAAATAAAAATAAACACGAAATAAATAAATAACTATATATATATAATAAAGAAGAAAGAGACGAGGAAGAAGACTAGTAACCTGAACGGAATAGAGGGGGGTGTAAAAGGTGAGGAGTCCAGCAGCAGTTTTGATGATAAAAAGGGTGTATGAGAGGGAGGAGAAGGGGTCTATGACAGTTGTAAAAACCCTTCCTCCGAAAATTTTCTGGGGAACCAAACGCTTCCCACTTGGCACTCTGGCGTTTCCCAGTAACAGTCGCTTTGTTATTGTAAAGTGGTTACAATGACTAATATAGCCCTATAATGCCAGGAGACCCCAATTTCAAGCAGGGGGTCTTTATGTCTTTTCACAAAATAGTAGGTACATTGTCCCACCAGCACCTCATCAGTGGCATTTTGTTCAGTACAATTATGTTTAAATAAGCATGACGAAAAAAAAGCTTTTTAAAAAAGTTGAGTGTTCAACTGAAGTGGATATCACAGAGAGGAGTTTTAATTTCATGGACATCCAAACATGCCTGATGATTTTATATTCTACATTTTATTGCACTCATATTGATTTGGACAATGGATGATATTCCGTTGTGTTGATGGGATCAGATTTTTTTTTTTAGGCCTTTGGTGGAAAACCTGAATAGCGTTCAATCTTGTTGCCTCTGGCTATGTTACTTTTCTAAATGCTGAAGTACCTGTGTCACACACTCGGCTATGGGACATGTCCAACATGTTTGATTTGAGTTGCACCTAGCAAACATGTCTGACGACACATACTCGAATCCATGTAACATAGTTTTCTGGCACCAGGGATCTCTTATTTTGTGCCCATTCTGTGTAGGTCCACCCACCCACGCACATGGTGTTCTGCTGCCTAGTCAGCAAAGTACTCATTGTTGCACCGGAGCCAATTAATGACATTCATTGAATAATGCTGTCATTTAGATTGATTGAACTCTTTTGTAGACTATTTTAGTATCACACATAAGCAGTAATCTTAGGAGTGGATTATTCATAACAACATTTTCATTTTTATTCTCTTTTCTTGCAGATGCATGAGAACATCAGTCTCTTTTGCCAAGCTCGAAATAATATCCTCACAATCTTAAATGAGTATGTCTGAAGCTCTCTATGTTATTTAAATTTGTTGCTCCATCCTAGCAAGAACTTTCCTTTCTGGCTTGTATGCATATTTTTTGCTTGTCATGCTTGCATATGCATAAAGTTTAATTTTTGCATGCTCATATAGTGTCTTCTTTTTGCATAACCGTGACTGTTTAGTAAGTTCATTGTTTGTTCATCCTCACTGTCATCATGCAACTTTTGCCATACATTTATAGAAGACACTGTTTAGTAAGTTCATTGTTTGTTCATTTATACATTTAGTAAGTTCATTGTTTGTTCATCTTTGCCATTCTTTTTTGTTGAAAAAGAAAGTTCTTTTGGGACTTTGTGATGTAGCCATGGACCCAGGGGGAGATTTTATCAGACTAAGTTGCGTAGAATTTACTTTTCAATTTCTCCTGTTTTTGATAATTCATTCACCCTCTTGGTAAGGTGGCATCACTTTTGACATCTGATCAGAAGTTCCAATAAGTCAACATGGGAAAGATGGTTTTTAATAGAAATGAACGGAAAAAAGAGAATTCATGTGTGGCGGTAGTTAGCAAGAAAATTGTTATGAATGGCAGTAAGTTAGGTCTGTTAGAAATGTTAGGCATGTTGCTTTGTATCTTTTTAAGTGTTTTAATTGTGAATTGAATAACTTTTATCTTTTAAGAGATGAGCGATGACAGAATAAGTGGACGTGAAGTTTTTTGAAGAGAATGGAACAGAATTACATGAAAAGATAAAACAAGAGGTGAAAGTCGAGAAAGTCCTCTGAACCCCCTCCCTAATTAGAAATCTGAATGTTTTTTGTTAGTTTAGGGACACTTACGTCACATCAGCAAACAAATTTACAGTAATATATGAAATTTTAATCATAAGGTACTACCTCTTGTGCATCAAGAATATTAGGCCCATTTAAGTTTTCAATTAAAATGGAAGAATCGCCCTTTAACGCCCTCCAAGGGGTCTGTGATCTCAGCTCTAACAGCATGTACCCAAGTTGTAAGGTCAGAGTTGGAAATAAAATCAACTTTTCCTGCTAGCATTCCTCGAAATACTTTTGAGTATCTGATAGACTAGACAAAATGGCAGGAGGGAGCAACTTATGTACAAAAGTATACAGGAACAGTAAACTACTCTCTCTATGATCATAACAACAACAAAAACCACCAAGCCTTTTCCCAATTACTTCAGGCCGGCTACACGAATCCTGTGTTTCCATTCCGCTCTATTTATGGCCATAGCCTCAGTCAATCCACATGCACTCTCTTCATGATCATGTCATCTAAAAAAATCTAGAAAAGAGAAAGTATTGGAATTATTCAGACAACAAAAAATTTAAAATATTCAATATAGTTAATTTTTCCTTTATACTATGTGAACAAACACAGACGGTGGCCAAAATTATCGTGGGATGTAGTTACTATAAATGATTTTAAAAAGTTAAATATAATAGGTGAGATAATGCGTGATAGAAAAGAATGAGAAAAGGAGAATTCATGTGGCCGATCCATTCATATGGGATTGATGATGATGTTAATTTGAACAAACATCCTTACATCCTCAAAAGTATGCCTATCTCGCTTAATGCTCTTCTGCCAAGCCTGCTGGACTCTATTGCTAGGACTGCTTTCATCCCACAGCAAATAAGATCTCCCATGGTCTCATTCTTACGGGAGCTTTATGTTTATTTCTTATTTTCATTCTGCCCATGTTATATTTCAATCATTTTAACCTACTCTTGGTCTAGGCAGACAAGATATGTATAACAAACTAGATTTTGGTTGGACAATAGTTTACACTGCAACTGATTTCATAATGGCACAATCAGGCAGTAATTTCATGAAACAGGAATGTGATGTGTTTAAAAATTTAATAAGCTAATGATATAGATGAGTGAGAGCGAGATATAAGTAATCACATCCAACTTGAATTATTTGGCTTCGTTGGTGCATCAAGGCGTTTCAATATGACTAAAAAATAGGCTGTCTGCATGTAGAATACACATATATATATATGTGTCGACCAATATAAAAAAAATAAAAACCCTAAAGAAAACTTGGCAATTAAATTAGAAAGGTGAAGAAATGCCTTAGAATCATAAGGGTTGAGGGGTAGCAGGACTAAAACTGAATATATGGAATGCAAATTTTGTAAAGAGTAGGATATTAATGGTGTAATGGATACACTTCAAAATCAAATGATATCTTATTAAAAAAAGAAAAGGGAAAAAAGGATTATCCAAAGTGAACACTTTTGGTAATTAGGGTCATTAATACAAAAGGATGGTGATGTAACTAATAGGGTAGGCACAAGTTGGACAAAATGGAGGCAAGTTAGTGGTGTTTTGTTTAACAAATTAATTCCATATAAAATAAAAGGAAAATTTTATAGAACAGTTGTTAGGTCAACTATTTTATATGGCGCATAGTGTTGTTTTAAAAAGAAGCAAGAATAACGAATTCATGTAGCCGAAATAAGGATGTTCGGATGGATAATTGGAGTAACTAGAAAAGATGGGGTTTCAAACATAAATGTGAGGAGGGAGAAACTAGGTGTAGCACCTATTATTGACAAGAGTAGATGTGGGTGTTATAGACATATAAATAGAAGACCTATAGATGCACCGGTGAGAAAAGGGAGGATTATTTGCATAGATGGTAGGAGCAAAAGAGGGCGTCCAAAATTAACATGGAGTAAAATTATTAAAAAATATTTCAAAAAGTTAAATAATGGAGAATATATGGCATATAATTAAAAAGAAAAGAAAAAGAGAAATCATATGGCCGATCCCATTCGTATGAGGATCAAGGTGATGCTGACGACCAATATCAGGAAACAAACAATTTCATCCTGAGGTAAGAGAAAATTGATGAAAGGAAAAGCTTTTATATTTATATATTCTTCATTTTGCTGTTCTTTTTTATTTTGTTTTGGTGGGCCAGGGTTGGTGGGTATGAATGACAAATATAGTGTTTGAAAGAGTAATAGAAAGTTGTTGGTTTGTATGGGAAAAGGACATCTGCTCAACATTGTGTTTGTGAGATTGTCCACGCGATGAAACTAGGTCTTGTGTATTTTGAAGCGTTTGTTATTTCTAATATTTTCCTTTGAAGGGATTTAAAAAAATAAGAGAATAGAAAAGAGTGGAAAGGGTTAAGTGCGTTAATTTTCACTTCATTTTTGTGAGACGCATTATGATGGGTTACTGTTACAAAAGATAATTGAATTCTATGAAGAGTCTTTAAGGGTAAAATTCATTGTCCCTGTTGGGCCCAGACACAAAATAGCAGCCATCTCATGTTGCTTCTACAAGGTGTTGGGATAATATTGTATCATTGAATAGTGTCATATGTTTTTCCTACGTGTTGATGTGAATAAGTATTGCAGCTTGAATGACACACCGGAGATAATGAAGCAGATGCCACCCCTTCCAGTGAAGCTGAATGAAGAGCTTGCAAATTCAATCCTTCCCCGGTCATCCTAGCAGAAGAAATGATGGTGCCGCTGCTTTTATTATGTGACCTGAGCTCACTGATGCTTCTGATTCTTTCCATCAAGTTGTGACCTTTTTGTTATAATCTGAAAGCAGAATAAACTGGCTAGTCAAGTCCAATTCATTTTTCAATTTCAAAGGGGAACTTTGTTTCCAATTTCTTTGCGCGATGGTCTTGTTCCATTATTTTTTAAAATCTTTCTTTTCTTTACCTTATTTAGCTTTGTTGATTTTTTGTAAGTAGTTTTTGTAGTATGTAATGCTAAGAGTTGTGTAAGAAGTCTTCTTGACACTGTAAATAATTCAAGGAAAATTAGTTATAATATTAAGTAACATTACAAACTAAATGTTATACAATGTTTGGGTATGGAACATCCATATGGGTTTTATACAATGGTTGGGAAGTCGCTCTTTGCAATAGACATAAATGATCTATTTCTATACTCCTTTGTTTTTTTTCATGCAGATTTACAAAAGCACCTCACATTTGTGAAAACCTAATCAAAATGTTAGATTGTCTTCTCCTCTTGTCGGGCTTTGGCCTCGCCTTCGTTGTCCCACTGCAAAAGCTTTTTAAAAAAAGTTTACTGGAAAGTCGGTGTACGGATTCTATATTCACATCTCATTTTGATAATTTCTTTAAAGCAAGAGAGTCCATTTGACCTAGAAAGCGCTGGTTTAGGGTTTCAATCTCATTACCGGTAGCATTCTCGGTAGCTTGATCTGTGCTGGTGTCTTCAGGTACGATTCAAGCCCTAAAGCTCAAATAGCAAGTTCATTCAAATTTTGCTTCAACGTACAGGAAATTTTATTGTACCAAACAAGATAGCTGTAAATGGTTTCCGTAGTCCATGAAAAAATGGGACCGGGCTCGATTATAAACATTTAATTATCTTTATAATTCAACAATGGGCTCTCTTTTCTTTCTTCGATAATAAAAGGAGAAGACACCAGGTATATATAAATATATGGAAGATCAATCTTGTCGAACAGATTAAAACAAAAAAAAATTCTCAGCTCAACAATAATACACTGGCTCATTTCTATATTTCAGTATCAATAAACGCATTCGCTTTCACTCAACATATCAAGCTCTACCAAAACCAAAGAACTGTATATTTCAGTATCAATAAACGCATTCGCTTTCACTCAACATATCAAGCTCTACCAAAACCAAAGAACTGTATATTTCAGTATCAATAAACGCATTCGCTTTCACTCAACATATCAAGCTCTACCAAAACCAAAGAACTGCTATAGAAAGGGAGAAGAGTGGGAAAAAAGAATCAACATAAGACAATGATCACCTCATTCAATTGACGTAGAAGCATAGGATAGCCAACACCACTCTACACCAACCAGTCATTCCAATTTCCACATACCCCATACATCTCCACCATGAACATCAATTTACAGCAACGAGAGAGACCTTTGCCATTAAGGCATCTCAGCAGCTGCAGAAAGTGTCCTTTAACAGAAGACAGTCCATACAATGCAACAACAATTACATATGCATGATAACAACAGAGTAAAATATATCTGCTGGTATGGTCATGCATCCTTTCTGAACAAATGGTGCACTTTGCAAATGACGTACAGCTCGGAGTAAAAGAATCACCCACAGTATTCAAAAAAGCTCCTCTGAGTTGAATTTGTTCCAAGCCTCCTATTTTGACAAAATAAACTTCAAATGAGAGAAATCCTAAGAGACTGAACAAAAACTACAATTACAATACTGTAAATTATTCCTTTAAAAGAAAAATTATAATTGAACCCAAGGGAAAATAAAAACAATGAAAATTATGATCAACAAAATAAATTCAACTCAGTAAATGAAGAATAAAATAATGTCCAATGATATTGAAAGTTGAAACAAAATGCCCGACTACATCATTCTCTCACCTACCAAGATGAAACACCATTTTAGAAAATTCAGGTCGAGGATATTTAATTCTATAATAATGGAAGATTTGAAACCCTTTATCACAGTAAAACTAAAAATGCTATCAGTGCAAGGTTAAAGAATGAACCACAAAGGTAATAAAAAATTTAACATACACTGAAAGTAAAAACTACAAAGTGAATATTACTGCAAATTAAGGGAAAAGTATAAACGAAAAGCTAGGTATATCTCCTACAAAGTATCATTAATAAAAATGCTGACCAAGCTATGTAAATTGATCATTCTAATATCATTTAGAATTTGATGACTCCTCAACCAGTAACAAACCTAAAAAAAATGTTTAATAACAGCAAAACACTAAATTGGCAACGCATACGGATCAATAAGAATTCAGGTTGGTCAAATATTAATACAGGTACCTTAAGTAGATCAAACACCTTCTCAGCAACATATCTCTGTTGAAGATTGGCACCTTTTTGTTGCACCTTATCAGGATGGATGCACAAAGTTGCCTTTCTATAAACTTTCTTAACCGAGGCACCAGTAATCAAATCAGTCAAAGAAACAGGCTGCCAACCACATTCAGGCCAAAGCACCTACACATCATTTAACAAATAAAAGGGAGAAGTTAGAATGCCACAAATAATAGAGTATGAACCAGAAATTAACAGTTACTGAAATGCCACAAGATGTTGACAGCGTTTAGGTAAATAATTCAAGATTGGGAATGGAATTCAAATTATTATGCCATTACCAGGGATTAACCACAATTTCTAAAGGTTTCGGAGTTGCTAAATAAATTCATAGTGGGGACAGAAAACTCACAAATCATGCTTCCTGGAGAAGCAAGGTGAATAATTCAAGATTAGGAATGGAATTCAAATTATTATGCCATTACCAGAGATTAACCACAATTTTTAAAGGTTTCGGAGTTGTCATAATGGGGATAGAAAACTCACACATCATGCTTCCTAGAGAAGCAAGGTGCAATACTTATCTAAAAGTGCATCTAAAAGTGCATCGCTTCATTTGGATTTCATTATTATGATTCTAAGTTCCATTTAGTAAGAATATGATGGCAATCTCCAGTTAGGTTGCACATTAGATAGTGGCATTAATAGAATTAAAAGGCTATAATCTGTTTGGCTCTTTCTTAATTCTTGTCCAAATTACTACTAGGATCATCTATTCCTTGGGGCCAGATTACAATGTCAAACCATATATCTCAGAATCATTCTGACAGATATTGTGAACTCTTCAACCGGTCTAGCAAGATCTTGCAACTCTACCACACGGACCACACAAAATCAATGTAAGGAAACACAATCAAAACCACATTTTTTTACCAGATATTCTACTAGGTGGATACAGATTGCAACTCTGATATACAATAAACAAGGTACTTTGATGACATGTATGATGCAAAACCCATCAGCATGATTAGCTGTTTATAATGATTATGCCTCCGACAAGTATCTTGAACAAGAATGTCCTATGGGCTACGACTACCGTGATTAAAGAACTTTGTGTGCATTGTATAATAATGTCCCATTGAATGGTAAATGATAGAGAGATTTTCCGACAACTACCACAGCAGTTGAGGAACTTGGTGCCATTTATATTATTGAAAAGTTCAAACGACAAAGAGGAGTTGACAAGGTTAAAACACAAAACTGCAAATCTTGGCTCAATCATACAATAATGAGTCATTCATGGCAAAAGCTGCTTTCTAGTTTAAACATGGTGTAAAATGAACTTCACTAAGGACATTCAGTAATACATTGTGCGATTTTATGTTGCTTCAAGTTTCATGTTCCCCCCAAAAAACAAAACAAAAATAAGATAATTGTAAAGTTTTGCCGTTTCAGCATCAGCAATTTAAATGTAAAATAACACATGGTGGGAAAAACCACCAGCCTCAAGGACTTTAACTAACTGGCATTTTCTGATTGATGGGAAGGAAAGGGAAAAAAAGGATAGTGCGTGTTAGGAGAGAAGAAAGAAAATGAGAGGATAAATTAACCTCTCATTATTGTTTTGAAACAACTGGAGGGATAGTGGAAACTGATCTTCGTGTTTTTAAAGAAAGTTGAGAGAAAAGAAAGAAATGATGTCCTATTACACGAGTTGAGAGGGCAAACCAAAAATTCACTTGTTATAAGAAATAGGAACAAAATGGGCCAATTCTTTATTCTTTCCTTTCAAATCCTCCTGCTTTTGGAAGGACATCAACGTCAAATTTTAGGGATTAACATACCCCTCCTCCCTTCAATTTCTCTCCTTTCTAATTTTAAACCACAATGTTAGGAATTATGTCTCAAATTCTATTGTAATCAGGTTTCTATTTTAGAGTGTATTTTATATGGTAATTTCTTGTAGGGCAAGTCTTCGCCTCTACAGAATTGTAATCCTTATCCAACAAGGAATTGGGTTTAGGCCTCTATAAATAAATACCTAGGTTTTTTGTTGAGAGTTATGAGTTGAGAGAGATGTAACATGAGTTACGGGTTTGGTAGAGTGAACATTGATGGCGAGAGGGAGTCTTTTTTCTTTTCTTTTTTTTTTTTTTTTTGATAAGTAAAATTTTATTAAAAAGCGCTCAAAAGGGGAGCGATCCCAAGAGAACCACAAAAGGCCAAAAAGCCTCTAAGCCTTCAAGGAGGCCAAAAAAAAACCTCTAAGCCTTGTGGAGTACATGGAGAACTCGGTCAAGAGTTTGTGTGCACGGTCAGGTATGAGACGGACTTACATAGGCTCCGAGGGGGCAATCCCTGATTTTTTTAAATAAAAAAAAAATTTTAAAACAAGGA
The DNA here is from genome assembly GCF_030987335.1 of Cornus florida. NCBI lineage: Eukaryota > Viridiplantae > Streptophyta > Magnoliopsida > Cornales > Cornaceae > Cornus > Cornus florida. The sequence goes on from NW_026775578.1 coordinate 8,532,849, forward strand.
ATTTTTTTTTTTTTTTTTTTTTGGTAATCACACATACATGCCTCCACCGAGACTCGAACCTCTGACCTCCCTTTGTGAAGTAGGAGCTTAGTACCGCTAGACCACTGGCCCGTTGGTAAGGAATTTTTTCATATTACAATTATATACCAATGAAATTCTAGTGTTGCCCCCCTCACCCACTTCCCTAGGTCCGGTGTTGGAAATTCTCTACTATTGTAAAATGTCTACATATATGGTGAATCTCTTCTCATTCGTAGACATAGCCCTGATTTTGGGTGAATCACGTATACATCTTGTGTTGTGGTTTGGAATTGTTTTTTTTCTTTTCTTCTTTTGCTTCCGTTGTGCCCCAACACACACATATGATAAAATCTCCCTACGTTCCTTACCTTTCAACTCCTAGAAAATCCACTAAAGAACAAATTCACCGTAGGGACCGAGTAGCCAAAAAATGTTCCACAAAAAAGGGACATTCTCTTACCATTTAAAAATGCTCCAGCGGAGTAAGTCCGGCCAATTGGTGGTTGCAAACCCCGAAGCAAGAGAGTTTCAAAGGAAAAAAGGCAAACTTATTAGAAGTTATTATATTTAAGTACATTGTAGGAGCAAGGTGGAACCACACTAAACTTAATTATGTTTTAAAGCATCTGTGTTATTAATAATTATTTCTTGGGTTATTGTGAAAATATTATGGGTTGTGTGGTCAAAAATAAGAAAAGGCCCCATGTCAGTGTAAAAAGAGCTACAAAACTCCATGTTAATGAAATGTGCTGACTTTAATTCCATGCTATTGTAAAAAGGGCTTCCAAACTCCATGTTTTTGCAATTTTTCCTCTAATATATCTAGAAATATAAATAGGAATGTAGTGAAGATTGAGAATTAAGGTGTGAAAAAGTGAACATTTTGCTACTTATAGAAATAATAAATAAATAAATAGTGAACATTTTACTATTCACCATGAGAAAGAAATTAGTGGAGATGAAGTCAATCAATGAGTCAAGGTAGGATGAGTTAGTTGGAGGGTTGCATTTGGAATATTGTGTTAGATGGAGGAGTGCATCCTGAATATTGTGTGATTGGTAAAAGTTTCATAAAATAATGATTAGATCAGTCATTCTTTATAAGAAGAATGTTGGACAACTAAAATACAACATATACACAAAGTGAGCACAACAAAAATGCAAATGTCGAGATTGATTTGCGGCAAGACAAGAAAGGGTAGAATTATAAATGAAATATATTCATGAGATGGAAGTAGCATCGCCAATTGGAGATAAAATGAAAGAAAACCGTTTAAGATGATTTGGACAAGGAAGACAACTAATTACATTAGTTAAGAAGAATGACATGGTCCACATTAAGGGTAATGCTAGGGGAAGGAGAACACCAAAATTAACATGAGTAGAGTTAGTGAAGAAAGATAAGATAACTTGTGGGTTAAATAAAGCCATAACCATAGGTCGAGCAAAATGAAAAAATATGATTCATGTAGCCAACCCCAAGTAGTTTGGAAATGTATTGCTTTTTGTTTTTATTTAAATCTAGAGTACTTTAACAATTTCTAGATTTTCTAAACACAGGCTTTAGTAGTAGTGCATGGTATAATGCAGGATAAAATTATGCTAGTGGATCCTAGTATAGAATAATCTTTATTAGGTTTAAAATGATGTATAGTAATAGTAAAAAAAAAAAAAAAAAATCTGTTTTTAAAAGCCAAGTCCTTATGGTAATAGGGAAAGCAAATCAAATTTATAAATATCTAGGTAATCTTTCTATTTAATGGACTTCATTTATAAAAGTTTGACATTGTGCAGTCTGGCGTACAACCGAACCTTAAACTGTGGAGTTGAGGAATTTTAGATGTGATTCCAGATCCTCGGCTTCAATTGCAGGTTATTGTTGTAAACCCTCAACAACTCATATATCATCCTTAAAACCTTATTGCATCAAATCCAATTCATCCCTAACCTTTTTCCTTACATTCAGGCTTCCAATTTAATACCCAAAACTTTAATAACTGCCAACCAGAATATTTCAGTTTCTAATACTCATACAACCTATCAATTCGAGAACCAAGACAATTCCAATTTGGTTGCATCTACAGCACTAAAGCTTTATTCTACCACCTAATACCCTATCCTACTTGCCATAAAACCAATTGTAGGCAGCATTATACTAGGTTTGATAAATGTTGCCCAGTGTATTGCTTTACTTATTTATTTTTTCACATAAGATAATAACTGAAACTACCCAAAGAAATTTTTTTATAAGTGGCTTCCTTATGCTCTTAACATCTCATCTTGTGATTTGGCAGAAAGCGTCCAATAAGCTTACCGAAATTTATTTTAATTTGTATCTATATGCCCCTAATAATGACAAGCTTCAAACCAAGTGTTGTATGATTCAATGAAACTTAATCCACATTAACAGTTTGCAACTTATAACATCAATTGCCTATTTGTTTTAAATAAATAAAACAGGAAATGAGCGGAACACGGACAAACTAGACCAGGACATCAAAAAAAAAAGTAAAGTAGAATAAAATTAAAAATGAAAAGATAAAGCTACAACCAAATGGAAGAAGATTAATATTCACAATCGGGGCGGGGGGGACAAGTGTTCGAATATAGAGCCTATACTTAGCTAAAATCATAGAAGTTCTAATAACATGCAAAAAAATATGCACAAGATAAAGAAACAAACACACATATTGCAATGTCGATAGCAATGCACGCAAATTTCCCTCTTTCCCTGCAGCCCAACGCTTGATCTCAACATCTAACGTTTCAGCAATCCTCTGAAACCAGTGCAGCAGAGGATCAGACAGATGAAATGATATGAATTAATGTCAAGCAAATTTTAATTCAGTAAAAGGCCAAACCCACAAAAAAATTAAAATAAAATAATTTGATGAATACGAGAAGATTGAAAGAAAAAAAACAATAATAATAATATGCATAACAGATTTATGAGAAAGGATCATAAGCAAATACTTCCAGCGTGATACAACCAGCATTCTTATGCTACATTGCCATTTGCTTTTGAAGTTTAATAGAAAGAAAAACATAAAATCGACAGGAGGACTAATCTAAAGTCGATCAAGTTTTAAATTGATTCCTTAGGTACCTCTATCCAATTTAAGAATTACCAATTTATGCACTTGATATACAAGTATATGTGTCTGCATATTAGTTTGTTTGTTTGTTTGTTTTTTTTTAGTTTGTTAATAATACAAACCCCAGATCACTTGTCTGCATATTAGTTTGTCAGTTATGTCAAATTAATGAAATTTAAAATAGATGTAATTTAAAAAGCACGAACAATTTGAAAAGTCATTTCCGTGTCAAAATCTAAGTTTTCCTCAAATAGTCCAAGACACATGTCCGACATATGTTTAACATGTCCATAATTCAAAAAAAAAATTTGTAAATTTCGGACACTTCTTGGGCCACATGTAACTAAATGAACTTTGGAAGTCAAACTTTCTTTTAGAATACGAAAAAAAGGAAAAACAATAGAGATACTTGTACAAAAAGAATCAAGATAAAGGTTTATACACTTATCAAAAAAAAAAAGACAAAGGTTTATATAAAAATTATAAGAAGTTTGACCATATTTAAAAACAATAGATACAGCAAGGTGTATCAGTGTAGAAGTGGAGTTGCCAAAATATGTATATACATTTATAAAACAGAGGACAAACCAAGACCCATAGTTGTGTCCTTCAATCTTGGTTTGTCTTTTTCCATTCAACATAGGCGATTAACTATTTTAATTTCTATATTCTAAGTTTCATGTTACAAATACAAAATAATAGATTTACTAAACAAGTTTGTTGGATATATAATATAATTTCATACAAAAATTATACTTTTTGTTTGTGTCCTACTTCTTTAAAAACTCGTAGTGTCATAATGTCCATATTGTGCCATTTCCTAGGAAGCACGGATACACCTAAAAGGACAAAGAATCCGTGTTGGACACCAATGTGCGTTGGACACACCTTGAGATGTCTCCAACAGGCAAAAAAAAGCATCTGAATTTAGTTTTTTTTTTTTTTTTTTTTTTTTTTTTTTTTTAATATTTGGACACAGCGCAGACATGCATCAGATATGTCCCATTCTTGGTTTATTTATTTATTTGATAAGGCACTCTTGGAAATTTTTAAAAAAGTTTTAGAGAAAAAAGCTTGGTTGAAGTGTAAATATGAGTTGTTTAATAACTTTCAGTAATACGATGGTCATTACATAATTACTTAAAAAAAGTTGTTTTGTAAACAATTTGATATTAAAACAATCAGATATTTATACTTATGTTTTTGTTCAAATGTTCAAACTCTTGCACGATCATCTTTGACTGTCTCTTGTTCTCCCAAACCTGTTGGTGGATGGTCTCTCTCTCCTCTTTTCTCTCTTCTTTTCGTCCTCCTCTTTCCTTTCTTCTTCTTCTTCTTCTTCATCACCAACCCTAGATACCTTTTTTTTTTTTTTTCCTTTCACTACAAAATTCTTGTCACTTTTTACTATTTCCTCTTGTTTCCATGAACTTTTTCTCTTATATAGATTCTTACCTTTATTTTTAACCAAACCTTAATTCTTTTCTAACAAAACCCTAAATCTCTTTGTTTTTTTTCTCTTTCTTAACCCTCTTTCTATCATTCTTTCTATATCGCAGTAAAACACAATTTATTATTATTTATTATTATTAGGTTGATAAAAATAACAATTCTCTTAATTTTCTAGAGTACAACACACACACACACACACATATATAATGTGTTTATTATTCATCATGTCCCCTTCATGTCTGTGTCCTCATTTTTTTAGGATTTGCCGTGTCGCTATATCCATGTCATGTTGTATCCATGTCCTGTATTCCTTTCCGTGCTTCTTAGATCATTTCTATGTCTTATGTCTGGGTCCATACTTCTTAGGATGTATAAATGATTTGGCATGTCAATAGGCTGACCAAATCTAATATACCTTCAACCCCAATTGTTGTCATCCGACACGGGTACTTCACACATTCAAAAGATTCTACATAACATAGGTTCTTGCTGAGTTTGAAGGGGCAAGGGAAGGAGAGGAAGATGTGTGGAATTTTCTTCTTTTCTGATAAGTAAGATGCAAGAAGTGACCCAGAATTTTAAGGTAAAGAAGTTAAGGATTAGCACATTTTTATCGATTGATATATGGATACAATTTTAACCTGCTTCAAAGGTGAAATAGAAAAGGAAAAACATGCACAAATTGTATGACATGCTGAAGACACTTACATGTCTTTCTTCTTGGTCCCTCTGGGTTTGAAGGTCACGTTGATTCTTTTCTGCAAGTGCTTTAGCCTGAGCATTAAACTGAACAATTAAAAACAGGAAAACCAGACTGCGTGCACTTAAACCGCTAAAAGCAATTTTGTAATAGAAATCACATACTGCACGTTCCTGGGTCCTCTGGTGGCGTTCCAGTCTAGCTCTTCTTCTTTCTTCACTTTCCCCTTCAACGTCCGGGAATTCGCCAGATGATGGAGCAGCTTTTGCAAGCAAACATAGTTCAGCCAATTATTAAGCAAATTGAGTGAGAAAGCTTGGGAGGAGAAACGAAAATAATACCATTTTACAAATGAAACAATGATGCTACCTCCAAAAATTGAAGTAAGATCATCAACAATATTAGTAGCAGAAGATGCTTTCCTCATGTTGGACGAGACTCCACCAGATGGCGTTCTCCTTGCCCCTTCAGGCCCTCCCCTGCTTTGCATTTGGGGACTCAACACAGGGTCCTAAAATTGTGGATCAAAGAACATACGAAATGTAGAGAATGAACAACACAACTTCTATATTGAACAGAAACTCAAAATATATGCTGCAGATCTCACAGCATTGGGTACTCACAGAAGAATTTGCCCTTGGCCTTGGTGCACTACTTGGTCGAGAACCCGTGCTAAAGAAAGATTCAAGATCATTATCATTTTTCTTTTGATTCACCCGTGAAGCTTTTTCTCTAGCCTCTGCAGCGGCTCTTTGTCGAGCCTCAGCAGCCGCCCTTTCCACAGCAGCTCGTTCTGCTCTTCGTCTTGCTTCGGCTTCAGCCCTTGCAACAGCAGCTTTCTCCTGCACTTCTTTTTCCCTTGCTTCAGCATTTGCCCTTTCCCTAGCTTCTGCAGCAGCCTTTTCTGCTCTTTCTCTTGCCTCTGTTGCTGCCCTCTCACGGGCTTCAGCCTGTGCTCTCTGAACTGCAGCCCTTTCGGCACGTTCTCTAGCCTGAGCATTTGCCTTCTCAACAGCAGCCCTTTCAACTTTTAGGCGAGCTTCAGCAGCTGCTCTTTCACGTGCTTCCCTAGTTGCCCTTTCAACAGCTTGTCTGGCCTTCTCTCTCTCCCTCTCCCTATCAAGTCTCCTCTGTTCTCTCTCTTCCTCCTCACTTTCTCTCTGTTGCCGCTCAGAATCTAATCTCTCCTGGTTTTCTCTAAATTCTCTATCCTGAGCATCTTGCATATCTTGTTCCTCTTTTTCCAGCTGCACAGCTTCTTTGCTTCTAGCAGCCTTTGCATACTCCCTTTCCCTTGCTTCCTTAGCATGCCTGAATTTAGTCTCAGCTCTATCCATAGCCTCCTTCATAGCAGCAGCAGATGCAGCAGCAGCAGAGTTCACATTCACTTCATCACTAGAATAAACTTCAGCAGGTTCATCAACATTTTGTTTCCTACCCATGGCAAAATCCTCAAGTTCATCTATTTGAGACACCACTGGACTCTTTGCCGTTGGACAGACAGGTTTAGGACTCTGGGAGTACTGAGTAAAAATCGGGGAATAAGAGAACTCATTGCCCTTCTTTGTTGTAAAGGAACCTGTTTCTGACTTTGAAGTCCGGGGTGGTCTCGGAGGAGGGGGTCTTGAAGGTGGTGGAGCACTTGTGGGTTGCGTAATCAGAGAAATCTCTAATACAGTGAGCCATATATCATCAGATGCTTCCGCATGTTCTTGTGATTTAGGAGACATATCTGCCTGGAAACTAGTCACATTAGAACCAAATTTTCCAGATGAAGGAGAAGATGCAGTTTGACCAACAGGTTCCCGAGAATCTGGTGAGGCAGTTGGAATGTCAAACAGGGTATGATGAGATTCTTGAAAACTGTGAACAGGTATCTTCTTCTGTGAGTGGTTCTCAGAATTTCTAAAAGAAGATTTTCCAATTGTTTCCTCATCATAAATTTGTGTTCCTCTCATGCCCAATCCTGTTCTTGAAGGACTTCCATCCTTCTTCCTGTTGTTCATCTCGGATGAAAATGAAGGCACTGATTTGCCAAAACTATTTAAGGGATTTATATCATCAAATACTTCTCCACTAACAGAAGATTTATTCACTTTTGTGTTCCCAGAGTTACTAAGCTTACTAATCTCTTCCAATGGATCAGTAAACAACCCAGGTGATGAAACCACGGGGGTTGAAGTTGATTCCAAAACTACAAAGGGGTCTTCTATCACAGTAGAAGCTGTTTGGTTTGAACTCACAGTAGGTTTTTGGGCTTCACTCGACTCTGAAATTGGCCTGAACAGTAAGAGACATGGAGCTGAGATATTAAATTAATAATGATACCATATGTTGCAGTGACTATATAGATGAAAGGATAGCCTAAGATACAAACATGACTAGCCAGGAAAAATATTAAGAGAAATAGCAAGAAAACCATAAGTCTAAGAGCCTGCTTGGCATTGCTTTTCAACCACTTAAAAGCGCTATTAATTTAAAAAATTGCGTTTAGACGTGTTTGGTGATGAAAAAAAAAAAAACACTTTTAGGAAGTAGAGATTTAGTCAAAAAAGCACTTTTTCATGAAGCTACAAATTGGAGCATTCTAGGTAGAGGTATAATATTTTAGGTAACTATTTTTTTTTTTGGACAATCTAATCCTTCTTTATTTTTTATAAATGCAATAACCCCTGTACTAGAAGGGTCAAAAATGATTATATAAATAAACGTGTTTAGTCTAGGAATCTTGTCACCAATCACTTTGCATCAAAAACCATATGCGTAGACATGCATATTCAATTACTAAAAAATCCTATATCAAATACAAATTAATTGATCATTAAATAATTTGAATTTTAGTATTTTACTGCTAAATACAATTACTATATAATAAACAAAAAATGTGATAATAAAGAAGAAATTCAAAACAACTTAATCTTCAAATAATTAACCAATAAAATTTCACAATAATTGATATTTGGTAATGCACAAGTTTATTAGTATATGGGTAATATAGTAAAATTGGTACTAAAAGTACTTTAAGCAACATTGTTACCAAACAAATTTAGAAGTGCAAGTATAAAAAGTGCTTTAAAAAATGCATTACCAAACGCTTGACATGTTTTTGTTTTTTCTACTGACTATAGTTTTACGATAGGTCTACTGATAAAAGAGCTTCCACCATTACAACAACACCAAATGGCCTCTAACTGTCTTACATGCCAAATAAGATTAAAAATATATATATACTTATATGTTTTTTAATAATTTATTTTCTTTTTCCATTTATTTGCCTTGTATTTTCACTTTGTTCACTGTTCAAGGGAATGAAAGTAAGATAAATCATCTACATAGAAATGTTCAGAAAATTATTTCACATGCCAAAAGTCCAAGCAAGCCAGCTAATCCATTAAAACTCGATATGCCCCAATTTAACATAATTTCACATTGTTCCTTTACATAAAGTGGCAATAAATACATATAGCCAAGTGATATCATGGAACGAAGGTGATTAAATTCTAGGGATGCAGGGAAGCAGCAACATAAGGAAAGCACTAAGGTGTAACTTGGATAAGAGTGAAGATATAGAGTAAAATGGTGAAAGAAAAAGGTCTTCTAATTACTTCTAAAAAGGTCTTCTCAAACTATTTCAATTCCAACTCAACTTGCAAGTATCTAGTGACAATGCAGAAGCCAATTTAATCTCATAAATTTCATGTTAATCATTAGTTCTTGGCAAAAGTCCGGAAAACTATATTGAATTGACGCTTTTAACACGAGAAATTTATAATAAATACAGAACCTTCTGGGGAAGAAAAGTGAGCATTACTATAGATGATAGACACTTCTCCAACGCTGGATGAAGAAGCATGTAGAATTGGAACCCAGAAGTTGTAATCCCAGAAAGAGCATTTTGTAATTTCTTCAAAGTATTAGCATAACTTATTCAATGTATTGGGAATAAAATGATTTATGAATTCATGCAAAAAAAAAAGATTTGTGCATGAGTCACAAGTGCAACTTCACATGAAAGGTACCAATCAAATTTGCCCACCAAATTTTCTTCTTCTTTTTTCTTTTCTTTTTTTCCTGGCTAGAGTGGAATATTTATTGATATGAACAATATAGTATAAGAAGACACAAGGGCATACCCTTGGAAGATAACACCTCAAAAAGGAGGAGAACAAAAGTTTCAAAGCTAGCCAAAGCCAAAAGAAACAAACAGGAACCACAGCCAAAACACCAAATTTTCATTGACCACCAAAATCAAATTGCTTTAGCAATATGTCAGATTTTTCTTATTAAAAAGCAAGCTTATAGAGGATCTTTGAACATTTTGAAGTTTGAGCATGTAAAGTATCTCTGAAATATTCTACAGTTCCATTGGAAGTATATTTTTTCCCCCTTACTTTCTTCAGTGATGATTCCTTTATCCCTAAACTTGTAAAATGATTCGCCTGAATTAAAAAAATAACAAATGTTACTTTCAATCACAATCTTCTAACCCTTATCTCATGATTATAAGATCACCCATAGAGATCCTACTTTCAAAATCAACCCCACTTTTAGCAATATTTACTCAGTAAGTTCAATAGTCATATTATACTTCTCACTATAGTAAAAAAATTTGGAGACATATTTGCTTTGTCGGGTTCATGTTAGTAGCAGAATTTGAAAAGCAGATCATTGCCATATTCAGAACTTTGGAAGACAGGTTTAGAGCATGCAGGTAAAGATAAGGTAGACAATCATTAAAGTGAACATTTTGGATCGAACAGTAATAATCCCAATGAATTACAACACAACTGTACACCAAATCCAAGGAGTTTAAGAATGTAACACCATTTAAAAATTTTAATTTAGAAAAATGTATGTGCCTTAAGGAAGTGTAATTATAGTTATGTAGTGTACTAGGGTCTAGAATCCATTAACTTCAAATGCTCAGTATCTCCTATGCTTATAAATGTTCTAATTCGTTTATCACAAACAAAACTCACAGATGATTTAACATACACACTACAAAAACACATTTCATGAAACTACATTTGCACATTCAAGTTTATTTATTTATTTTTTTCAATTATATTTACTTTACTCTATTTTATAGAGTAATATAGATACACATATACACACACTGACACACCTGCTCAATTATGAAACGATTAAGCCTTAATTGTGCCCTTCTCCACTAAATGCACTAAATAAGCCCCAAAAAAAAATTAAAAAATAAATAATAAAAAACAAAAATCAATAGTTGATGCCGCCTTACCAAGAGGAGACGATCAATTGGTTTTCACAGCAATATTGAAACAAAAAAAAAAAATTGATGCCAGAGAAAGGAGAATTGCAAAGCAAACTTTTAGTTGCTGCAAAAATGATTTCTTCAACTAGTACTCAAACCCTAGCAATTAAAGGATTTATATGAGTTTCTTCCATAAAATATAAATTAAAAACCAAAAAGGAAAGTTGCTGATAATTCGAAATAAATCAAAACTTGGCTTTAAAAAATTGGTTCTCCTTGCCCTTCCTCCACTTCTTTCCTTTTCGGGTGTTCCCAATGTTTTAGGAAATCTTCACAGCTACATCAATCATACCCAAGACACTATATAAATAGTATGTAATATCACTCGTCACAAACAGTTGAATATATATATAACAGATTCACAGAAAATGTATAAGCAGGCATTTGAACATGCAAAGCAGTTGAACTCAAGAGCCAAATCCAATACAGTACCTGTTACTAGCAGTGGGACTGCTACCACCAAAACCAGGTATCAAATCATTCAAACCTCTTGAACTCATATTACCCTTCGATTCTGCCTTCTCGGTCCGGCCCAAATTCCCAAGAAGATCGTCAAAGTGATCCCTTTGATTCGGAGTCGAAGAAATGTTCGAGAACACGTCGTCCTCATACCTAGTAGAAGAAGACGCCGATTTACTCTTTAACCCGGGCAAACCAGCAAAAATGTCAACGTCCTCGTCGTAAACAGGCTTGTCATAAACCGGCCCTGAAGAAGCCGACTTGTTCTTCGACTCATTCGCTGACGATGAGCTCTTGAAGATTGAATCGTAATCAAAATCCGACGATGCTGATGACGATTTAGTTCTGGTAGTATTAGTAGTAGTGGTGGTGTATTTGGGAGGGCCACCGAAGACATCAGTGAATAACAAACCGTCTCGATTGTGATCGTTGATGCTGAACGACGACGATACCCGAGCTCGGCGATCTCCACCGTCCGATCCGACGGCCGTGTTAGCTTTGGTGGAAGCCATAGGGGCCGATTTGCCTTGGGGACTGAACCCGTAGTCTCTGGCTAACGTTCCAAAGTCATCCATTGATGCCTTCTTTATTTTCTTGTATTCAAATTATAATAACGGTGGATCAGATCTGAGTGAAATTGCCGTTCGTAGTGGGTCAATCGGAGAGTTAAAGATAACCCATCTTTGTTACATATAACTATATCTATATATAGAAGAATAAATTGGGAGATTCAGTGGAGGTAAGGTCTTTGAAATACATTTGTGTGTGTATATATATAGATATGTGTATGAATCTATACAAGAAAAGGCGAGAGAGGAGGCGAATAATCTTTGATTAGGGCATTGCAGCGACGGACTGCTGCGCTGTTTCTCTCTCTTTCTTACTCTTCTTGTTCTTCTTCGACCTTCTTCTCTCCCGGGCTCGTTCGCTGGGCTCTCCATTTTTGTTTGTTTATTGATTTTGATTTATTTCCATAAAGCTCCGGATATTGATGAAATTGTATTCAAACCTTAATACTTTTTATAATTTTGATTATGCCCTTTAACAGCAACCTTTGTTATCAATGTTGGCATTTTCTCTCCCTTGCTAAATGTACGTGTAAGGCACGTGTGTTTTCTTTTATTTATATGTAGTCTATGTTTTGAAAATGAAAAGGCTTCATATTGGGAGATGCAAAATTGAACTTGAATTTTATTTTTATTTTTTTTAAAACACCAACAAGCAAAATACATTCAAGAACAAAGAAAAATCAGTTACGGAGAAGAGTATTCAACAACCACTGGGGTCATATGCTCCCTTCATTCGACTACAAGAGCCTTTTTGCTCAACAGATGAGTCACAAGGTTTTCCTTTCAAAGAACCCAAGAAAAGGAAGAGCCCACACAGACATTAAGGAGAGATATTACATCATTGAAGATAACCATTAAATCTTCCACAGAAGCCTTCAAATTCATAATTGATTGGCAGTCTCCTTCCACTACCACATTTCTATTCCCCCAATTTTTAAGAAGAAACAGAGATTCCCGAAGCATAAGACCTTCAACAATAGTAGGACGACTGACATTCTCAAGAAAAATTGAGGCAATCTCGATGGGGTGGCCAAGGTGGTTTCGAAGAATCAGACCTCCACCACAAGACTTCTTAACTGAGTTGAAATCAGCATAAAAGTTGAGCATGAGAGAACTTATCCCTGGCGCCATCCACACCGCAGGGGAAAAAAAAAAAGTAGGAGGAGAAAATGGTGGATATAACAATTGATTTTGTCTATTAAACTCCTAAAAATCAATGAAAGCTTTTTGGGCAACCTAGAAAGGATCCCAATGCTTGTGTTTAAAAATTAGATCATTTCTACATTTCCAAATCCTCCAACAAAGGAAGGCTGCCAAACTCAAACTATCATTCGCAGCATCAGACAAGATAAGCTCGTTACAGAGATCAAACCACCGCTTAGGCCAAAATGATGAGGATTGACCACTAAAATCCCTTCTAAGAGGACTAAGCTTCTAAACCATACAAGCGAAAGGGCAGGAGCAGAAGGTGAGATACCCCTCGGATCCGAGACACGGGTTGATCAGGCCCAGGCCCAAACCCGAGGGAATATCAAACAATTAATATTTTATAATGAACACGGAATACAAAAAAAATTAAGAAATGAAATTAAAGCTGGAAGGAACTAAAAATAAAATCCGCAATATATTATAATTATTAAAATCCATCAAATCCAAACTCCAAAACTCCATCAGTTTACAACTTGGGAATCCATCTCTAGTGGACCCCTATTAAACATCCAAACGGAAGATAGAACAACTGTAATAAACGTCCAGAAATAAAACTATAAATAGAGCCCTACATCGTCGGAAGAGTGAATAGAGACCTCTGCTCAGCACGAACACGTCTAAGCCTGGAACTGTCGTGTACCTGAAAAATAAAAGTGGGTCAAGCCCACGCGCAAGTTCTATACTATTACAATTCAAACAGAGGTCCGATACGCATGTACATCCTAAACAACTCAACAATAACTAATAGTCCGTAAATATATATATATATAGTCACACTAAAGGACTCTCACTGGACTACAGGCCGGTCTCAACCTAAATAGAGGTAACATGATAAAACGCACACGAAGTGGGCATATGTACCTATACCTAAACAGGGTACACCTCTAACCATTGTAGCCAGCTACACATCCCGATGCATATACGCTCCCTAACCATCGGTCCTGAGGCTCAAGCTCATACCGAGGCACCATAACAGTAAATATATAAAATCCATCCAAAATCCCTGGTATTGCCGCTCAACAAGTAGTTGCCATGACAATACAAATCCACGGGACTTAACTTTTAGTTAATCCCATCCTTATTCCAAGTAGGTGGGTAATGGTATTGTTTTAAAAACCAAACCCATCCTTAGTATGCCACCGTCCCATACCGGTGTCTACTTTCCAATCCTCCAGTAGTCAATAATACCAATAAATCAAGTATATATCAACTAAATTTCAACATCCAACATTCAATGTTAGCAGTGATAAAATAAGCATTGATAAATAGGGTCACAACAACAACATATACATGCCCAATTTAAGTTGTTCCCTTTAGTCTGATATAAAGACAGAATTAATTAAAACTTCCATTTAACACTTTACAAATGACATACAAATATGTAGGGTATATATCACAAAATCCTAACCTCCACAGTTGATACTAATTGTGATAATGTAAGCATCATAACAATATTCACAGTATGTATGTAGACATGCTCAAATTATAGTATTCCACAAAACCGATCTAGTGTTAAACTCAAATCCTCCTAGTATTTAAGTTCCAACAGTTGCTATTACAGAAGTTAAGATAGCTATCATCTAGACCCATCCTTCCAATAATTTATACTAGCAGTGGTAAGGAAAAGCGTGAACCACAGAACCACAATGCATCCACAAACATGCTTAGTCTAGGTTGAACAAGCATACAACACTACTGTAACTACCAGTTTCATAGCAAAACAGATATCATTTTAGTTTGGTTTAATCTTCATTAATCCCGAAATCATTTAAGAGTGCAAAGAGTATGAAGCCTAAGGGAAAGAGTAAGGATAGAATCTTGCCTCAGAAACTTTTGTTCAAAGTTTCAACGTCGTCTTCTTAAAAAATCCCGGCGAGTTCCAAAACCAGGTTACTGTTCACGGGTACGAAACACTATTCTCGAACTCAAAATCTGATCTCCACCGTTCAGATTGTGCAACATTGAGTCATGAACCTATCCTCTAAATTTCAGCTCGATCGGACCACAGACGAAGCGGGATCGGATGTTTGATGAAATCTGGGCAGAATGGAAAAAAACCTGTGCGACCCGGTTACTGTTCATGAGTACGAATCACTGTTCCCGAGGTCAAACTCTGATCTTCACCGTTCAGATTGTGCGTCACTGAGTCATGAACCTCTCCTCCAAATTTCAGCTCGATTGGACCACGGACGAAGCAGGATCGGATGTTTGATCAAACCTTGGCAGAATGTGAAAAACTGTGTTTTTCCTTCTCCACTTCCACAAAACGTGTGCTTTGTTTAAAAAAAAACCTACACAGACGTCTACCTTATTACTTATAGAGTTTTCTTAAACCCTAGGTTCATTTAAGTCCAATTCACAATCCTAACCGGCCCATCCAATTAACGTAAAAACCTACGACGGCTATAATATAAAACCCTAATTTATACTGTAATTAAAACCCTAGTTAGATGTATTTACCTAATTACCCTATTCACCATTAAATACTTAACAAATAATCTAATGGAATAAAATAATAATTAGTAAACCCAATTAAACTAAATAAGACACACATAGAATAATTAAACCAATTACACTTAAACCATTAATGCCAATTAAATAATTAAAACACTAACAAGTAATTCCAATCAAATAACTAAAAATAAATATCATTTAAATAAATTAAATCACCACAAAAGAAAACAATTAAGCATCTAATAAAAAAAATAATGACACATAATCAAATAAAATGCACTTAAATAATAAATTAAATACCATTAAATACCAGGAATATCTTTTTTAAAATTAGGGGTATTACATTCTTCCCCCCTAACAAAAGGAATTCCGTCATCGGAATTCACTCTTACCTTCTTCCAATATTTCAGGAAACTGTGAGCGAATGACATCCTTTCATTCCCAAGTGGACTCAGACTCATTGTGATGACTCCACTGAACACGAATCAAAGGAATAACCTTATTACGAAGAATCTGATCTCGTCGGTCGATAATACAACACGGTGGCTCTATATAAGTTGCATCTGGCTGCAACGCAATCTCCCCAACATCGATATGCTGATACCGATTCTTATCTCGAAGAAATTTCCGCAACATGGAAACATGAAACACGTTGTGGACGCGATCCAAAGTATTCGGAAGTGCCAACCGATAAGCAACAGCTCCAATGCGATCCGTAATCATGAATGGACCAATAAATCGCGGTGACAACTTCCCTTTCTTCCCAAAGCGCATAACACCCTTCATAGGAGACACTTTGAGTAGAACCTGATCCCCAACCTGAAACTCCAAAGCCCAAGTACGACGATCAGCATAGCTCTTCTGCCTACTTTGGGCAGTACGCATGCGATCTCGAATAAGAGCAATCTTTTCAGAGGTATCCTTGATGAACTCAGGACCTAAAAATCGATTCTCTCCAACCTCCATCCAACAAACAGGTGACCGACACGGTCGACCGTACAATGCCTCAAATGGTGCCATACCAATAGTCTTCTGGAAACTATTGTTATAAGCAAACTCCACAAGTGGCAAATATTCCTCCCAGTGGCCCTTGAAATCTAGAACGCACGACCGAAGCATATCTTCCATAATCTGATTCACCCTCTCAGTCTGTCCGTCAGTCTGAGGATGATAAGCAGTACTAAGGTGTAACTCCGTACCTAAAGCCTGCTAAAAACTCTTCCAAAATCCAGATACAAAGCTCGAATCCCTGTCCAATATAATAGACAATGGAATGCCATGTAGCTTCACAATTTCTGAAATGTAAAGCCTCGCCAACTGCTCCGAAGTGTAGTCAGTACAAATAGGCAAGAAATGAGCTGACTTGGTTAACCTATCCACAATGACCCATATGGAATTATGCCCCTTGAAAGAATTTGGCAACCCTTCCACAAAATCCATAGATATGCTCTCCCATTTCCACTCCGAAATTGGTAGTGGCTGTAGAGCTCCTGGCGGCCTCTGATGATCAATCTTAACCATCTGACAAGTACTACATTAAGAAACAAAAAGAGCAATGTCCCTCTTCATACCTGCCCACCAAAACTGCCGCTTCATATCTTGATACATCTTATCGCCTCCTGGATGAACAGAGAACTCAGAGTGATGAGTCTCAGCCATCACATCCTTCCTCAAATTATCAGTATAAGGTACCATTAACCGTCCCTTGTGTCTTAAACCTCCATTAGCCCCAACATAGTAGAATGGAACATCTCCGGAAGCTATCTCTGCGACCTTGTCGACACACTGCTGATCGGTGAGTTGTGCTTGTAAAACCTTGCGAATGATGGAAGGTGTAACCACCATGCAAGCCATAAAAGCATCCGATAACTCATCCACACTCTTTAAAACATTCCACTCAGTAGTGAATAGAGCAGAAAGACTACCAACAGGTCGGCGACTGAGTGCATCCGCCACTACATTCGCTTTCCCTGGATGGTACTATATAAAAAAATGATAGTCTTTTACAAACTCCAACCACCTGCGCTGTCTCATATTTAGCTCCCGCTGAGTGAACAAGTACTGCAGACTCTTGTGATCACTGAATAATCTGAAGGACTCACCCAACAGATAATGCCTCCAAATACGCAAGGCAAAGACCACTGCTGCCAACTCCAAATCATGTGTTGGATAATTAAGCTCATGAGGCTTAAGTTTCCGAGATCCATAAGAAATCGGTCGCTCCTCCTGCATCAATACACATCCAAGACCCTGCAACGAAGCATCCGTGTAAACAAGATACTCTATCCCGCTCTGCGGAGTAGCCAGAACCGGTGCAGAAGTCAGCTTCTTTTTCAGCTCATCAAAAGCTCGCTGACAGTGTTCATCCCACACGAACTGTACACCCTTCTTGGTCAAATAAGTGAGTGGTCCTGCTATCTTGGAGAACCCCTGGATGAATTTCCTGTAATATCCTGCCAGACCGAGAAAACTCCGAATCTCAGTAGGTGATGTAGGCTGTCCCCACTCAACCACCGCTGAGACCTTGGCCGGATCCACTGCTATCCCCTTTTTTGACACTACGTGACCCAGAAATTCTACCTCCCGCTGCCAAAATTCACACTTCTCGAACTTGGCATATAACTGGTGCTCACGAAGCGTCTGCAAGATTATGCGAAGATGTCTAGCATAATCGTCCTCCGACCGAGAATAGATCAAGATGTCATCAATAAAGACAATAACAAACTGAACCAAATAAGCCCGGAAGACTCTATTCATTAAGTCCATGAATACTGCAGGTGTATTAGTCGTCCCAAACGGCATAACTCGAAACTCATAAGAACCATATCGCGTGAGAAATGCTGTCTTAGGAACATCCTGCTCCCTAACCCTCAGCTGATGATACCCAGAACGCAGATCAATCTTGGAGAAATATGTGGCTCCCCTTAACTGATCAAACAAGTCATCAATCCTGGGCAAAGGATACTTGTTACGAATCGTAACCTTGTTCAACTCCCTGTAATCTATACACAGACGAAACGAACCATCCTTCTTCTTTACAAACAGAACCGGTGTTCCCCAAGGTGATGTACTCCTACGAATAAAACCCTGGCTGAGTAACTGCTGAATCTGATCCCTCAGCTCTCTCATCTCTACCGGTGCCATCCTATAGGGTGCCCTAGCAATAGGCGCAGTGCCTGGAGCTAAGTCTATCACAAAATCGATCTCGCGACTAGGTGGCAACCCTAGAATCTCCTGAAATACATCCGGGAAATCCTGTACAATCGGTATGTTATCCAATGACATAGTAATCCCCTCCTCATTTTCTTCCTCCACATGGAACAAATAGGTGCTATCGCCCCCTTTAGAACGTGGCATAGCTACTACATACATATCCTGACCAGGTATGGTAAAAATAATAGATCTATCAAAACAAACAACTTGGGCATGGTAGTGAGACAACCAATCCATCCCAAGTATCACATCATAAGTGTGCATGTCCAAGACCAATAGATTGGCTAGAAATATGAGTCTGCCAATATCTAATGTCACACGCCCATCACTCTCATATATAATAGCTGTATCACCCAATGGTGTAGAAATACCCTGAGGTCTAGTGCATACCCTCGTCCTCATCCCAGACAAAGCAACAAAAGTCCTAACTACAAATGAGTGTGTAGCACCCGTATCAAATAAAACACGTCCATGCAAACCATGAATAAGAAACTTACCCTCAATAGTCTGAGGTGCCTGAACATCCTGTGGCATGGGGTTATATACCCTGCCATAGTGCAACTGCCGTGGTGCCTGTCCCTGAGTTTGCGGCGGTGCCGGTAAAGCCAGATGTGTCTGTCCCTGAATCCGTGGAACCTGTGGAGCTGGTAGAGGCACTGGCGCCCTCTGTCCCTACTGCACATACTGTCTCTGTCCATGTCCTTGTACTGCTTTAGGACACTGCCTGGTGGTATGACCATACTCTCCACAAGTGTAACAACTACCCTGGAAAATACCAAATGGCCTCCTCTGTTGGTTAGCCTGTGGCTGACCCTGTCCTGCCTGTGGTCCCCCATTCTGTTGCCTCTGAATAGGTGCCCCATTCCGGTGAGCATCTGAACCACCTTTGTGCTTCTTCCAAAGCTGTTGTCCTTGGAACTTGCCTTTGTCATTCTGCCGGTGACCATTGCCATTCCCCTTTTCAGCTGACTGATTAGTAGAGTCTTTATCTCCCCGCTTCTCACCACGAGCCTGTCTGATGTCCACAGTCAACTGATACTGTTGTAGAGCGGCGTCTATCACCTGAGCATAGGTAGTATAGGCTGGATTACTTGTAATAGCTCTCTTGATAGACCACATCTGTAATACCCCTAATTTTAAAAGGATAGTCTCGGTAATTTGTTTAATTGTTTTCTGTTTATTAATTATTTTTGGTTCATTATTCATTATTTTTGGTTCATTATTCATTATTTTTGGTTCATTAATTGTTTTGAATTGTGTTTTAATTGACTTTTTAATGATTTGATTTAGTTGACTTATTTGTGTTATTTAAGTTAATTGTTTTAATTATTTATTTGGCTTTAAATTCTCTGTAAATTGTATGTTATTTTCTGTTTTACGGTTAACTTGAATTTTTATTTGTTTCTTTAATTGAATTAGTAGTTAACTTGGAATTTTTATTGTTGACTTAGTAATTACATGTTTTAATTTGTGACTAGGTATAAAAGTGTGGTTAGGGTTTTAGTTCTGTTTAGGTTTAGGTTTATTTAAGGAGCCGACAAGGTTTATAACCTAGGTTGAGTTTATGGGCCTCGTTTCAGACGGTAGGTATAATTGGACTTAGGGTTTTGGTTGCCTATAAATACATAAGAAAAGTCTGCTTAGGGAACAAAATAATACAACCAAAACACGTCTGTGGAATTAGAAACGAGGAACGGAGGAAGTTGCAGTAGGAGTCGCCGGAGATTGTAGAAGACAACGTAGAGATTTTAACAAAATCTCAAAAGGCAAGTTCTAACCTTACTCTCTCCCTTATACTCGTGTTCTTTGCATACTCAATGGTTCCAGGATGAATTACAGGTTTAAAAATAAAAGACGTTGTCTGTGTCATGCTTAGAGTGTAACTGAAACTGAATTTGGTTTAAAACTTGTAAACTGTTTAACTTTGAACTGTCTTATTTAATTCTTGGTTTAATCCATGTTAGTAGCATAATAAGGACTGAGTTAAGGACTGGAATCTTCTAGGATTAATTGAAACTCTCTGAAACCTTCTACTGTGAAGTGTCGGAGGCGTAAACGGCGACCGGAGAGGAGAACATGAAGAAGAGGAGGGGGAGAGCCGGCTCCTATTGGATTGGAGCCGGCTCCCCTTGGACTAGAGGCGGCTCCAATGGTCTAGGAGCCGGCTCCAGGGCCATTGGAGGCGGCTCCAATATTCTGGAGCCGGCTCCCGGTTGTTTATGCGTGAGTTTTGATTCTGTGGGTTATTTTTCCAAATTTTTTTTCAGTGATTAGGCTTCCTAGTGATTGTTTTAATGTGTTTATTGGTGAATGAATACTGTAATGGGTGATTTAGGAGTGGTCCAGGGTAAACATAAATATGCAAAGACCAGATTATATAAAATTGGACACAAAGCGTTAACCATTAGGATTACATGGAGTTAATTACGAAGGTCTTGTAGACTGTGTAGATTTGGAGTTTCTAATTTCTTAATTATATTAGAAATTTTCTGTGAGGGCTTGTCCACTCGAATTATATGTTCATGACAATAGAAACTATGCTAAAAATTTATATTTCACTGAAAATTAGTTGATGATTAAGTTTAACGGTTGGTGCGGCAAGTTGTTGGACAGGAAACTATAAGTATAATAGATTACTTATATTTATTCTGCATGCTATGGATGTGAGTGGGAAAATATCTATTTAGGCTCTGTTAATTCTATGGAAACTGGGAATAGGTTATCATTATAAAGAAAGCCCTGTATGATCAAATTATGGATTCTGAATTGGCTTACTTAAGCATGTTTGTTAATCTGTTCTAACATGTTTAGTTTGGACTATTGGTATTGACATTTATATGGTCATTATTTTGTCAACTGTGCATGTAAATAAGCATGTTGATTATCTATTTCAATATGCATAGTAAGGAGTAGTTGACATTGATATTTATATTTTCAATGTGAATCAATTATTGGTATTTTTAAGAATGGTTGCTAATGCATTCTATTATGTTTAGTATGGAATTGTTGATATTGTTGTTATAATTATCGATGCTTTATCAACTATTGGACGGATTGGATTGTATGTACCGGTATGGGACGGTGACATACTGGGTTGGATTAGCTCAAATTGCTAAGTCCTACCTATTTTGGAGTAAGGGCACGGGTTATAAACTACAATCCTCCTTATATATATAAGTCGGTACGGTTGACTACGCCGAGTGACTTACTGGATTTCTGGTGGATGGATAGGAACGGAGTTTAGATATATTTTTATGTTACCGTGTCATGAGCTTGAGTCTCAGGGTCGACGGTTAGGGTGCGTATATGCAGTTGGATGTGTAGCTGACTGTGAAGGTTGAGGTATACCCTGTTTAGGTTTAGGTACTCATACCCACTCAGGTGCGTATTGTGTGATGCCTTCTATCCAGGTTGAGACCCCCTTCATGGCCTAGCGAGAGTCCAGTAGTGTGGATATATTTATGTACGGATTATTAGTTATTGTTGAACTATTTAGTATGTACATGCGTATCGAGTCTCTGCTTGGATTGTAGTAGGTTAGAACTTGTTCGTGGGCCTGACCCACTCCTATTTTTCAGGTGTACGTCAGTTCCAGGCTTGAGCTTGTTCGTGCAGAGCAGAGACGATCTTCCATTCTACCGAAGATGTAGGGTTTCTTTCCAGATCTTGGATTTGGGTTTTATCTTTTATTTTACTTTCATTTAGTGTGAGACTTTTATTAGGGGTCCACTAGAGATGGATTCCCGAGTTGTTCAAATTATGGATATTTGGTTTATCAAATTTAAGTATTTAATTATTTAAGGATTATCTTTTAGTTTCTTTTCAGCTTTAAACTTTCATTTCTTAAGTCATTTTGTATTCTGTGTTCGCTATAAAATATTAATTGTTTGATACTCCCTCGGGTTTGGGCCTGGGCCTGATCAACCCGTGTCTCGGATCCGAGGGGTATCACAGTTGGTATCAGAGCACTCCAGGTTCAAGTGTCTCTAGGATGTTTTCGTATTAAGTCTTCCGCGTAGCGTTCTCTTGAATAGAGCTTAAGTTAGGATTCATTGTATTCCTTATGGTTCGTATAGAAATAGTACTGATGTCTGTCTTTTCGTGTTAACAGATGGTTAACGCTAGAAATGGACAGAACATGCAAGGAACTAGGAAGGAAAGGAGAGCGGCACGTAGGCAACAATATCTCCTACAGCGTCAGCAAATGGAAGAAGAACAGCAAATGCCAGGGTTTCAGGAGGAGCAGGAGGAAGTTCAACAGACTCAGGGTCGGGACAGAGATCCAGAGATTCCTCCTCACCTCAATGACCTCGTTGCTCGGGCTATAGAGGCTGGGGTAACAGCTGCACTCCGAAACCAACCACAGGTTCAGCAGGCACCTGTACCAGCACCAGTGGTTCAGACGGATTCTTGGGGAAAGGCTAGGGGCGCTTTCACAAAGGGGAGTCCACCTGTGTTCTCAGGCTCAACCGATGCGAGAGCAGCTCACCAGTGGAAACAGGACATTGAGCGTCATCTTCGTTTGGTTCAGTGCACGGAGGTTCAGAAACAGATGCTTGCTATTTTCAAGTTAGTTGAGGATGCACTACAGTGGTGGGAGTCAGTTACCACCTCAGATGAGAGGATGACATTGTCTTATGATGAGTTCAGTGCTCGCTTTGATGAGAAATATTTTCCCTATGCAGTCAGGGCAGCTATGAAGACCGAGTTTCTAAGTCTGCAGCAGGGAAACATGACAGTGGCGGAGTATGAGCAGCAGTTCACACGCTTGTCTCTCTTTGCACCGGAGGAGGTGGATACAGAGGAAAAGAAGCGCAACAGTTTTGTCAAAGGACTGATGTGGTCTATCAAGAGAGCTATTACAGGTAGTCCAGCCTATACTACCTATGCTCAGGTGGTAGACGCTGCTCTGCAACAGTATCAGTTGACTGTGGACATCAGACAGGCTCGTGGTGAGAAGCGAGGAGATAAAGACTCTACTAATCAGTCAGCTGAAAAGGGGAATGGCAATGGTCACCGGCAGAATGACAAAGGCAAGTTTCAAGGGCAACAGCCTTGGAAGAAGCACAAGGGTGGTTCAGATGCTCATCGGAATGGGGCACCTATTCAGAGGCAACAGAATGGGGGACCACAGGCAGGACAGGGTCAGCCACAGGCTAACCGACAGAGGAGGCCATTTGGTACTTTCCAGGGTAGTTGTTACACTTGTGGAGAGTATGGTCATACCACCAGGCAGTGTCCTAAAGCAGGACAGGGACAGGGACATGGACAGTATGTGCAGCAGGGACAGAGGGCGCCAGTGCCTCTACCAGCTCCACAGGTTCCACGAATTCAGGGACAGACACATCTGGCTTTACCGGCACCGCCGCAAACTCAGGGACAGGCGCCACAGCAGTTGTATTATGGCAGGGTGTATAACCCCAAGCCACAGGATGTTCAGGCACCTCAGACTATTGAGGGTAAGTTTCCTATTCATGGTTTACATGGACGTGTTTTATTTGATACGGGTGCTACACACTCATTTGTAGCTAGGACTTTTGTTGCTTTATCTGGGATAAGGACGAGGGTATGCACTAGACCTCAGGGTATTTCTACACCATTGGGTGATACAGCTATTATATATGAGAGTGATGGGCCTGTGACACTAGATATTGGCAGACTCAGATTTCTAGCCAATCTATTGGTCCTGGACATGCACACTTATGACGTGATACTTGGGATGGATTGGTTGTCTCACCACCATGCCCAAGTTGATTGTTTTGATAGATCTATTATTTTTACCATACCTGGTCAGGATATGTACGTAGTAGTTATGCCACGTTCTAAAGGAGGCGGTAGCACCTATTTGTTCCATGTGGAGGAGGAAAAGGATGAGGGGATTACTGTGTCATTGGATAACATACCAATTGTACAGGATTTCCCGGATGTATTTCAGGAGATTCCAGGGTTGCCACCTAGTCGCGAGATCGATTTTGTGATAGACCTAGCTCCAGGCACTGCGCCTATTGCTAGGGCACCCTATAGGATGGCACCGGTGGAGATGAGAGAGCTGAGGGATCAGATTCAGCAGTTACTCAGCCAGGGTTTTATTCGTAGGAGTACATCACCTTGGGGAGCACCGGTTCTGTTTGTGAAGAAGAAGGATGGTTCGCTTCGTCTATGTATAGATTACAGGGAGTTGAACAAGGTTACGATTCGTAACAAGTATCTTTTGCCAAGGATTGATGACTTGTTTGATCAGTTAAAGGGAGCCACATACTTCTCCAAAATTGATCTGCGTTCTGGGTATCATCAGCTGAGGGTTAGGGAGCAGGATGTTCCTAAGACAGCGTTTCTCACGAGATATGGTTCTTATGAGTTTCGTGTTATGCCGTTTGGGACGACTAATGCACCTGCAGTGTTCATGGACTTAATGAATAGAGTCTTCCGGGCTTATTTGGATCAATTTGTTATTGTCTTTATTGATGACATCTTGATCTATTCTCGGTCGGAGGACGATCATGCTAGACATCTTCGCATAGTCTTGCAGACGCTTCGTGAACACCAGTTGTATGCCAAGTTCGGGAAGTGTGAATTTTGGCAGCGGGAGGTGAAATTTCTGGGTCACGTGGTGTCAGAAAAGGGGATCGCAGTGGATCCGGCCAAGGTTTCGGCGGTGGTTGAGTGGGGACAGCCTACATCACCTACAGAGATTCGGAGTTTTCTCGGTCTGGCAGGATATTACAGGAGATTCATCCAGGGGTTCTCCAAGATAGCAGGACCACTCACTCATCTGACCAAGAAGGGTGTACAGTTCGTGTGGGATGAGCACTGTCAGCGGGCTTTTGATGAGCTGAAAAGGAAGTTGACTTCTGCACCGGTTCTGGCTACTCCGCAAAGCGGGATAGAGTATCTTGTTTACACGGATGCATCGTTGCAGGATCTTGGATGTGTATTGATGCAGGAGGAGCGACCAATTTCTTATGGATCTCGGAAACTTAAGCCTCATGAGCTTAATTATCCGACACATGATTTGGAATTGGCAGCAGTGGTCTTTGCCTTGCGTATTTGGAGGCATTATCTGTTGGGTGAGTCTTTCAGATTATTCAGTGATCACAAGAGTCTGTAGTACTTGTTCACTCAGCGGGAGCTGAATATGAGACAGCGCAGATGGTTGGAGTTTGTAAAAGACTATCATTTCTCTATACAGTACCATCCAGGGAAAGCGAATGTGGTGGCGGATGCACTCAGTCGCCGACCCGTTGGTAGTCTTTCTGCTCTATTCACTACTGAGTGGAATGCTTTGAAGAATGTAGATGAGTTGTCAGATGCTTTTATGGCTTGCATGGTGGTTACACCTTCCATCATTCGCAAGATTTTACAAGCACAACTCACTGATCAGCAATGTGTCGACAAGGTCACAGAGATAGCTTCCGGAGAGGTTCCATTCTACCATGTTGGGGCTGATGGAGGTTTAAGGTACAAGGGACGGTTAGTGGTACCTTCTGCTGATAATTTGAGGAAGGATGTGATGACTGAGACTCATCACTCTGAGTTCTCTGTTCATCCAGGAGGCGATAAGATGTATCAAGATATGAAGCGGCAGTTTTGGTGGGCAGGTATGAAGAGGGACATTGCTCTTTTTGTTTCTCAGTGTAGTACTTGTCAGATGGTTAAGATTGATCATCAGAGGCCGCCAGGAGCTCTACAGTCACTACAAATTCCGGAGTGGAAATGGGAGAGCATATCTATGGATTTTGTGGAAGGGTTGCCAAATTCTTTCAAGGGGCATAATTCCATATGGGTCATTGTGGATAGGTTGACCAAGTCAGCTCATTTCTTGCCTATTTGCACTGACTACACTTCGGAGCAGTTGGCGAGGCTTTACATTTCAGAGATTGTGAAGCTACATGGCATTCCATTGTCTATTATATCGGACAGGGATTCGAGCTTTGTATCTGGATTTTGGAAGAGTTTTCAGCAGGCTTTAGGTACGGAGTTACACCTTAGTACTGCTTACCATCCTCAGATTGACGGACAGACTGAGAGGGTGAATCAGATTATGGAAGATATGCTTCGGTCGTGTGTTCTGGATTTCAAGGGCCACTGGGAGGAATATTTGCCACTTGTGGAGTTTGCTTATAACAATAGTTTCCAGAAGACTATTGGGATGGCACCTTTTAAGGCGTTATACGGTCGACCGTGTCGATCACCTGTTTGTTGGATGGAGGTTGGAGAGAATCGATTCTTAGGTCCTGAGTTCATCACGGATACCTCTGAAAAGATTGCTCTTATTCGAGATCGCATGCGTACTGCCCAAAGTAGGCAGAAGAGCTATGCTGATCGTCGCACTCGTGCTTTGGAGTTTCAGGTTGGGGATCAGGTTCTTCTTAAAGTATCTCCTATGAAGGGTGTTATGCGTTTTGGGAAGAAAGGGAAGTTGTCTCCGCGGTTTGTCGGTCCATTCATGATTACGGATCGCGTTGGAGCTGTCGCTTATCGGTTGGCACTCCCGGATACTTTGGATCGCGTTCACAACGTGTTTCATGTTTCCATGTTGCGGAAATTTCTGCGAGATGAGGATCGATATCAGCATATCGATGTTGGGGAAATTGAGTTGCAACCGGATGTAACTTATTTAGAGCCACCGTGT
Source organism: Cornus florida (assembly GCF_030987335.1). Classification (NCBI taxonomy): domain Eukaryota; kingdom Viridiplantae; phylum Streptophyta; class Magnoliopsida; order Cornales; family Cornaceae; genus Cornus; species Cornus florida. Next base: position 8,559,937 of record NW_026775578.1, read on the forward strand.
CGTATTGTCGACCGACGAGATCAGATTCTTCGTAATAAGGTTATTCCTTTGGTTCGTGTTCAGTGGAGTCATCACAATGAGGCTGAGTCTACTTGGGAACGGGAAGATGTCATTCGCTCGCAGTTTCCTGAAATTTTGGAAGAAGGTAAGAGCGAATTCCGAGGACGGAATTCCTTTTGTTAGGGGGGAAGAATGTAATACCCCTAATTTTAAAAGGATAGTCTCGGTAATTTGTTTAATTGTTTTCTGTTTATTAATTATTTTTGGTTCATTATTCATTATTTTTGGTTCATTATTCATTATTTTTGGTTCATTAATTGTTTTGAATTGTGTTTTAATTGACTTTTTAATGATTTGATTTAGTTGACTTATTTGTGTTATTTAAGTTAATTGTTTTAATTATTTATTTGGCTTTAAATTCTCTGTAAATTGTATGTTATTTTCTGTTTTACGGTTAACTTGAATTTTTATTTGTTTCTTTAATTGAATTAGTAGTTAACTTGGAATTTTTATTGTTGACTTAGTAATTACATGTTTTAATTTGTGACTAGGTATAAAAGTGTGGTTAGGGTTTTAGTTCTGTTTAGGTTTAGGTTTATTTAAGGAGCCGACAAGGTTTATAACCTAGGTTGAGTTTATGGGCCTCGTTTCAGACGGTAGGTATAATTGGACTTAGGGTTTTGGTTGCCTATAAATACATAAGAAAAGTCTGCTTAGGGAACAAAATAATACAACCAAAACACGTCTGTGGAATTAGAAACGAGGAACGGAGGAAGTTGCAGTAGGAGTCGCCGGAGATTGTAGAAGACAACGTAGAGATTTTAACAAAATCTCAAAAGGCAAGTTCTAACCTTACTCTCTCCCTTATACTCGTGTTCTTTGCATACTCAATGGTTCCAGGATGAATTACAGGTTTAAAAATAAAAGACGTTGTCTGTGTCATGCTTAGAGTGTAACTGAAACTGAATTTGGTTTAAAACTTGTAAACTGTTTAACTTTGAACTATCTTATTTAATTCTTGGTTTAATCCATGTTAGTAGCATAATAAGGACTGAGTTAAGGACTGGAATCTTCTAGGATTAATTGAAACTCTCTGAAACCTTCTACTGTGAAGTGTCGGAGGCGTAAACGGCGACCGGAGAGGAGAACACGAAGAAGAGGAGGGGGAGAGCCGGCTCCTATTGGATTGGAGCCGGCTCCCCTTGGACTGGAGGCGGCTCCAATGGTCTAGGAGCCGGCTCCAGGGCCATTGGAGGCGGCTCCAATATTCTGGAGCCGGCTCCCGGTTGTTTATGCGTGAGTTTTGATTCTGTGGGTTGTTTTTCCAAATTTTTTTCAGTGATTAGGCTTCCTAGTGATTGTTTTAATGTGTTTATTGGTGAATGAATACTGTAATGGGTGATTTAGGAGTGGTCCAGGGTAAACATAAATATGCAAAGACCAGATTATATAAAATTGGACACAAAGCGTTAACCATTAGGATTACATGGAGTTAATTACGAAGGTCTTGTAGACTGTGTAGATTTGGAGTTTCTAATTTCTTAATTATATTAGAAATTTTCTGTGAGGGCTTGTCCACTCGAATTATATGTTCATGACAATAGAAACTATGCTAAAAATTTATATTTCACTGAAAATTAGTTGATGATTAAGTTTAACGGTTGGTGCGGCAAGTTGTTGGACAGGAAACTATAAGTATAATAGATTACTTATATTTATTCTACATGCTATGGATGTGAGTGGGAAAATATCTATTTAGGCTCTGTTAATTCTATGGAAACTGGGAATAGGTTATCATTATAAAGAAAGCCCTGTATGATCAAATTATGGATTCTGAATTGGCTTACTTAAGCATGTTTGTTAATCTGTTCTAACATGTTTAGTTTGGACTGTTGGTATTGACATTTATATGGTCATTATTTTGTCAACTGTGCATGTAAATAAGCATGTTGATTATCTATTTCAATATGCATAGTAAGGAGTAGTTGACATTGATATTTATATTTTCAATGTGAATCAATTATTGGTATTTTTAAGAATGGTTGCTAATGCATTCTATTATGTTTAGTATGGAATTGTTGATATTGTTGTTATAATTATCGATGCTTTATCAACTATTGGACGGATTGGATTGTATGTACCGGTATGGGACGGTGACATACTGGGTTGGATTAGCTCAAATTGCTAAGTCCTACCTATTTTGGAGTAAGGGCACGGGTTATAAACTACAATCCTCCTTATATATATAAGTCGGTACGGTTGACTACGCCGAGTGACTTACTGGATTTCTGGTGGATGGATAGGAACGGAGTTTAGATATATTTTTATGTTACCGTGTCATGAGCTTGAGTCTCAGGGTCGACGGTTAGGGTGCGTATATGCAGTTGGATGTGTAGCTGACTGTGAAGGTTGAGGTATACCCTGTTTAGGTTTAGGTACTCATACCCACTCAGGTGCGTATTGTGTGATGCCTTCTATCCAGGTTGAGACCCCCTTCATGGCCTAGCGAGAGTCCAGTAGTGTGGATATATTTATGTACGGATTATTAGTTATTGTTGAACTATTTAGTATGTACATGCGTATCGAGTCTCTGCTTGGATTGTAGTAGGTTAGAACTTGTTCGTGGGCCTGACCCACTCCTATTTTTCAGGTGTACGTCAGTTCCAGGCTTGAGCTTGTTCGTGCAGAGCAGAGACGATCTTCCATTCTACCGAAGATGTAGGGTTTCTTTCCAGATCTTGGATTTGGGTTTTATCTTTTATTTTACTTTCATTTAGTGTGAGACTTTTATTAGGGGTCCACTAGAGATGGATTCCCGAGTTGTTCAAATTATGGATATTTGGTTTATCAAATTTAAGTATTTAATTATTTAAGGATTATCTTTTAGTTTCTTTTCAGCTTTAAACTTTCATTTCTTAAGTCATTTTGTATTCTGTGTTCGCTATAAAATATTAATTGTTTGATACTCCCTCGGGTTTGGGCCTGGGCCTGATCAACCCGTGTCTCGGATCCGAGGGGTATCACAACATCAGTCCCTTGACAAAACTGTTGCGCTTCTTCTCTTCTGTATCCACCTCCTCCGGTGCAAAGAGAGACAAGCGTGTGAACTGCTGCTCATACTCCGCCACTGTCATGTTTCCCTGCTGCAGACTTAGAAACTCGGTCTTCATAGCTGCCCTGACTGCATAGGGAAAATATTTCTCATCAAAGCGAGCACTGAACTCATCATAAGACAATGTCATCCTCTCCTCTGAGGAGGTAACTTACTCCCACCACTGTAGTGCATCCCCAACTAGCTTGAAAGTAGCAAGCATCTGCTTTTGAACCTCCGTGCACTGAACCAAACGAAGATGACGCTCAATGTTCTGTTTCCACTGGTGAGCTGCTCACGCATCGGTTGAGCCTGAGAACACAGGTGGACTCCCCTTTGTGAAAGAACTCCTAGCCTTTCCCCAAGAATCCGTCTGAACCACTGGTGCTGGTACAGGTGCCGACTGTACCTGAGGCTAATTCTGAAGTGCAGCTGTTACCCCAGCCTCTATAGCCCGAGCAACGAGGTCATTGAGGTGAGGAGGAATCTCTGGATCTCTGACCTGGTCCAGAGTCTGTTGAACATTCTCCTGTTCCTCCTGAAACTGATCCATGTCATCTTGAAACCCAAGTCTTTGCTGCTCTTCCTCTATTTGCTGACGCCGTAGGAGATATTGTTGCCTACGTGCCGTTCTCCTTTCCTTCCTAGTTCGTTGCATGTTCTGTCCATTTCTAGCGTTAACCATCTGTTAACACGAAAAGACAGACGTCAGTACCCTTTCTATACGAACCATAAGGAATACAATGAATCCTAACTTAAGTTCTATTCAAGAGAAAACGCTACGCGGAAGACTTAATACGAAAACATCCTAGAGACACTTGAACCTGGAGTGCTCTGATACCAACTGAGATACCCCTCGGATCCGAGACACGGGTTGATCAGGCCCAGGCCCAAACCCGAGGGAATATCAAACAATTAATATTTTATAATGAACACGGAATACAAAATAAATTAAGAAATGAAATTAAAGCTGGAAGGAACTAAAAATAGAATCCGCAAAATATTATAATTATTAAAATCCATCAAACCCAAACTCCAAAACTCCATCAGTTTACAACTTGGGAATCCATCTCTAGTGGACCCCTATTAAACATCCAAACGGAAGATAGAACAACTGTAATAAACGTCCAGAAATAAAACTATAAATAGAGCCCTACATCATCGGAAGAGTGAATAGAGACCTCTGCTCAGCACGAACACGTCTAAGCCTGGAACTGTCGTGTACCTGAAAAATAAAAGTGGGTCAGGCCCACGCGCAAGTTCTATACTATTACAATCCAAACAGAGGTCCGATACGCATGTACATCCTAAACAACTCAACAATAACTAATAGTCCGTAAATATATATATATAGTCACACTAAAGGACTCTCACTGGACTACAGGCCGGTTTCAACCTCAATAGAGGTAACATGATAAAACGCACACGAAGTGGGCATATGTACCTATACCTAAACAGGGTACACCTCTAACCATCGTAGCCAGCTACACATCCCGATGCATATACGCTCCCTAGCCATCGGTCCTGAGGCTCAAGCTCATACCGAGGCACCATAACAGTACATATATAAAATCCATCCAAAATCCCTGGTATTGCCGCTCAACAAGTAGTTGCCATGACAATACAAATCCACGGGACTTAACTTTTAGTTAATCCCATCCTTATTCCAAGTAGGTGGGTAATGGTATTGTTTTAAAAACCAAACCCATCCTTAGTATGCCACCGTCCCATACCGGTGTCTACTTTCCAATCCTCCAGTAGTCAATAATACCAATAAATCAAGTATATATCAACTAAATTCCAACATCCAACATTCAATGTTAGCAGTGATAAAATAAGCATTGATAAACAGGGTCACAACAACAACATATACATGCCCAATTTAAGTTGTTCCCTTTAGTCTGATATAAAGACAGAATTAATTAAAACTTCCATTTAACACCTTACAAATGACATACAGATATGTAGGGTATGTATCACAAAATCCTAACCTCCACAGTTGATACTAACTGTGATAATGTAAGCATCATAACAATATTCACAGTATGTATGTAGACATGCTCAAATTATAGTATTCCACAAAACCGATCTAGTGTTAAACTAAAATCCTCCTTGTATTTAAGTTCCAACAGTTGCTATTACAGAAGTTAAGATAGCTATTATCTAGACCCATCCTTCCAATAATTTATACTAGCAGTGGTAAGGAAAAGCGTGAACCACAATGCATCCACAAACATGCTTAGTCTAGGTTGAACAAACATACAACACTACTGTAACTACCAGTTTCATAGCAAAACAGATATCATTTTAGTTTGGTTTAATCTTCATTAATCCTGAAATCATTTAAGAATGCAAAGAGTATGAAGCCTAAGGGAAAGAGTAAGGATAGAATCTTGCCTCAGAAACTTTTGTTCAAAGTTTCAACGTCTTCTTCTTAAAAAATCTCGGCGAGTTCCAAAACCCGGTTACTGTTCATGGGTACGAAACACTATTCCCGAACTCAAAATCTAATCTCCACCGTTCAGATTGTGCGACATTGAGTCATGAACCTATTCTCTAAATTTCAGCTCGATCGGACCACGGACGAAGCAGGATCGGATGTTTGATGAAATATGGGCAGAATGGAAAAAAACCTGTGCGACCCGGTTACTGTTCACGAGTACGAATCACTGTTCCCGAGGTCAAACTCTGATCTCCACCGTTCAGATTATGCATCACTGAGTCATGAACCTCTCCTCCAAATTTTAACTCGATCGGACCACGGACGAAGCAGGATCGGATGTTTGATGAAATCTGGGCAGAATGGAAAAAAACCTGTGCGACCCGGTTACTGTTCACGAGTACGAAACACTGTTCCCGAGGTCAAACTCTGATCTCCACCGTTAGATTGTGCGTCACTGAGTCGTGAACCTCTCCTCCAAATTTCAGCTCGATCGGACGATGGACGAAGCGGGATCGGATGTTTGATCAAACCTTGGCAGAATGTGAAAAACTGCGTTTTTCCTTCTCCACTTCCACAAAACGTGTGCTTTGTTTAAAAAAAACCCTACACAGACGTCTACCTTATACTTATAGAGTTTTCCTAAACCCTAAGTTCATTTAAGTCCAACTCACAATCCTAACCGGCCCATCCAATTAACGTAAAAACCTACGACAGTTATAATATAAAACCCTAATTTATACTGTAATTAAAACCCTAGTTACATGTATTTATCTAATTATCCTATTCACCATTAAATACTTAACAAATAATCTAATGGAACAAAATAATAGTTAGTAAACCCAATTAAACCAAATAAGGCACACATAAAATAAGACACACATAGAATAATTAAACCAATTACACTTAAACCGTTAATGCCAATTAAATAATTAAAACACTAACAAGTAATTCCAATCAAATAACTAAAAATAAATATCATTTAAATAAATTAAATCACCACAAAAGAAAACAATTAAGCACCTAATAAAAAAAAATAATGACACATAATCAAATAAAATGCACTTAAATAATAAATTAAATACCATTAAATACCAGGAATATCCTTTTTAAAATTAGGGGTATTACAGAAGGCATGATCAACTGTCTCAACAACAAATTCACAGAAAGGACAGGTAATAATCTCAGATGCTCCACGTAAAAATAGCAGATTATTTATGGGAATTCGCTCATAGAGACTTTGCCACAAAAATAATTGAACTTTTCTATGAATGCGTATGGTCCACACCTATTTTCACATATTGCTTTTGACATTATCAAAGTTACAACTTTCATTATGGACAGATCGAGTCGAAGGAAAGAGGATAGAGAGAGTAATATGATAGGCACTTTTAACTGAGAACCTGCCATCCTTAGAAGCACCCCAGACTTTGCGATCAACTTCCCTTATAGAGCTTAAAAGGATTTGTGAAATAAGAGACCGATCACAATGGTTGAAAATTTGATTTACTAATGAAAAGTTCCACTTGTGGGAGGAGTGGTTAATCAAATCAGCAACAGAGGACAAATTGGCCCTAGAATTTGAAGAGGTTACGAAGAAATTTGACAGTTATCTTTCCAATAATTAGTCATGGAACCGTTGTCAATACGCCATTTCATTCCTCTTTTAATAACTATTTTGGCCAAAAGAATACTATTCCAAACCAAGGAAGCGCCAAATTTGTTTGGGGCATCAACAAAAGTACAATTTTTGAAATATTTTGATTTAAAGGATTTAAAAAACAAAGAATCATCACCTATCTCCATCCTCCATACAAGCTTTGCAAGAAAAGCTAGGTTGAAAGCTTCCACATTCTTGAAGCCAAGCCCACCATCAACCTTAAACTTGCAGAGATTGTCTCAGCTGATCCATTTGATTTTATTTGATTTTTCTTCTCCACTCCACCAAAAGTTAAAGAGATTACTTCTCAGCTTTTGGCAGTTATGTTTGGGGAGTTTGAAGCAGTGCATGGGAAACATTGGGATTACAGAAAGAACTGTTTTGACCATCACTTCCCTGCCCGCCTTAGATAACAATTTGCCTTTGAGCATCGTAGTTTTTGAAGAAACTTTCTTTGAAATGAAGTTGAGTGCAGCAATCTTAGATTGACCCATAAGAGATAGCAAACCAAGATAATTATAACACCAATCAACATTGTGGAAGCCCAAAATATGTCTGCACCAAGCTTTAAGATTGGAGGGAGAATTAGGAGATATATACAAACATGATTTGTTAAAGTTAATAAACTGACCAGTTAAGGCTTCATATCTATCTAGAAGGGATTTGATGCACTGCACTTCAGTCTCATTAGCTTTATAGAATATGAAAGCAACATTAGCAAATAGTAAGTGGGAGATGGAAGGGCAGCCTCTACTCATTTTGAGCTTCATAAGACGGTTTCTTCTTGCACTTTCATGGAATAATAAGGACAAGCCCTTAGTGTATAAAAAGAAGAGGTAAGAAGATATGGGATCTCCCTGTCGAAGTCCTCGGAAGGGAGAAAATTTGTCACCCTTTTCCCCATTTATTAACACAGAGTATGAAACAGTACTAATGCATTCCATCATCAAACTAACCCATCTCTGATCATGTAATACCCCTAGTTTTAAAAGGGGTATAATTGGAATTTTACTATTTATTTTATTGTTTTCATTATTTATTTTAGTATTGTTAGGTGTTTTCGTGACTAGGTGTTTTGGTGGTTTCCTCTTTTATGTGAAATTAAATTATGTATTGTGTGAATTGGAATGTTTATTAATTAAATTTATTTGTTAATTGATTTTGAGTGATTTATGTGTTTAATTGTATTTTTATTTTTATTTTTTGTAATTGGATTAAATTCGTTTTAATAAGGTAATTAGGTTTAAATTATTAGTGTATAAAATTGTAAGGTTATTAGGATTCTAGGTAGTTTTATCTCACGCTGATTAAGACTAAGACTCATTTAGGTTTCCATGATGGATTAGGATTGGACTTAGGGTTTTAGTGGGTACCTATATATATACTGTTATATGTCTTCGCAAGGGGTGAGAATCCTATACACGTATAGTTGATACAGAGAAAACAGAGAGAGACAGAGAAGAGTGGTGAGGGAAACAGAGGGGTTTTTATTAAGGTTTTGGCCAACGGAGTGAACTGGACCAAGGAGGACGGTTGAGAGTTATTTTTAGATTAGAACCAGAGCAAAGGAGTCCTAGACGACAATCATGATCATCGGAAAAAGCTTAGGAAGACAACGATGAGGTTTTTATTCAAAAACCATAGAGGCAAGTTCTATTCTGTCTCTCTCCCTTTGGCTTGTGTTCTGTGCATTCTTAAATGTTCTCTAGGATCTTAAACGGATATTAAATGGATCATGCATGCTTAGTATAGGTTAAATTAATTATCTGTATGGGTTGAAATTAAACTAAAATAATTTTATTTGGTTTCACTGTTAAATCTTTACGCATGCTAAATCGGTAGCACCTTTAGTCTCTGTATTTGATTCCAACTGGCATAATCAAACCTCTGGGGTGCTACTGGATATTGCTAGGACTCTTAGGACCAGGTTTATGAAAGAACAGGAGGGTAGGAAAGAGTCAGAGATGAAGCAGATAACCGGAAACGGCAAAGGAAGCAAACAGGGCTCTCAAATGAGGAGAGAGCCGGCTCCAGGAAGTTGGAGCCGGCTCCCCCCCTTCATTGAGCCGGCTCCAAGGGAAAGGGAGCCGGCTCTAAGGTGTTTTAGAGCCTGCTCAATTTTTTTAGAGCAGGCTCAATTGGTTAGTCTTCGTTTGGTTGCAATCCGGAACAATTTTGGGCACTTTCGGGCATTGTTTGGGTCCAAATTTGGTTTTCTAAACTGTGTTAGAGTGGGAAGAGGATTTTAAATATTAATTCATGAGGTTCTAAAGCCCTAGGATGCAACAAAGTATTTACGCTAATATTTTCTTAAAATGGTATGTAAATTTAGAACAAGTCGCATGCTGTTCACGGATGTAACGGATAGAGAGGATTTAAATTATTTCAACTGTGTCTAGGAATTCAATGGATTGCAACTTGGATCCCAAACATTATATTATAATTGAATCCACAATGCATATTTTATCTCTATATACTAACGGTATTCACCGTATGGAAGTTTTAAGCAAATGTCGCACACGGTTGACAGTTGTAAAGTATTTAGTTACTTACATTTGTTTTGCAGTCTAAATAACTGGAGTAGGATTTTAAAGATTGTTTTGGATGCATAGTAGGACCTTTTACATATTAGATTTTAATATGGTTTTACCTGGATTTAATTAAAGAATTAATTATATAATTTCTGTTTAATTACATGGATATTGGTCTAGTTTTAATTGCAGAATTGGTAAATTACATTCTGTTAGTTGCGTGGATGTATACTAGAATTTTAATTGATGATTTTATTATATCTTGTCTCATCAATTACATGGACGAATTTTGGATTTTAACTTGACGAATTAGTAAACTTTGTCTTGTTTAATTATATGGATGGATTCTGGATTTTAACTTGATGAAACATTAAACTTTGTCTCGTTAATTACATGGACGGATTTTGGATTTTAACTTGACGAATTAGTAAACTTTGTCTTGTTTAATTACATGGATGGATTCTGAATTTTTAGTTCATGACTTGTTTAAATTTTGTGTTTATTAACTATATGGATACTGCGGACTTATTTGATGTACTGCTTATAATGTTGCATCATTTACGGATCATATGCATGGTATGTACCGGTATGGGACGGTGACATACGGAGGGACGGATTAGATCAAAACACTAATTCCAACCCATTCATACATACAGAATGGATTAACTAAAACCGTTAAATCCTATATGGTTTCATGTCCTGTCAACTAAAACAGTTGAACGACATACTGGATGGTTGTTTATATTTCTGCGTTAGGATGGATAGGGTTTTAACTAAAATGTTTAAATCCTGATTATATGTTGTGTCTTGACCAATGAACTATTGACCGGCACAACATTGTATTTGGAAGGAACTTATATATATAATTGGAGTAGGGATTTAATTAAAACATTTAAATCTTAAGTTTATGTCGTGTCATGGCAACGAATCAGTTGAGCGGCACTACATTGGTTTGGATGGGAATTTATATATATAAATTATGGTACCGCGATTTGAACTTAAGTCTCATAGTCGACGGTTAGGGTGCGTATATGTAGTAGGATGCGTAGCTAGCTATATTGGTTGAGGTATATCCTGTTAGGCTTAGGTAGTCATGCCCACTCAGGTGCGTATTGCATGTTACCTTCTATTCAGGTTGAGACCCTCAGCATAGTTAGTGAGAGTCCGGTAGTGTGGATAGATATTTATCTATTACGGACTATATAGATATGTTTGAGACGTCTAGAATGTATCTGCGTATCGGGTCTATGTTTGGATTGTAGTTAGGATAGAACTTGTTCATGGGCCTGACCCACTATTATTTTTCAGGTAACGGACGGTTCCAGGTCTTAGAGCTTGTTCGTGCTGAGTAGAGACGACTACTCATTGTACCGACGATGTAGGGGGGGTTCTTCATGGTTTAGCAGTGGACTTCTTTTTAGTTGTTCGCTTTCCAGTATTGGCTTTTGATTAGGGGTCCACCAGATGGATTCCCGAGTTGTATTATAATTGGAGAAGTTGGATGTAACAGACTAGTTCTTATTTATAATATTTATTCTGAAATTTTTAATAAAGGATTTTCATTTAGTTTCTTTCTAGCGAATTTTATTTACTCATGTTTATCTTAATTATATTCTGTGTTCGATTATTGCTAATTTGTTTGATATCCTCTGGTAGTCGGGCGTGGGCCTGGCCAACCCGCATCCGGAAGTCCGGGGGTATCACAGATCAAACCCCAACTAAAGCATAAACTTACACAGAAACGACCAGCTCACTTTATCATAAGCCTTGGCCATGTTCAGTTTCAGGGCCATAAAATAGGAGTCACCATGTTTTTTAGACTTTAGGACATACATTAGGTTATGGGCAATAACAATGTTATCATGAATCAGAAGGTGGGGCATGAAGGCACTCTGAGCATCACTGATGAGAAAAGAAAGAAGAGGTTTAAGTCTATTTGCCAGAGCTTTTGAGAAAATCTTATAAGACACGTTACATAACGCAATTGGTCAGAAGTTTTTCATGGAAATGGGATGGGGAACTTTGGGGATAAGAACGAGGATAGATGAGTTGAGATCTGTAGGTAAAAGATTACCTTGGAGGAAAAAAATGAAAGTTTTAACAAGATCCACCTTAAGAACCTCCCAGTTATATTGGGAAAAAAATGGGGTGAAGCCGTCTGGCCTGGGAACTTATAAGGACCCATGTGATGTGTGTTATTTTACCACTCACAATAATACGAATCCTTTGCAGGATAGGGCTACTAAGAGGGTGTCGAACCTCAGGAACTATGGTGGTTTTATTAAGTATAAAATTAATTTCTACTTTAATTTAGAGAAAAGTTTGGTTTGTTTTGTTGCAATTTACTAACATGACTAGAAAATAAACAAAATAAATAGATTGAGATTAGAGAAAGAAAATCTTAGGGCTTGATTTCACCGCAAACCTCATACTATGGCCAATTGTCTTAACCATGGGATTTTAATGTTTATGTATAACTTAGAATTAAAAATCATTAACATTCAACTTAATTTAGTTTTTAAGAAAGACAAATCATGAATGTTTGTTAATAATAACCTACCTTCGGTTAGTACGAATTATCTGCGTTCATACTTCTAACTAATTTTGCAGAATAATCTGTCTTCCCTAAGCATAAATTATGAAAACATCCATTCACAAACACGTTTACACACCGTTGCATGATCTCTATTCTTATTTTTATGAGAAGCCCTTAGCCCCAATCTCAAATAATAAGATTATGTTGATTTTGATTAGAGAATAATTAAATCTAAAACAATGTATTAATTTATCAAAAATCAGTTTTATTCAATTAAAATCTCAATTTCTTAGAAGATTTAAGTCAATTGCTCAATAATCATGCAATCAAGTATACATTAATAATGAAAATCCCAAAGTTTAGGTCAATCAAACCATGGTAATCGAATTCAGGTTACATCTGTTAGGGAAACGGGAGTTTTAAAAACTTTTAGAGGGATTTTTAAATAAAGGGTCTTAATTTATATGTAAAGACAAGTTTTATGCACAAAGAAGGTGATGATCCATTCAATTAGAGTTAGTAAACTTACATCAAGGTTTGAGTAAACCTTAAATCTCTCATCTAAAGTGAATGTTCTCACTTTTCGTAGATCAATTTGCTATATGTCTCTTTCTTGGATCTTCATTTTGTTGGTAATAATCTTGCCTTTAGGAATCACTCATAAACCTCCATGAATGACCTTGAAGAGCTAAGCTTGTGGGAGCCTCCATTAGATAAGAATATTGACTCTAAAATCTTAGAAAGAGAATATTTTTCTTGTCTTCCAAAATTAATGTACAAAGACGTAACCTAAAATATACATGGATCCCGTGTATATATAGGCAAAGTAAAAATAAAAATTAAAAAAATATATTTTTTTCAGTCTCTAAAATTTATGTGATATCTCAAATCTAATGGGCTTTAATATCAAATTGGGCTATGGGTGAGAATTCATTGGGTTTACTATTTTCTTGACTACAATGAATTAATAATTGGCCAATCCATTATTCTATGGATCCAATTTAATTAATTCATAAATCAATTTATACTCCACTAAAAGAAATTAATTGAACTCCAATTAAATAATAAATAACCTCTATTCATAATTAGTTATCGAATAAATAAAGTCATCAATCCGACTGCTAAATTAATATATTTATTTTGGTACCTTTGATTATTTCTGACTTGATCACAATAAAATTTTGTTTTGACAAAAATAATAATTTAGTAAATAATTAAATATATAGAAAATCATTTTGTCTACAATACACGAATGCCTTCGAATTTACTTTGTGATCAACCATAATCAATACAAAATAAATACAAGTAACAATGATGCAAATGTTGAGAATATTTGCCGGTCTTTGGATTCCGAAGAATCCGCCGAACAAATTAATATTTATCAGTTCTATAATGAATCGAAATATAATACATTGAATTCACCAATTGTATAAAGCATAAATATTTTACATTTGTTAGGAACATATGTCATCAACATTAATACCCTAAGAATGGATTTAGCTACTCATGACGATGGAAGATATCATATTGGTTGGTGTAGAACTCATCATCATGGACCGCATTTCTCTTCTGAGGATCTTCTTCTTCAATTCTTCAGAGAAAACTTCAAAACCCTAAAAGCCGCCACCGAATCTAAGAAGTTTTCAGCCAGCTTTCTTATGACCTTTTACCTTTTTTTATAAAAGAAATTTGACTTATATTCCCTTTTGGATGGGTTATAGGATTTCTGGAGTCATCTGGGGTCAAATAGGTTAAAAATTGAATAATCTCATAATTATTTTTAAGTATTAGCACAAGGGTGATCGATCATCCTGGCTAGAACGTACTATTGGTGGAGGAAAAAAAAAAGGTACCATTGTATTTGAAGGAATCTAATTGTTGTTTATTTCATTTAGATTTCCCACATAAATCAATTATATACAAATTCTATAGATATTACCAGAGAGGACACGGATGCAAAGTTTACTAACTATATATAATAATAATAATAATAATAATAATAATAATACTCGTGTGTGTGTGTAGAGAGAAAGAGGAACTATATACATAAAACCGTTATTTTTTTATTTTTTTCATTTTTTATTTTTTGGGGCAATAAGAGAATAGTTATACGACATCTACACAACACATCCATAAAGGATAATATAGATGCAATAAAGGCAAGCTATAAAAAGGCAAACAAAACTTGAAGCAAAAAGAAGAAAAATGAAGACCAAGCTCCGGATTGAACAACGAAAACAACACATGAGACGAGCAGCAACGAGAGTGACACAAACGTCAGGCCATCAGTAAGGCAACTGCACCAAAGCTCCATCCACAATGGGCCTCCGACTGGTGGGAAAACTACCCAAACCACACATAAGTCGGGGAACACAAAAACCGACATATATCTGAGATCTAGTCGTGGACAACAAAAAACCGACATAGATCTGAGATCTAGTCGGAGAAATAAACACAGATCCACCTAGTTTGCCCAGAAACAAGCCAAAACAAAGCAGATCTAGCAAAACAAAAGCAAAAAAGGCGTGAAAACCACCCACAGAGCGTACTTACTATTACACATCAATTTTATTTAGCCTGTAAAAGGCAGAAAACATCACCTCTCCACTCATATGAAAGGGAACAAGGAGAAAAGAGAGAAGACGAAGTGAGAGGCGACGGCTGAAAGAAGGGTCGGGGGAGGGTTCTAGGGAGAGAGAAGTTTTCATACGGTGGTGGTCATAATACTGGTTTTCAAACTCAACGAAAGGGGGGGAGGGGGAACCCACAAGTTAATACCAAAAATACGCGCTGCGCTGCGGGCGCCGGGGAGGGGGGGGGGTGCTGTTGAGGTGAATGCCACTTTTGTTGTGACGACTTGAGAACCGAGCAGAAATTTTCAAATGACCAAAACAACGATTTTTTTTAATATAATCAATCACCTTGTCAAAAAATGGGATTTATTTTTGTATAAAGTGTAGTTTAGCTTAAATCAAGACCTTCAATATTTAAGACCTTCAATTAATTTAAGATAGAGTGCAATAGAAATTCCAGAACTTCTACTTTTAGAATAAACTTTCTAAACTATTTTCCTTTTTTACCAAAAAAAAAAAAAAGAAAAAAAAGAAAAAAAGAAGAAGAAGAAGAAGAAGAAGACACTATTTCAGCAGTAATCATCACCTCCATGATATAATTTCAAAATAACAGAGTTATCCTATTACTATTAAGAAAATAAATAAATACACACCCGATGAGTTGGCGATACAAAATATTATTATTAGTATAGAGGGAGATGATTAGTAGCCATTAACAACAAAATTGCCTGCAAAAATATATAGATAACATATGTGGTAGAGCAAGGGAGTACATTTTATTAAAAAAAAAAATGCTACAAACAATGTAAATGGAACAAATTAATGAAGCTACACAACAAACAAAAGAAGTTAATTTCTCATACGCATTCTCAACTCTAAAACAACAGCGACTAAGAACAAGCCAGCTAGAACAATCCCATAACCAGCATTCCATCCACTTCCGGCACTACCCAAATGAATTCCATAAAATATATTTATAGCTGCAAAAAATATCAACACCCTCCCAACACTGTAATGGTACCAATTCCAGTATTTCCTGTATTTTGACCCCTTGTCCGGCCGAGCCAAAAATGCCAAAACCTATCAAACATAAAAGGTTATATATATCAATTAATTAAGACAACGATACTTATTATGATAATATATATGATCATATCCGTGAGTCCGTATAATCCTTTATTTCTGGTTCAAGTTGCCTGTTTGATAAATTTTGATAATCATAATTATAATGAGATCGAAATTATAAATTTCACGACACCCGACAGTCAGTTATGATCAGAGATAGAGTCAGAATTTAAATTTAGGGGCATAGTGTAAAAAAAAAAAAAAAAAAAAAAAATTAATAATCACGACAATAAATATAGATTCTATAAATCAAGAGACAAAAAAAAAATTATTCAAAATAATATGTGAGTAATTTAAGAAAGATAAATAGTTAAAAAAATAATAATAATAATAAATAAAAAAGAAAAATGAGAGAATTTTGGAAGGAAAAAAAAATTGGAGTTGCAGATGCCTTGATAGCCCAGTGGTTAGTGCCTCCGGTGGATTTTGGGAGTGCCAGTCATCGACTCTTTGCACGTACTAATTTAACTTCAAACCTTTCTTGCCTTGTAATAAAAAAAATAAAAAAATTGGAGTTTGATTTTAAAAGAAAAATTTGACTTTTTTATTGGACTGGACCATCAAGTGTCAGTAATATGAGACCATCTAATAATTTTCCGTGAACTAATCAAGGTGCACTTATGTTCTTATAGCATATTATTTCTCTGATGAAAAAATGATTAAAAGAGACTTTTGAAGAATATGAGAATGGACAAACCTGGAGGCACCCAAGTGTGAGAATGAAGACACCAAGGCCTTTGTGCTTTTTAACATTGGCAGCAAGCTTATCTTCTAAAACAAAACCACAAATGACACCTGCTACTCCAAATATAAAACCAAATAATTGAATGCAAATGTGAGAATAAAACCAGATTGGATCCATTTGCTTCAGGTATCGAGCAACCATCACACCAATGGGCATTAAAACACCCCATCCCAACATGTTCAACACTCCATGGCTTCTCCTCAGACTTTTATATGGGCTTACTGTTTTAGTCTGACCTGTTTACAAAAAAAAATATATATATATCAATGTTCTGCGAGAGAGAATTTTTTTATTTTTTAATTTTTTCCCGTTAATTGGGATATCTAAGACTTTGCGCCACAATACCCCCTTTCACACGAGTCAAGTAAAATCATTCAGACTTTCACTCACATAAAATTGTGCAAGAAATATTTGTTACAGAGAACTATAATATTGAGGCATTTCAATCATACTTTATCATTAGTGGAAATATAATATAGGCATAAAGAAGAATCAATTTCTTATATTGTCACACGTCTGGCCCAATTGAGATGATAAGCAAATTTTCTTTTTTTACAAAGTATGTCATAGATGTCACTTTAAAATAATTATTATAATAGGCATTATGAGCACTATCGAGTACCAAACTCGCCACCAAGAGTTCAGTAATGCCCAAATAGAAAGACATATATATATATATATATATATGAGAATGACAATACAACAAATGAAGATTCTAATATTTAATTATCAATCTATATTAATTATCTAATCAAACTCCTGTTACAAGAAGTCATCTCAAAACCTAATCACGGAGAACACAATTGAAAGATGGATTAAAATGTTAAATAAAATAAAAATAATTATCAGATTATAATAATTTTATTATTAATTTCAGAATTTGAATAGATAATAGTATTTTTTTTCTTTTATTATTTGAAAATAAATGAGTAACCTTTTCAATTTTCATAAAAATATATCTCCACCAAACACTTAATATCGAAGTCTAATATTTCAATTTTCATGGTAGTGCACTGTGAATTAGTCAGCAAATATCATGGGCTGCAATTCAAAAATATCTCATGAACTTTTTACTTTGATGAGAATTCGAGTTCTTTTAAGAAAAATGATTGTATGAAATTTATCAATTAGGAAAAAAATATATATATGTTTCTTATATATAAAAAATAAAATAAAAAAAAAAAAAAATTAGCCGGCAAACAACAAATTAATCAACTATGTCAAACACACACCCACACAAAACCATCTAGACCCTACCATCATGGGTCAATCTAGTGATGGAGCGCATCATGTATGATTACTTGCCTCAACTGCTAAAATTGCTAAAATCACAATCAATGATGCATTGTATTGTACAACAAGTTTTGGTTGGTATCTTAATTTGTACATTTGAGAGTATCGCACTTACCGGTCACAAAATTGAAACTGGTGGAGACCACGTCACTGTGTTGAAACAAGACGTAGTCGGGGCCGGCACCGGGATACCGACCGGCCTGTCCGACGGCATATATGAGCCTAGACTGCGGCTGGTTCGTATTCAACTGAAACGCCATATGGATATGAGACGAATCGGGTACGATTTTCGATGTATTGGTTAAAGGTAGGCTTCCTTGATCAACCACCACTTTTTCTGGTGATTGTCCCCCTAGATAATACCTTTTCATAATCGGCGTACCACCGGGCATTACCCACCCCACGATGGAGCTCGACCCGACCATCTTCCCATCCGACGAAAACCCAATTGCTATGTAAGAATCTGGGTTGGGTGCTGAGAGAACAAAGCTCCATACATTTGATGCTACATCTTGTGAATACTGGGAAAAAAAAAATGTTACCACTAAACTACACTAGTAACAAACATATATACATGCACACATATATATATGTATATGAAAGGATGACTTACTCTGAGGATGAAACCTTGAGCAGCCCACACTGGGTTGCAATGGAAAGTGGTTGTGTCAAACGGAAGTTGACCATTGAGGTTGAGACTAGAACTGCATGAATCTGTTTGTGAATTCACAGGTATTAATAAACCGAGGACGAGAAAGAAGAAGGAAATGAATACGAAGGATGTCTTCATCTCTTTCTCTCTCTAGATCTCTTTGCTGTGGTCTAATAAGGGTAAATTAAGTGGTGGATGATCATATATGTCTCCCCATTGTAGTAGGTTATTCGAAGCAGTTGACCTAGCAAGTTTATTTTTCTAGTGTACGTTATATTGTAAGCCAAACATGGTTTATAAATAAAATATAGATTGGCATACTAATTAAAGATGAAAGAAATTAATATTATTAAGTATAAGGTGGAACCATACGTATGACACTAACAATTATATATAGGTCATCGATGCAGCTGGCATGTGTCATGATGAGATCCATCCATTTGAATGTGTCCAAATAATAGGGTCATGTGTGTCTCATTATTTTATCTACTACATCAATATTGGCCCGAATCTTTATTTTTTTTCCTTTTATGGGGTCTTGTTCTCACCGTCTAGCGCCTCCATTATAACTTTTTGTTCCAGGCGTGCCGTCCAGTGCATCAAAACAGTACTTTTTGGGTACTGCATCGGACTAACAAGACTGAATTCAAAAAAATTTGAGTCATTTCATTCTTTTGATGATCGATTCATTGATTAATCACATCTTACAAAGTCAAAACGAAAAAAAGTTAAAATTAATGTGAAACAATGCCCTAACCTTCAAGATTAATGCAAACCCAACAGAGGCAAGTTCAATTTCTCTGACAATCCAGTCGGCTGGCACAATGGGACCTTATTGGGGTTATTGTTTTGTTCTTGGACCTGTCCTAGGGTCATTTTATCCTTTGTTTTAAATCATTCATATTTGTTTGGGCAGTGACGGACTAGAAATTTTTGTGAGGGGTTGGCCTTTTTAATTTGTAATTTCAATAAAGTTTTTTTCATAAATTTCTTTAAATTTTAAAGTATAAAATGCAAAAATAAAAAAATCTGTGAGGGCAAATTGTAATTTTAATGGAAGAATCTTTATAAATTCTAAAAAATTTAAGATATAAAATGAAAATATAAAAAATCATATGCCCTCATTGATCATATGTTGGGTCCATGCCTGCTTATATGGTCTTATTGACTCATTTTGTGTTTTTCTTGTTGTCTTAGAGGTAATGTACACCACTAGTGATCTCTTCTTGGTTTATTACTTCCCCATCTCAAACTCGATATCGAGTGGAATTGAATTCTTTGGTTAATACACCGAATCTTGAATTTTAAGCATTACAAAGTCTGAACTAAATTAGTACACTAGGTTTTGGGGTAGTTGTGTATGTGTGAGAAGAAATAGTCTCACTTTCGGATGAAGCTTTAACAAAAAATACGCACATACAAATATAGTATTAAAAGGATTTTCAATGGACCAGTTCAAAGTTGCTAATATGGAGAGTTATTGCAATTAAGTTTTGTAATTAAACTCTATCCAAATTAAGCAATTGAAATTCTTCCAACAAAATTTGAATAAATTAATATTATATAATCATGACACTGAAGATCTCTTAAGAGCAGCAAATACAATTGTAACATTTCATATGATCCGTTGATTCGTTCGGCTGGTGGTCCTTACTAAGTGAGGTGAGGTCATAATTAAATTCTTAAGAACATCGGAAGGACTTGCCATGTGTGTATCATTGAAAGTTCAAGTAGCATATATATATATATATATATATTGAGATTTATGTGAAATGTCATCTTTAATGTTACGATTGTATATTAATGATGGTGTCCAACTTCATTACTCTAAGAAGAAGAAGAAAAAAAAGTACCAAAATGGCAGATGAAGAAGGAGGGGTCCCTAACCTAGCTAGCTGGATCAGATCATAGATTCATAATTCCATATGCTCTTTACATAAATCTCTAACCTAGTTTATCAATTGTATTTTACGCACCTATTATCTAGATACGGGTCATTTTTTTGGAACATTTCTTTCTTGCTCTCTCTCTCTAAAACTAATCATTTCTTTAGAACACCTCTTTTCTGCTTTCTCTAAAACTGATCTGAAGGTTAACATTAAAATACGTCATTTATTACATCTCCCTCTCGGATCTATATATACAGCGACATATATACAGTATATATTTTAAGCAAACACACGTCTATAATCTTATTTATGGCATTACTTGAATTGTCAACTCTTTTACTAAACAAAGAGATCATATCATTTGTCAATTCAAACCATGCCATAGATTATACTATAGGTGTGTGTTTACTTAAAATATATACTATATATTAATGTTCATAGGCACACTCCTATACTTTTATTCAGAAAAAAATTAATTGTTGAAGTTATGTTTAAATGTTGGTTTCATACATACTTTGCGTTATATAACAGTGTCATGTGCAATATTATTATTCTTTACGAAACAAAGTCAATTAGCATTTAGAAAATAAGTGTGATAGGGTGGGGAAAAAACACTTCATATTTGTCATCACAATTCAAAGGACAAATTTTCAAAACTATCTTTAAACTAGAATTACAGCAGAGAAAAGAAAAATAATAATAATAATAATAATAAGGGTGAACTACATTAAACCCTCTTTTTCTATCTGTGTTTTTCATTAAATTCCCTTTTTCTATTTTTTTGCCAACCCCCCCTCTCCCCAAACTATTCAAGGGGGTGATTTAACTAACGGGAGTTAGTGGAAAGAGAAATGAAATATAAATTGACTTAAATACCTATTAAAGCCTATTTGAAAAATCGACTTTACTTTTTGTTTTTTTTATTTATTAAATAACCTAAACAACATCATTCACAGAAATTAACACTTCTATTGTGTTTTTTTGTTTTAACATTTTACTAAACTGACAAGTTCACATTAGTCACAAGAAATGATTTTTTTTTTTTAATAGAAAAAAATGATATTGAAATATTAAAAAAAAAAGAAGAAGAAAACATGTAGGCATAAATATTAATATAAAAATGGAAAAAAATTAAACATTATTTCTCGTAGTGTCCCTTTAATAAATCTATATAAAATGAAAATCAATAAAAACCAAATAAATGAATGCACAATATAATTCCCAAATATATATATATAGCAGATAAATTTCAAGAGAAAAACCAAAATTTATATTGATTTGAAGGCTGGATGGAAATGAAAATATAGTATAAATAATATTTAATTGTACATATTATATATACCATTATATTATGATACAAATTATATATAATATTATAATGATGGAAGAGTACGTGTTGTTGTAATGGTGGAATATATGCGGCTAAGAGCGATAATGAAGTAGATATATATGTGAGGATATATTAAAATAGGTACAAGGATATTTTTGTCTAAAAAATATATGTAAAACTAAATATCCAAACAACTCTCTTTCAACTAACTTCCATTACTTAAATCACCCCCCTCAAATAACTGAGAGGGGTTTATTAACAAAAAAATAAAAAAAAGAGAGTTTAGTGAAAAACACAAATAAAAAAATGAAAGTTTAAGGTAATTCACCCTAATAATAATAATAAAATTCTTTTTTATGCTTCAGTACTGTTGCCTCGTGAGACCACGTCACGTGCATGTCACATGTTAAGTTACTAAACTTCCATCCTAAATATCAACTGCTACTGCAAAGAGGTCATTGCACACGTCAGGATGTGACTGAGATAATCAGTGACACACTCAGAAGATTGAGTTACACGCTGAAACAATCAACGGGGGACAAGATTTTTTAAAAAAGTAAATACTAGTAATACTAGTATGACTTATGAGGAAGGAAGGAAAATGTTTGGATAAGCAGAGACAGTTAGACATTAATAATTTTCTCCGAAAGAGGGTATATATATATATAGATATATATATATATATATATAGGTTTGATCTTTGTTTTATGCAGAAACTGAATTGCATTCCATTGTGTTACTGATACAAATTGGAATTCATTTCTACTTGCTCTAACAATGATTTCTGGAGTGGATGCAGAGGACTGCCTTGGATGGGCAGCAAGTGATACATCAGGATTTCTCTCACCTTATAGATTTGGCCGCAGGTATGCAAACATACTTGTCATTTTGAAGCTCACTTTTATGGTACGGGTATATAATGGTGTTCTCTTGATTTTTATAATGAGGGGGTGGTTTGGCACATTGGTAAGGTTGCTCTGTTACGATTACCGAGTTTGAATCTATTGTATTTTTCTAATCAC
Source organism: Cornus florida (assembly GCF_030987335.1). NCBI lineage: Eukaryota > Viridiplantae > Streptophyta > Magnoliopsida > Cornales > Cornaceae > Cornus > Cornus florida. Next base: position 8,582,824 of record NW_026775578.1, read on the forward strand.
GGGTTCAAATCTAAGTAAATATGCGTGCATAAGTAAACATGCCTGCAAGGTTAAGGTTACATGTACATGTGACCCTTTCCAGACTCCACGATGACGAAAGCCTCTTGACTATATGAATTCTTAGTTATTTCTAATCCATGATTTGTTTCATAATTCTGAAAACAGGGCTGTTGGGAGCGTCGACGTTTCAGTAAAAATTACTCACTGTGGAGTTTGTTATGCTGATGTAGTATGGACCAGGAATAAACTTGGAGATTCCAAGTATCCAGTAGTGCCAGGGTATGTAATTTAAGTTTTTTTTTCCTATGTTAATTTCTTAGCCTGTCACACCTTATTATTTTCATGAATGATTAATTTATTGCATACCATGTATGTGTGCACCAGACATGAGATAGCTGGAATTGTGACAGAGGTTGGTTCAGATGTTCATGGCTTCAAAGTAGGTGATGAGGTTGGAGTTGGAACTCATGTTAATTCATGCAGAGATTGTGAGTATTGCGATATAGATCTTGATGTCTATTGCTCAAAGGGATCTGTCCGTACTTTCAACTCCGTCGATGTGGATGGTACAATCACCAAAGGTGGATACTCTACTTACATTGTTGTTCACCAGAGGTAATTAATAAAGCCTATACATCTATATATATATATATATATATATAGATGTACATACATATCAATATTGATTCATTATATATATTTTGATTAACCTACTAGGTGTTATTGTTGAACACAAGTACAGGTACTGCTTTAGGATACCTAATGGCTACCCTTTGGCCTCAGCAGCACCATTGTTATGTGCTGGAATTACTGTCTACAGTCCAATGATACGCCATAAGATGAACCAACCTGGCAAATCTCTCGGGGTGATCGGGCTAGGTGGCCTCGGTCACTTGGCTGTGAAGTTTGGAAAGGCGTTCGGATTGAATGTAACAGTTTTCAGCACAAGTTTAACGAAGAAAGATGAAGCTTTAGACATGCTCAAAGCAGACCGGTTTGTGGTCTCATCAGACGAACAGCAAATGACAGTAAGTCCATAAAACTTCTCTTTCATCACGTTTTATCAGTCACAAAGCAGGCACTATGACTTTAGCTCTGTTAAACTGAGGGCTAGCCTAGTGCACTAGACTCTGAAAAAGAGTAAAATGTATACAGTCTTATCTCGCGAAAAGACGGTCACTTCAACTATGGTAAGCTAATAGTCTCTATCTTAATGTGTGCAGGCCCTGGCTAGTTCACTTGACTTTATAATTGATACAGCATCCGGGGATCACCCATTTGATCCATACATGTCCATGTTGAAGACCGGTGGCACCCTAGTCCTGGTTGGTGTCCCGAGTGAAGTCAAGCTTAGTCCTGGGAGTCTTCTATTTGGTATTTTATATCTGAAATTCATTCAATCTGAAACTGGTCTGAAGAACATGTGCAAGTAAGAAAACAGGATATGTGTATAATGAAAATGAGTTGTTTTTTCTGGCAGGTATGAAAAGCATTTCTGGTAGTGCGACGGGCGGTACAAGAGAGAGGCAAGAAATGTTGGATTTCTGTGCAGCTCACAAAATATACCCAGAGATAGAAATGATTCCCATTCAGTATATAAATGAAGCTCTTGAAAGGGTTATAAAGAGGGATGTTAGATACAGGTTCGTTATTGATATTGAGAACTCTCTGCAGTGATACCAAAACAGAACAAAACAATGAGCTGTCTCTACTCTCAATGCTTGTAATGTTAGCAAAGGAAGGAGTGACCAAATAAAGCATATATGTATATGTATGTTCAAGTCATAAAAGCAAACATATAATAAACCACAAGTATGTTATTGTATCTCAGGCCTCAGTTGGCTCAAAACAGGTCAAATCCAGGATGTAAATTTTTGCAAAAAATTCCTTTTGCAATTAGATTGAAATTTGCTGTCAGTGACATTTGTATGTCTGATACGTCTATAAAGGCTTGAGAGTTCTGTTTTTTACTTGTTACTTTGTGTTCCATGATGGGGAAATAGTTTCAGTTTTCCCATTGGATTTGAATATGGGAACTTAGTTTCATTTTTGTAATGTAATTTCACAATGAAATTTTATGTTTTCCTTTTCCAAATTTGCATGTATTTCTGGTGTTGAAATGAGTAGAATTTAGTATAGGAATTTTTTTATTTAATTTTTATCCTCGTATAGGAATTTAATTGAAAGACAAAGACGGTAGATTTGATTCTTGGAGGACATTTTGTAACTAAACTAAATTGTCGCAAAAATATAAAACACCATGGTAATAGACTTTAGTGATGAAATGTGGTTGTCCCAAAATAACACCCTTTTATCACCACAAGTCTTTAGCGACGAAACTTAACGTCGCTATACCAACACAAAATATATTCTGCCACAGGAGTGACAGAGAATATTCTGCCAATATTCGTCACAATAGCGACAAAAAGATTCAGGCACCAAAGAGAAATTCGTGTAAAAAAGTAGATGAAACTACATTTCGTCGATTCTGATCAACCTATGTAATGACGAAAAGGGTGGTGTTAGCGACGAAACTTGATTGTCACCAATGTATTTTGCTAAAGTAGCAACAAAAAATATTTGTCGCTAACCATAAACGATGTCAAACTTTAGATAAGTTGTTATAAAACTTACCTGATGAGATATGTAATGGTAGTCATGTACACAATACTCCTTTGTATTTCAAGATACATACTGCAAAATAAATCCGTCTTCTAGCGACAATGAGCCCTTCTGGAATCTTTGTTTGACCAACCAAAAGATAAAATTCTTCTGGAACAAGAAGCATTTTGGTAAACACAAAAAAAATTGCATGGTCAAGGACCTACTCTAATGCACTGCACTATGGTCCAGTTTTGCCACGTTTTACTTTTGTTGATGTTTTCTTTTGTGCTTTTGCTGGGATGGGATTAAAACTGTTTTGCTTAAATTTCTGAACCATGGTGCAAACCTGCATCAGATAAACAATTGTGAGAAAAATAAATGACAATGGAAACACACGCGTTTAGAAATTTAGAGCTTTTATTCATCAAATAAAAATATTATGTTGCGGATATAAATATTATGGATTGCGCAAATAAATTAAATGCCTCCTCGTCAAATAATAAATTATTAAACAAGTCATAGTCACAATTTCCACTAGGATTGTTAATTTTGCACTTGAAAGGTTGGAATTCGAAAATTTTATTTTCAATTATTCTCATCAACAACTATACAGACTACACACTAATTTTGCAGCCTATCAACTATACATAATAAAACATAAAACTACAGAAGGTGAAATCTGAAATCATATTTACCACCCGCAAAAAGTACTGAACATTAATTTAAAAAAGAGAAGAAAAAGGCCATCATCCTAAATGAGCCCCAAAACAGCAAATCATGTACATCATCCAAACCAATCAACATGGGAAACAGACAACTAATTTATACGGTGACAATGGGAAACATTTGTCCTCATAAATGAATTTTAGTCAGTAACTTATCATTAATTCATTATTCTTTTTAACATTTTGGTGCTTCAGATTTGCTAAAAAGAAACATTTTGGTGCATCAGTCATATTCTACTATGAATTTGTTAATACTCTCTTCCAATGAGAATAAAAACAGGTCATGTCAATTTAAATTATGGGAGTGCTAAAAAAAATAATAATTATTATGGGACTGCCAAGTTGCCATGTTACCTTTCTTACTCCAGTTGTTAATCCCAAGCTTGAAAGGGCCCTGCTATCAACAGATTTCCAAGTCATGGTTTCACTGTCTGGTTTTCCAAGCAAGTCATCCGTCCCACCTTCATACGAACAGGTGCAAGTAAGAAGCTAAATGCATCATAAAATATGATAGTGCGTGCGCGTGTGATGTGGAGAGAGAGAGAGGAGGAGGTGGACTGAAACCTTTTAAGTGTAAAACCAACAACTCCACATACATCTTGAGACGAATGTGAGTGAAGACATGCACACATTCTCCAACATCTTTCCTCAAAAGAACTCTACAAGAGTCTTTTAAATCTAAATTGAATGACTTCTTCAAAAACTGATCAATAGCTTTTCTCCTTGTCGACAAGTCAGCTTCTCCACTCAACAGGACAGATGGAAATTCCCAGAGGCCGGCAAGTAAACCTTCATCTGGCCTCTTCACAAGAAGAAATCTACCTTCAGATTGAGGTCCCACCATTATATCATGTCCTTCTAATATCTCAACAACACAGACAGCAGAAAAGTCGTGTCTTTGTTTGGCCTTTACAACCCTTGCAGGATAGTCCGTAACTAGCACTGAACCAAGTTGTCCAGAAATTGAAAGCGCACGACATTGACCTGAGACAGGGCATGCAGAGCAGGTTGGGCTCAATGGAGTGCATATTGTTGCACCAAGTTCCATGAGAGCCTGGTTGAAATCTCCAGGCCTACAAGGATCAACTAACTGACCTGCTAGTTTCCTAATCCGAAGAAAATATAAAATATAATAAGGGAAAATTTTGGAAATGTTAATAATAAATTTCTGTAAGAGAATGAAATAAATATGCCAAAAAGAACAACGGTAATGATTGCGAAGATACCATCATCACTTTGCTTCAAACTAAATAATTCTTGTCTAGTTTTCTTTTAAAAAAGGTTGCAACTGAACAATTTTTCACTGAACAATGACAATTAACTAATAGTTTCTTTGGTATTATTAAAGAGAACAATGTATATATATATATATAGAGAGAGAGAGAGAGAGAGAGAGAGAGAAGATAGAGGTTGCAGTAAAGAATATTAAGTAATCACATGTTTTCCTTCAAGATTTGAAGATTCTACTATGCATTGGATGGTAATTTAAAAGATGGAGATTGGAACCAAATGCATATATGTGGGGATGGAAACTGACATTTCATCCCGTCCCTAAATCACATGATAATGGAAGTAGAGTACAGCAAGATGATGTAGTAATCACAAAAGCTTACCAAACATTCTTAATTGTCACCGAATCTTTCGGGTTTGCAGAAATAGTCTTTAATCTGGCAATAACCCTGATTACATTTCCGTCAACTACCGGCACTGCCTGAAATAGCAAATTTTGAAATTATAAAATGAAAGAAGACGCAATTTCCATGATTAACATGCAAATTATCAGAAGCAACGCACCTCTTGGAATGCTATAGAGGCAATTGCACCAGCTGTATAGTCTCCTATTCCTGGGATCTTGCGAAGGGCAGAAGCTGTTTTAGGAAAGCCACCTCCTTTTTCAACAATCTTCTTTGCTCCCTAACATGGGAAATAAGGAGTTACAGAAACAGGTAGCTCTACTGCAGAGATACGAAAAGATTTCAGATCTGTTTTTCTTCTCTTTTCAAAGTTTCTAAGTTCATCACTTTTCTAAAATATATGACTTCTCTAATCTATGCTTGCCAAAATTATTGCACCAACCTATTTTCAGTTATCACCTCTCATCCATTACACCAAACAAGCTGTAACCTTCTATGAAGCCAATAACAAACTCAAGTCGAGCAATTCAAAATACTAGAATTCCTGTATAAGAAGCATGTCCACATCTGTGGTTGAAAACGAAAGTTTTAGAGTGTAGATGGACGGTCTAAATGCTAAACTCTAGAGAAGACTGTAAGCCACCAGATCACCCTAAAGCTGCTAAGAAATCTAAAGATCGAACAACCATATATTCAAGCAGAAATTCAGTGTTAGAGATCCCAAAATGACTAGAGAATAATTAAAACAAATACCATGAACCAAAAAACTGCTACAATTGGAATTAGCAATCTCTAAAAGACTTCAGGGTGTCATGTTGCATCGAGAGCCTGCTATAAATTTCCCAGATGAGAAGCCGGGCTACCTGTAGCTTGTTCCCTTTCAATTTTACTTATAGTCATAAGTCCTAACTGTCAGTCCTGAACTGGGCATGAATAGATAAAAATGGAAGCTTACATCTGTAGTATTCTGTTAGAATTTGGGGAGGACATCTTGTAAATCAATTCTCAAATGAGTTATTGATGGTGTTTTGCGCTATAAGTGGCACACAAAAAAGTGAAAATCATCTTTTTGAAATACCCTTTACCCGATCATTAACTACCCACCAAACTGTTTTCCATTCCCATTGCTGTCACAAGAGGTTCATGTACTAAAGTCTCATGAAGGATTTATTTACAGCAAGTTTCACAGAGAATTGTGTTACACCACATGCATGAAAATGCAGTTTACATATAACAAAATTAGATAGGAAGAAAATAATTTGCGCCTGAAGAAGCAAGCAAGGTAAGAGAACTCACCTCTAGCAGAAACCGTGCCCGCCTATAATATCCCAAACCTGCCCACATCTCATTAACCTCCTGAACACATTAAGATGACAATATTCACAAGATGCATTGCTTATTATTGATTCAGATTTGATCAATCAATCAATGAAAGAAAAGGGTTTTACACACACCTCAAGAGAAGCGCGAGCGAGATGATGAATGGTGGGCCATTTCAGCATCCAACGGTTGAAATAATCGATCACCGTCTGAACCCTGGTCTGCTGAAGCATTACTTCAGACACCCACACTGCATAAGCTCTTCTTTCACTTCTATCTTTACTATCATCATCATCGTCATCATTGCCGTCGTTTTTATCGCCTTTGTTGATTATCCGCCAAGGGAGGTCCCTCTGGTTGTGGTCGTACCACTCTAATAAAGAAGCCCTAATTTCTAGGGTTTCGTCTTTGCAAAAATCGAAATCTTCAATGTCTCCACCTTTTTTAACTTCTTCTTCTTCAGCATATTTAGGTTTTGGGCCATTCACTCGTCGTGGTCTCTTCTTGGCGGTGGTGGTCTCCGACATTGTCGCCTTCTTGTTCTTGGCGGTGGTTGTAGGAATCGCGTCCTCCATGGATATGACCGTTGGAGGAGAATGTAGATACTGTGCCCGATAAACCGAGTACAAAAGTGGACTCCTTCGCGCTGAGCAATGAGTTTGAAAATACGAGTAGGCAATCCATGGCATGTTAAAGCCTTGTTTGCCTTACTCGGTTAAAGTTTTAATTTTTATGCCATGGTTCTATATTTCTTTAAAATAAAATTGTGCACTGCTATTGTTAGCTTTCTCTCTCCTCCTCTTTTTTTTAATTAAATATTTGAGATAAAAAAATCTTAAATTAATTTTGGGAATCGAACCCACCATGACTGTAAAACGCCTATAAAAAAATCGAACCCACCATGACTGTAACCCACCATGATTTTTTAATTTTGACTATAAAAAAGTCTAAAAAAATCTTAAATTAATTTTGGGAATTGAACTAAATTCGCCGTATGTGGGAATCGAACCCACCATGACTGTAAAACGTCTCTCCAAATTATTGTCCATTTACCTAAATATCTTTAAATAAAACCTAATATAATTTATTAATATTTCTCCTTTCTTAAGTTTGAGTCTTGCTTTAAATAATCCGTTATTTGAAACTGAGAAGAAATAAAAAAATAAATTGCAATTCTTCACATATTACACAAAGGAAGAAATAATTAAACCCCAAAAAGAAGGCTAAATCGTAAATTGCACATTTGCCTTGTCCATATTCTGATATTTTCCTGGTAGAAAGAATAAAATAAAAATTGACAGATGGCTTTACGTGAATGGTTGGACTAGTTTAATGTTCTAGATACCTTAAACAAAACCTTGTTTTTAAATCCACAAGGTGGATTATACATGTCAGTTTGAAACATATCTTACAAACAGACAAATATCATCAGTACTCCTAAAAATTGTTTAACAAAATCAACCACAGCAATATATATTATTAAACAGTAGGAGAAAAGCCTGAACCTATTGACACTTCCTAAGATGGATATATACTCTGCTCATTCAAGTCCTTAAGAACCAGTTGTGGGATGAATCTCGTCCGGTGTAGTTGTAGCTTCCCTGCGCGCAAGTTTCCCCATCTGAATTCCCAGACTAGAAGAACCATCGTTGGTGGTCGAACCCCCTTGGCCAGAGGCTTCACTTGCTGCCTTCAACGCCGTCTTCTTCTTCACCTTCTGAGCCCAACCAACAAGACCCACTTGCACATGGTCTTCAAATATTGCCTTCTTGAAGGAACTTCCCATCTACATTTTGTTTCCAAGAAATGAAAATTGTTGAGATAAGATTTGCGGACCAAACATATTTCATGTTTTACATTAAACTACAATGAACTCACCTGTGCCACAATGGCATAGAGTGGCAGTGTGCTATAACTGCAGACCACCTGAATAAATACCCTAAGAGGCGAAACAATAGAGTTGTCACAAATTAAACAAAAGATGAATAGAATAAAAGCATCACCAATTCTGACATAGTGAAAGAATTAGAAGTGCCAAAATCAGTTAAATACGTTTGGGTCTTACCCAATAATGAGCCTCGGAACAATATAACGTACTTGTCCCATAATGCAGGAATCGAAACCATATTGAACCTAAAGGTGATTAAAGCATACAAGAATATTGTTATCTTGCTTAGTTTCCAATTGGAAGACATTAAGAAACAAGTTTTGATATCAGCTTACCCATATCCAAAAGAAAAATGCTATCTCAAAAGCATTTTGGAAGAGTATAAAATGTATCAAGAACAGGACAAAACCAGGCCGATGGAACCAAAAGTGATCATCTGAAGGTTTAACTACCAATTCTCCTTCTATTGCTACATGTTTCTCAGCAACCTCATGAGCCAACTGGGTAATTACATGCTCCAATTTAGTGCCCACAGCAAGAAGAAGCTGCAAAAGTAAATAAATTAAATTAAATTAAATTGTAAGGGATAGAACAATAACGAACATAAATGTTGTATTGCACAATGCTCTCACACAAACCGAATTGGAGGTCTTCATGATGAAAGACATTTATGTTTACAAGTATATGGATGCCTAAGGACGTGCAACAAATGTGGATAAAAAAAATTGCACATGGTTGCATCTTTGAATGACTGACTCACAAAACCATTCAATAATAAGCACTTATGAGCAGTCTACTTTGATGGAAAAGATAGGAAAACAAAGGAAGTGATTTGGAAGGAAACCTTGTGTTTGTTTTGAAAAAGTGGAGAGAAATGGAAGGATTTGGAGAGAGGAGGGGCTCACTAATCTCTTGTAAAGTGATTTTCTTATCCTCCCAAAAGTGGACGAAAATAGAAGGATAGGAAGTTAGTAATTACCTGTTTTGCCTTTATTTTTAATTACAAGTAAATTCCAGTTTTGGCCTTATCACTCACAAAATAAAACACAATTTAAGGTTAGTACTATCTTTTCACACTATCCAATCATTTATTTTCTTTTCCCCATAACTAATGTTATCATTTCTTTTTCTTTTCCCTCCTATTATACCAAACACAACCTTAGAATCAACCCTGTGCTTAAACGTATGAGTGGATAACCAGGACAGTTGGAACAGTCTGAACATGACATCTTGAAAACCAAACTAGATTATGGTTCAAAGGAAAAAAAAGATAAAGAAGGGACAAATATTCCAACTTCTTTGATCTTGTACTCTGGAAAGCAACTGACAAATGATTCTTTACCAAAGTTGTTTTATATATATATATATATATAATATGCACACAGTATATTTATATGCACACATAGTATGTATATATATGTACATGTTTATGTATATATAAATCAGAGAAGGAAAAGAAGATTGACTAGAACAAAAATCAATTTACATAATCTCAACACAATGGAAAATGAATAAAATAAGAAGAAAAGAGAAGTAAAAGAGGGAAGAAACTAGCGGATGGTTAACCTGATCAGAAACATCAACATGTGGGAGCATTAGCAATGAAAAATAAATAAATATAAATACATTCCTATTTCTTTCAAGAACAGTTACAACAACAACCACCAAGCCTTTCCCAATTATTTGGGGTCGGCTACATGAAGGCCATGTTTTCATTCTGTTCTATTTAATGTCATAACCTTACTAAATCCACATGCTATCATATCTTTCTTAACTAACTCTACCCACGTTAACTTTGGAATTAGCCTCAATGGGGACTATGTCACTTTTTCTAACCGGTGCACTTAAAGGTCTTCTTTGCACATGTCTAAACCATCTTAACAACATTGTGATCTTTCAAGAACAATTATTTTCAAAGAAACTTAATTGTCAGATGAAGATGTCCAAATCATACCAGAAAGAAAAAGGAAGCTTTAGAAATTTTAAAAAATAAAGGTGAATTAACTTTGCGGCACTTTTTGATTTTTGATGACTAAATATTATTATTATATATATATATATATATATATATATATATATATATATATATTTATATTTATATTATTTGCGATCTTATACAAATCCAATTTTCTTTTAATACAAAAATTGACTTCCATTCACGAATTGAGATGACTCATTAAGGCAATGTTTGGTGTGAGTGAATGGAATAAAATGAAGTGGGAATGGAATGCTTTTGTTTCCATTCTTTAGTTTGGTAAGTAACTTTAAAGTTGGAATGATGATTCTTGCCCATTCTTCGAGAAAGGTGATTCCCACTAATTCATTCCACTTTCCAACTAAAGGAATGATCATTCCATTCCCACTTTTAAATAAATAAATTAATAAAAAAAATATTTAATGAAACGTGGGCCCCACACACACACACACACACACACACATATATTACAAAAATATGATGTTTTTGCTGTGCAACCAAACATGAGAACGAGAATGGAGTTTCCATTCTCATTCCATTCCCATTCCATTCTTTGACTCATTCCATTCCCACTTTATTTCATTCAACCACACCAAACTAGCCCTAAGTGCTTCAACTTAACATTTATATTTCTAAATTTACTCTTTTCTTAAGACACACACACACACACGAAAAAACAAAAACAAAAACAAAAATTACATGACCTCATATATAATATTCAAACTCTACCTACATATAAAAATCAAGAGATCGTGACTTTTTCGGGGTGTGTGTGTATATAAATATATGAAAAGGAGTAAATTTAAAATTTTAAATGGTAGACTAAAAAACCACCAAGGGCTGTAGCCTAATGGTATATCCTCTACCTTCTAAAGTAAGAGGTTTAGAGTTCAAGTCCCACTAGGGACAAAAAAAAAAGAGGCAAGTGAGTTTTTCTTGCCATGGTAAAAAATAAAATACAAACAATAATAATGGTAGAGTGAAAATAGTAATGGGTCATTTTCAAAATATAGCATTGAGAGATCCCATTCTATTAATATAAGTCAAATTATGTAATAAAGGATAATTACACTTGTGATCTCAAAATATAAATATTTTATCTTTGATTTACTCAATGACAATTCACCCAAAAAATAAACATAAAATTGGTAAGTACAATTGAAAGAAAACATAAGGGAAGAAAGGGCTAGCCCAGTGCACAACTCCCTCCATTGAGGGGTCTGGGGATAGTCTGATGTATAAGCAGCCTTACCTTCATATGGGAAGAGGTTGTTTCCTGTTTCTAATCTGTGACCTCCATGTCATAATGAAAATTTTTTGGAATAATAAAAAATACACAAAGAAGGAAGTTAAAAATAATCATACTTCATGTTCAAGATTTGAATAATTTTGCACTTTATGGTTGAGAAGGCAAGCATGTTTGTCACAAATGCATGCATGAACATTTGCATTATAATTATACCAAGATACTCACAATGAAAGGAATAAAAGCTATCCAAAAGTAAGTATGCCAACCTGCAAAACAAGATAAAATATATTTTTTTTATGTAATGATCGTCATATAAGTTGACAACATCAGAAACAACATGGAAATGTCACAACTAGAAAAGAGAATCATAAATAGAACAAAGAATATTGCCACAATTACAATTCTTTATCTATTTGTATATTGGGATTAATAAGAGTAGTAGAGTATAATAACGGGCTTCAGCTTGGGATGAATAGAGCGCATAGGGTTAATGCATTTCTCATTCATGTTATAGGACGGAGGATTAAAATTACAAACCATGAAACCTTACAACTGAGAAATCAAAAACAATAAAATCCTATCTAATTCAATCCAATAGTAATTGGCACATGTCTCATGTGTAAAAAATATTAAACAATCAAATTGCAATAAATAACGCTTAATAAAAATCTCAAAAAAAAAAAAAAAAAACGAAAATTAGTTTCATGGAATGCAAGACTATAAACAGTAAGGATTAATGTTTGATAGGAAATACAAAGTAATTATGACATTAACAAACAAGAAACGCTTAATATTACTCACTATTATTATATTGATTAGACCAACCAAGAGGATTGTGAAACTGAAGAAAAAATATGCAGGATAACATAGAGTTGTTTTTGTAGTACAACCTTTATTTAGAAAACTGTAATAAAATTTTCCGTGCCGGAGAAAAAGAAAAGAGAAAAAAAACAAACAATCTTCAAAAAAAAATTAATTTGTTTGTACAGAGTGCTAGAAAATCGCAACATTAATGTAATGAAATTATGATGCTGACTAAGTGTTTGGAAAGCCAGAATTTGTATCATCAGATTTAGTCATCCATAAAGAGGGAGCATTGAAGAGGGCATAAACAATAGAACTAAGCGATAAGAGTGGAAGTGGAAAGATGCTTCTTGAGTGTCCAATGGATCCACAGACTTCATATATAAAAAATAAAAAATAAAAGATTAAGTATTACAGATAATGTTAGACAGTCAATAAGCATGTGTGCAGGCAGCAGAATGGATAGCTGAAAAAAGGATGTTGAGATGGTTCGAGATGAAGGCAATACAAGGTCAAAGGGATGTCAAAGGGAGATTGGTTGAATTAATGAGAAAAAAAAAAAACAAACAAACAAATAGCAATGACACAACAGATTATTGTCCAACGTGGAACAGTCGGCTAATGTGATTCACGCAGCCCAATCCAAACAATTGCAGAGACCTCTTTCGCGCTCAGGAACTAATAGCTAGAAAACTGTAGCTAAGCAAACAACCAGTCATTCGAGTCAATTATAACCTTGAAGTAAAACTGTAAATATAACTAATATTGAAGCACAAGAAAACAATAACATCAATTGATAGCATCTGGCATTGGGGTTTAGAATGATGTCAAAGTTAAATAACTCAATGAAGAAGCATACCATTAATATTCAGCAACAGGAAGACAACCACAAATATCCACAGATACCAACTGAAACCAATTAAACCAGATATTAAACCATATATCAAGTAGAAGCAGTAGGAAAGAGAAAGGAAAAGAAAAGAATGCTCAGCTTTAATGTTTATGCAATGTGCCTATTCCCTACTGACCATGCAGAACACAAAGCTTTAGCTCTATGCAGGTAATTCCATCAATTACTTACCTTATACCAACGACTTCCCTAAAATCATCTTCAAGGGCACGTATCATATACTTGTGAAAATTAAACCTTGGACTTCCCCTGCAATGTGTCTACAGTAAAAATAATTTCATTGTTAACACAAGTGCCTCAGATGCAGCAACAAAGAGAATGGTGAAACAAAAATGTAAAGTAGCACAGCAAACTTATATCAGATACTAACCATAATGAAACCAAGTCGAAGTGTCACGTAATCTGATTTGGTGACCGATCCATAAAATTGCTTGAAAAAGGCTTGCTGAAATATTCACCATAAAAGCAGATTAAAAAAAAGGTTCATGTATTTACCCAATCAAAATTACAGAAATGGCTTGTGCATTCAGGAAAAACAATAATTAAATCACTGGAGTGCTTTCACATCAATAAGCAACTCAACTATTGAGATTGTTCCTTTTCTAATTCCTCAAACTATTATTTTTATTTTAAAATTAAGGCATTATGACTGAAAGTAAAATACCATGGTCAACAATTGAACACGGTTGTAAAATAAAGTGAGCTACTCAATCTTTTCTTTTGTTTTTCATTATTTATTTATTTATTCTTTTTAAATGGTGAGCTGCTCACCTTTTTTTTCCCCAGGTAAATAGAAAAGTTACTGAATCTTGACTCAAGATTAGCTCAATTTTAGGCACATTCTAGATCATTTGCAAATTATATTTTGATGCTAAGCCCAACAATATTTTGATGCTAGCACAATTATGAGGCTCAGCTTCAAGCCTTTAACTCAATTCAATAAGCTTTTAAACACTCTATATAAAGAGGCAAGCTACGGAAGTGCGGAGAGAGATTTACTCAAGTATAAGCTTACTCTAAACGTTATCATATTATTCTTCACTCTGTAGCTCATAATTTTTTTGAGCCAAGCTTGAGAAGAGAAAAAAAAAAAAAAAAACATAACCATAATTTCTCCAACATTCTACTTTTGTGAAAATAAAAAAACATAGAACACGAGAAAATGTACATTTCAACATATATGTAAGCATAAATCTATGGTTATGTTTTCAACCAAAAACTTTTTGACATTGTTTCCTGTGAAATCTAAAACAAACCATATACAAATATTAACTTACCACCCAACCCAAAATGGCTGAATCTTTACCAATACCCAGAAAGTGATCCTGAATGAAGGCGTGTTGATGGACATGGGTGACCTTCCGGCTTTTCAAAACTGCACAGTAATGTTCACAGATCAGATGTATACGCACAAGATAAAAAGAACATGTATGTAGTTCAGCCACAAACAATCAGTTGTCTTTGCCATCTAATGCCAAAAGGAAGGGGGTTTGCGTCTCATTTATCTGTGTCCTTCCTTCTGTAAAAGTTTGATTTCTCAAAATAAAAGAAGAAACTGAATTACAAAAAAAGGCAATAACTCTCACGTTTGTCTGTATCATAATTCTCTTTTGCAATGGTGTCCTCCCAATGTTTCCATTCACGTATCTAGGTCACGATTAAAGAAAAATACAGGAAAAGGCTTGTAAAACTAACAACAGTATACAAAATTGCTAAAAAATAAAGTGTTTCTAGGTAGGAATAAATGTAAAACGCACCTTTGCCCCTCCAAATAAAACAGTGACAACACAAAATGTCACATGTACAATTGCTAGTACGAAGATAAAGATATGTAGATGATGCAATGCTTCGACAGATATCAATGGGTGCTTGTTCTGTAGGTTAAGAAAAATAGAGAAAACAAGAAAACAATTAGACTTCTCGTTTTTCATGTTCAAGTGCACCCATGGAAAACAACTAGAAAATCAAGTTATCCTGGAACTAAGAAGAACATTACAAGTAGGTATGCAAAAATGCTCCATAACCATGAATCAATACCATCTGGTTAGAATCGGATCAGCTCATTTATTTCTGACTATGTATTTAGATTTTGATCATGATTGAATTAGGATTAGAATGATGTCATTGTAAGGCATTAATCCACAGACAAAAAGGATTATCAGGTTCTAAAAACTCAATCAAGAGTGGACACCACAATGTTTTTGGACTGCCTTCATTAAACAATCTCTTTCATCATCCCATCTGACAGCCACACGGCATGATCTCTTTGGACCACATACCTAATCAAAGTTCCAAATAACCATTTAGAGTCCTGATACAATAAATTGTGAAACCCCTATCTCAATGATACAATTTTGCTCTAGACCTCAATACCCTCCTCATTCTCGATCTGAATCAAAACAAAGCAAGGAATCTCTACAACTTTGGGGCAATATATATGAGCCATATTTTATCTATACCTGTGATTTCTCTAAAACTCCTAAAGGCACCAATCAGAAGGTACCCTAGTGAAATTTTGTAAAATAAGAAATACTAATAATAAATAATAAATAAAACCATCTTCTTCTTACGATAATGTAGCTTCTACAAAGTACAATAATTGTTCAACCTGACATAACGAATTCAATGCTATCCAGATTTTAAATAGATGTTGATGGTATAAATATGAAAAAACAAACATCTATTTACATGTAGGTGAATATATAGAAGTACAATTTTCCAATTCAGAGCAGCCACTTTATGATTCTCCCTTTTTATGGTTTTCCCAATTCAGAGCCCACACATATAATCCACACTAAACAGATCTTGACAAATTAAAGTAAATAAAACAATAAGAAGCTTAATATACTAAAGGGGTGAATTGGATGACCTTTGCGGTACAGTAACCAACGGTCCCTGATTCTTCAGCAAGCAGACGTCCCAAATGGGAAGTTGTTGACGTTGCATTGGATTCGGCTTCTTCCGATGGGTACTCGCAAGGAAGGAGATGTTTTGTTATATCTTCATTCACACAAATCTTGACAATACTACTTTGAAATACCGTCAGAAGCAGCGATATAAACCCTAAAAGCATCAACTCTGCACCAACCAAAACATTCATCCGTCCAAATTAAAAAATTCCAAAAAAGAGAAGAAGAGAATGGAATGAAAGAACACAAAAATAAAAATACTGCACAATTTGGAATTCTTGTACATAAATATAAATATACAGCCCTAATGCACAAGAAGTAGAAAGAAAATACTAGAGATGGAGAGAGAAAATGAGAACGCAGAGAGAGAGGGGGAGAGAGTTGGTGCAGTACCTTCCTTAACTTTCTGTAAAGCTTCGTAGAGGGGCTTCTGGTTCTTGCTCTTCAGATACTGCAAACATTCGCTCAATCAGGTGTTAGAAAGAAAAGATTTCTATAAAAATGATGCAATATTTGTACATACAGTATAAATATATATATAGAGAGAGAAGTACCTTTCCGGCGTAGTGGAGGAGGCGTTCGACGGCGAGGGAAATTCCGACGATGACGGTGCAGACGGCGGCCACAATCCATGTCGGAGTGTACTCCAACGATGCCCCCTCTTCTGCCCCTCCTCCAGCCATTCAAATTCTATTCCAGAATCCCAATCAATACACTGTCTATAAATATATATAGTATATCTATATATATCTGTGCCTCAACTCGGTCCCTTTATCGAGCTCTTCTTCTCTGAATTACGTTCAAAATTAGTGAATAACACTTGTAAGATAGTCTTCTGTCATTTTAAGAAAAGCAAAACCACCAACTATATATAATCAGGGGATAAAAACGCGTGTGTGCGCGTGTGAAAGAGGGAGACAGAGAAAGAGAGAGTGGGACATCACTACATCAATGACAGAACTCAAATCAAGTGTGTGAGTTGAGTTGGCAATGGAATCTCACAATAAAGATGAGATTTGAAGAGCCTCAGGTGTTGGGCAATAATGTAATTCGCCATTATTTTTTTTGAATTTTGAACTGTGTTTATTATCCATCATAATTTCATAAATGAGTACAAAAAAGTAGACGCGCTTTCACACGTAGTGGTCACAACAACTGTGTGAGAAGGTAAAACGCGGCTACTGTTGTTTTATATTCCCGACCTTTCATGTGGACTTAATTTTTCCATTGGTGATGTTTCTCATTGGTTTTTGTTTGGACATTTGTGACTACCACTAAGGCACTAACATACAAAATGAATTATAATGTTATTAACTTATTTAATATTAAATGAGAGATGATTCGTGTGCCGTCACCAAATCGTCAACTGAAGTCTTCGGCGGAAAATTTTACAATAACATCCGACATGAATGGTAAAGTTAATGTTGCGTGGAAGAGGATTCTTATGCGCCGTCCTTTACGGGACTAATTGGGATTTCCACACAAGATGAGATTCAAGTCCAATATTAAACAGACAATGCTTATACTCGACAAAAGACTTGAGCCGGAGTCGAATGGTACAAGATTTTCATCTATGAGATGCATTACATTGGAATCGTCACACAATTTTTTTCAACAAATTTTTACGTTTCGATAGCATTCTCGTTCAAATTCTTTCCGTTCATGACTTAATTCTGTTTACACTTCCGCTCTCAAATTCGTTTTTGCTCTCGCTTTTACTTTATGTGATTTAGGGATCCACTATGATAGGTTCTAATTTTATTTATTTATTTATTTATTTTCTTCTTATAACACGCATACGCACCATTCAAGTTAGGAGTGCGATTCAAAAACGACACCAACGCCGCTATGCGTCTCAATTTTCTTTAAGTGTCATTTTAAAATTAAATAATGATCTACTTGAATATGTTGGTTAAATTTTTATTTAAGAGAGAGTAAAAACTTAAACGTATGCAATTTTTTTGGTGAAAAGAAAGAATTGGTAGGCTTATTAGGGATTTGGATTCTAGAAAAATGTATGAAATGACTCGTTCAACTAATTAAACTGTAAGCCTCTATCTATCTCTACGTGCAATTCTTTATTGTTTTTATTATTATTATTATTATTATTATTTTGGCTGCTCAAAAATAAGTTAAGTATCATGCCATAAAGCAATAACATATAAGTCAATAAATGTTAGTTAAGCTGTACTTAACTATGAGATTTGAACTACTCGAGCAAGTTTGAGATAAAAGTGCACCTTAGATTTGAACTACTGCTATAGACAACTATTGATTTTTTTTTTTTCAACTCTACTGTATCAATAATAAATAAGAATAAAATGTCTCTTCTTTTAGTGTCCAATTGAGAATGAACACCGATTAGTACTTAAAAATAGCATGATCACCGCGTTTAACTAATTAAGTATTTTTAATTAATATTATTACAATTTAATTGTAATTAATAAATTTAATATGAAAATTTAGTTTGGTTTACCAGACTTGATGTAAACTTGGAATAAATTATTAAAATTGAGGATCATATATTTTTCATAATATTACTACGCGTGTGTGAATGTATGAGAACAAAGTCAACAATATTCTTTTAAAGTTTGGTGGAGTGATTTTTTAATGGGTCTGGTTAGAAAAATCAACCATGAGAAAGGTTTGGTGGTTCTATTGAACAATAAATAGTCATCAATTGTGCAATCTTTTGTCAATATATCATGGAATAAATTTGCAAAAATGGCATTTCATATCATGAAAAAATGAAAATCCCATTCCAATTAAGCCCAGTAGTTGGGATCTGGTTCAAAGTAATATGAGGTTCTAAACGACGTTACCTCATTTATATCAAAATTAATGTCAATTAGCTATTGGTTAATTCTATTTCAAGCAACAATAAAAAGTTAAGTGTCTTGTCTTTTTTTGTAAAGGTTGTGAATCCAAGTCAAACCTAACCTGAAAATATAATTAGTGGCCCCTAAGATGGGATTGTGCATTATTCTTTTAACTCACAAATCTCAATTCGAGTAACTTATTTTTGTTTTCAATCCATTGATTTATTAATTCTCAATAACTACTGGTTCAAAGAACGTTTTTTTTTAAACATAATATATCTTCGTTGATCATTTTAAATTATGATTCACTTAGATTATTTTTACTGTATTTAAGCCATTATTGACTGTGTCTAGATTCTAGAAGTGTAAAACGGACTAGGCTATTTAAAAATAAAAATAAAAAATCGCCATCTCGCCAGCGTTTATTTTTATTTATTTTATTTTATATTCAGTAAGTCAAGTTAAGATAAGTTGAATGGAAAATGCAAACTATTGGTTTGGGCTTGGAGTATTAGAAAAATAAATTTTTTTCATTTTTTTAAGATTTTTAATTCATTAAAGAGAAACAATATTGCACTCCCTTTTTATAAAAGCATTCAAGTTCCAAAATAAACGAATTTATTATTTCTAATTTTGCTAATTCATAAATATTAGAATCCGGTAAAGAAAATGAGGATGGACGATGAATATCACCTTTGTTGATCAAAATAAATTTATAAACTTAAAAATATTTCTATCCCGCAATATTATTAACTTAACATGTTTTACATTCAGAACTTATGTTTAAGTCGTAACTTATTATTTAACAGCATTAATAAATATAATTACAATTATAGTGATATATATGTATGTATATATAGAAATCTTACAAGATGATGACGTGATTAATTATGATTAAAAATAATTTGGATAAGAATTGAGGTACGTGGAGTTCAAGAGAAATATTTGACCCGAGACTTGGAGAGGATTACGGTAGCACTTACTTGGACCTCTCTTCTTGTTTTTTAGCCCAATCCAGAAGCCAACTGCCTGATTTATGGACCATTTCATATTGGGCCAGTCTTCAAAGGACAAGGACCAAATTACTCCCCAATTAGAGGGGCCAGGGATGGTTCAGGCCTGCCCTTACCCCTCTGGAAAACTTGTCCAGTGGATAGAAACCTGGTAAACTCCACCTTTGGTTAGATAATCTTTTTATCTTTTGAATGAGACACTATTTCCCTCTCTCTTTGGGGGTCAAATTAATCCACAAACCTTTTTTTCAGAACAAGTGATGTATATAAATTAACTTTTAAAATCCAAAAAATGAAACATTCTCTGAATTCTGAGGATGTCAACGGACTATTGTATAAGTAGAGATATAAATCAATCATCATGATGTCGTGTAGTTGGTCCACACCTCACTCTCATGTTCTTATTTAGCATCTCTAAATTCAAAAAATGTATATTGTTTTTTAAAACCATCCATTATAGAAGTTTTATTATTATTATTATTATTTATATATTACAAAGTATACGAATTATTTATCAAAAGAAAAAAATTTCAAAACACTATAATTTTTCTTTTTCTTTTTTTTTTTCCCGGTAATTAAACAATAATTTATCTTTGGTTCTTACAAAAAGCACATATATATTTATCTATTTAAATTTAAGTGTGTAGTAAAATACCAAGCTCCGTTAATCTCACAAAATGAAATTGTTACAAGAGGTGTCAATATTAATTTTTAAAACAAATGGAGTTGTTAGCGTGATTACAGAAATCCTGAAAGAAAGTTTGAAATTTATCAAATAACTTTTAAGTAGTATTTTGTTCTATCCATATCTTATATAATATAATTATATAATGCAATTATTTTTTACCTTGCGAATAAAAGTTATTCAATATCGTAAATAAATATCTAATTAACCTAATCTCCATATACAATAGATCTATATGTTACATATGTACATAGTAAATTGCAAGAAAAAAAATAAATTTAGAGTAGTTGTTTTGGGAAGTATAAATCTTGTCTGATGCGCGTGTGCGTACCCGTTTTTCCCCTATGCGGCCCCACAATAGAGGAAGACAAAATGACTTTCAAAAAATTTATGTATTTAAATAAGAAGAAATCACTATCATTACTTTGTTGCATTGCAATTATGACTGCAATTGGGATGGATTGAGCGAATTTGAGATATAATTTGAGCCCAATTTATCATATGAAATATTAAATTTAAGTCCAACTCATCCTTCTATTTTTAAATTCAGGTTAGCAACTCGGGCTTAGATTCTTGATAAAAATTTTAGGTTAATTTGAATTACTTATATGGCTAATCCATACATCGAAAATTTAATATGATATTGAATTAGTTTTAGATTATATTATTCTTAAATAAGAAAAAAGTTTACCGATTTTTTGTAAATTTTTAATAAATTGTAAACAAATTTTTAAAAAATTAATTCTCCTAAATATTAACATACAATAAGTTAAGATTTAACAAAAGAAGTTGAAAATAAAAAAAATAATTATAATTTAAATATTATATATAATGTATTAAAAAGTAAAAATATATATGAAAATAATATTAAAATTCGGGTTTTGATTAACTCGGATTACTAACACTTCAACTCAAGTCCAACCCTAATTAAATTCAAGTTGAGATTTTTCAATACAAGTCTAATTTTATTTGTAAAAATAATTGTTCAAGCCTATAAATTATCGGGCTGGGCTCAAATTAAATTCGAATTACCCGGCCCAAGTTGCACCCTAATTGCAATGCTTTGTCATTGTGGGTGAAAAGGGCACTATGGTTGTTTATTCGTACAGGGTATCGATACAGAGAAGATTTAAAGCAGTGGAGAGAGGAAGAATTTGCCCACACAACTGAAGAAAAATAGGAATGGAGGAAATTGGGTTTTTAGGGCTAGGAATCATGGGGAAGGCCATGTCCATGAACTTACTGCGCCATGGCTTCAAGGTCACTGTATGGAACCGGACTCTTTCTAGGGTATACCCTCTCTCTTTCTATATATATGTATATGTATGTATGTTTGCTGCGTGGATGATGAGTTATGTTTTTGCCATTTTATGTTACTTGGCCATTATCTTTAATAGAACCTTTTGTTAAGGTGTGGGTTGCTTGAAATTGATGTGCTTCATTATTCTGCTGATGTATGTATAGATACAATCATTGTTAGCATAAAAGACAAAATTTGTGGTGATGATTTTTTATGTGACTCATCCCAATCTACATATGGTAGCCCTTCAAATGTAGGATTCTTCAGTGGTTCATCCTCGAGTACTTCCAAAACTTCAAATATCATATGAGGAGTGATGGACCCAGAAAATTTTATAAGGGGGCGGACTTTTAATTTGTGGGGGCAAACTTATATAGTGGTTCTATTTTTATAATTTCAATTAGGTTTTTTCATAAATTTTCAAAAGTCTAAAGTATAAAATGCAAAAAAAAAAAAAAAAAAAAAAAAAAAAAAAAAAGAAACAATGGGCTTAATTTTAATTTTAGTGGGGGAATTTTCATAAATTCTTAAAAATTTAAAGTATAAAATGTAAAATAAAAATAAAAAAATTCAGTGGCGGAAAATTGTAATTTTAGTGGGCATCTTCATAAATTCTAAAAAAATTAAGGTATAAAATAAAAATATAAAAAATTCATCCGTGCCTGCATATGAGCTGAATTTGATTTTGGCTCCCAAATTATGTGCACTAAGTTCTGGTTACCCTTCTCTCGCTCATGTCCTGAAGAGTTTAGGGCATCAACATGTACTTCAAAATAAACAGTATTTAGCTTAAATTCTAAATCTCTTAATATTCTTCCAAGTTACACTTGCCAGCAATTTGGAATGGAGGAGTTGCCCATTCAATTATTTTTTAAAAGGAATTGATAACAATATTCTACCTACAGTTTCTTGATAACCTATTTTGTTGAAAGTTCTTACATTGATGTTCTTCCCCGAGAGGGAAATAAATTCTTGGACATACTTGTTAACTTGGTAACATGCCTGTAACCAATAACATTATAATTTTCTAAACCTTTGTCAGCAGAAGCATCCTTGTGCTTAGTTTCAAGTTTTCTTGTATGAGTTTTAACTTAATATTATAGATCATAAACACTAACAAATAAAAAAGAAATGTATGAACTTATTCATGGAGAAATAGAAAAAAGAAAAACAAAGACAATTTTCAAAATTGGTAAACATCTACGTACCTCAGTCATAGAGGAATGATGAATGCCTTGGAGATAAAAATTGGAAAAATTTAACAAGATGATTT
Source organism: Cornus florida (assembly GCF_030987335.1). Lineage (NCBI taxonomy): Eukaryota > Viridiplantae > Streptophyta > Magnoliopsida > Cornales > Cornaceae > Cornus > Cornus florida. The sequence goes on from NW_026775578.1 coordinate 8,605,932, forward strand.
CAGTGGAGACCAAGAAACGCACCAATGAGGAAGACTGGCACGTATCACATTGAGAGTAATGTTAGGCAAGGGAAATTACTAAAACTAAATTGGGTTGAGATAATAAAAGGAAAATATGATAGCATGTGGTTCTACTGAATTTTTAGCATTAAATAGACTGAATGTTTAAGCAGGTTGTCATGTAATTGAACCCAAACTGTTGAATCAAGGCTTTGTTGAGTTTAGGTTGGACGTTGTTTCTTTAATTTGAGATATGGCACCTAAAATACCTTCCCCAATGAAAAGCAGTCACCTACGTGAAGTATACATAAAACAAGGATACAGTTCTCAATTTAATCAAACTACATACCCTCAACAGTGACTCCCAACTTCGAACTTAATTGAATTCCTGAAGGAAACTGCAATGTTTTTATTTTATTTTCCCATAAATTCAAGTAAGTAAAGAGTTAATTGTCTACACCACATATTAGAAGTCCAATACTCTTTTTGGAAATCAACTATCACAGGTTTGTTGCTTACAATTATTTGTATGAACCAACATTTAAACAAGTTGATTATGATTTTCCCTGCATTTGGTCCCTATTTAACCGTTTTAACATACTTCTGCCAGTTTCAATTCTCTAATATCAATTGACAACTTTTAACTCCTTTTACTCCACCGTAACAACAAATATTTTATAATTAGAGCTGATTCTGTTCCAGCTTAATGTCTATAGTTCTCTTAAATAAGTCAGTCCAAAGAATGAATGCCGGTTGCCCTCATTTTACTTTCTTCCTTGTCGAACTAAAATTTTTAATCTAACTTTTGAAGCTTAGCAAATAATTTTATGCAACCATGAGGCATGTCGCATGTGCACTTTGATCTATGTTTTTTGATTTAGAGGGTTGAAGTCTGACCAACTTAATCAAGCAATTGAAATTCTTTTTTCTGTTCTTGTCACATTTGAAGCAAAGCCTGTTGTACTCAAACCTTCTTCTGATTTCAGTGTGATGAGCTGGTGGAGCATGGAGCTTCAGTAGCAGAAACCCCTGCAGCCGTAGTTAAGAAGTGCAAATATACCATTGCGATGCTGTCTGATCCTTCTGCAGCTCTTTCGGTAAGTAAATCAGGTTGGTGTTTCTAAAATCAACATTTTAACTGACCTTATTGAATGCCCTGTTTTTGTTTTTGCTTAGGTGGTTTTTGATAAAGATGGTGTTCTCGAACAAATTTGCAGTGGAAAAGGATACATTGACATGTCAACTGTTGATGCTGACACGTCTTTAAAGATCAGCGAGGTTAAATTGGATGCCACTAATACTGCTTCATTTTCCTTGTTTAATTGTCCTGCTTTCTTTTTACTGTAATTATACTTCTGCCAAAAAATGTGGCGGTTGTAGATACTTGTATTAGAATCTGTAGCTCAACATTTTTAACTTTCTAAAATGCATCCACAAGCCAAAAGGATATCTGCTCTTTCATATCCAAGATGATATCAGTTAAATTAAGGAGAGAGTTACATTTAGACGAAGTACTGTTCCTAAACATAAATTTTTTGACACCATGCATTTAACTTTCTTTTAAAATAAAGCGGTTGTAAATACTTATATTAAAATTTGTGACTCTTAACATTTTTAAGTTTCTAAAATGCTTCCACAAGGCAAAAGGATATTTGCTCTTTCGTATCCAAGGTGTTAGCAGTTAAACTAAGGAAAGTGGCATATTTAGACGAATTACTGTTCCTAAACATAAAATTTTTGGTCCTATGCATTTAACTTTCCTTGTAGACAAGAAGGAAAGAAAGAATCAGCTTCCTCCTATCAAACATGTGATAATAGATGGGTTGATAGTTCTCACGATACCATATATATGGAGCTTTTTGATCATCAGTGGTGTCCTCTTTTGTTGTTGATGAGCTGTTTGCTGAAGATCAGCAATGTTTGAACTATAATAAGCATTTGGAATTGATTTTACAACACTTGATGAAATTTTTCTTCAAATTTTTTTATCACAGAAGTTTGCACAAAAAATTGATGTTTGGTAAGAATTAAAAAAGAAAGAAAGAAAATGGAATCGTTATATGTGGAACTGATACTTGAATGATTCTGATATATACAGGCAATCACCTCAAAAGGTGGTTCTTTCCTTGAAGCTCCAGTTTCAGGTAGCAAAAAGCCTGCTGAAGATGGTCAACTGGTAATTCTTGCTGCTGGGGTGAAGGTAAATTTACTTTCAGTTTTGCAGATGCAGTTTGTAGGATTAGTATTTATAGGCTTGCTATGTTGCCTTTTGTTTTCTTCTCTTATACTCTTCCTTTTTGGTTGAAATACGTGTTGAGAAACTAAAGGAAGAACAATCATCAAAATGACCAGGTGAGCATGGGATAAGGCCTAAATTTGTTGCCCAGGCAGTAGCTCCAAGCCTCCAAGTGTACATCCATTAATGACAAGCTTATGGATCTTAAATAATAGTTTTACACATCTGCTATCCTAAATTTTTCAATCACTTATTTATGACGAGCTTGGTCAAAATATGAGTTAGAGCATGGAGTGCCTGGTCCAAGATTACCCAGAATCCTGTCACCTAGTTGAAAGGAAACAATATGCTCAATCATGCCTAACCACTTGCCTAGGCATTAATTCAGCGCCACTAGGAGGGAGCTAAAATTCTAAACTTGAATCATTGTGGTGGGCAAAATTATGTTTAAGTTGATTTTTTAACATAAATATACATGCTGGCATGCTGACATTAGGACACTCACAGTCATTGCTATCAAGTCTTTTGTTCTATGCAGGCTGCAAACATTCTATGTTATTATCATGTTCACTTATTTGTAATTGCAGGCACTCTATGAGGAAGCACTCCCTGCTTTTGGTGTCATGGGGAAGAAGCCATTTTTCCTTGGGCATGTTGGAAATGGAGCAAAAACGAAACTTGTTGTGAACATGATAATGGGGAGGTACTACTTAATTTTTGCACAAAGGATATTTCTGAATTAGAGTGTTTTCTTCAGCATTTTCCACTTTCCAGAGCAACAATTTCAGAATGTAGATTGTGACAACTGAACATTGCTATTTTGTTTGGGTAGATTAAAATTAAATAATGATATTATGTGGGGGATTTTTCCAATATACATTTGTAATCTATATCCTGAAATGTTAATAGCACTTGTATATATTGTTAAGTACATAAACAGATAATTATTGAATATCATACTACATAAACAGCAATTTGCATTGTCTCCTTGTGTTATTCACTTCATTTTCACACCCCGGGGCATCTCGTTGTCGTGGATAATAGAAAAGATATCTCAAGTAACTTGAATCTTCCACTGCAAAAGGCTGACAGAAGAAAGTTTTGGTGGGCAAATTTTTTATTTTTTTACAATGTCCTTAAGTTGGAAAGATTAAAATATTATATTTTCTGTCATCTGAAGTCGGAAGGAATCCCCTTAGGCCATCTGTGCCCCTCTGCTTTCCAGTATCTACTATTTTACATTCTTCTATACTATGCTAATCTGACATGTAATCTAGTTTGTTTGTGTGAGAGAATAAATAATTATGAAGTTCTCTGTGGTTCTAGAGAAGTGATATGCTTATTGCAAGTCAATATAACATTGTCAAGATGTTTAAAATTTTCACCGCGTGGTCATGGGCTATGTTGGTTAAATTGTAATAGTGGTTGAATTCTTTGCAGTATGATGACTGCATTTTCAGAGGTACTTGTACTGGCTGACAGAAGTGGATTGAACCCTCATACTTTTCTGGATGTGTTGGTGAGATGGCATGCAAGAATCTTTGTTTAGACGTCTATTTGTGTTGAGCAACTCTTGATATGTTGCTTTCTTGCAGGACCTATGTGGAATTGCTAATCCAATGTTCAGGATGAAAGGACCCACCATGATTCAGGGCAGTTACTCTCCAGCATTTCCTCTGAAACACCAGCAGAAGGATATGAGATTGGCTCTTGCCCTTGGGGATGAGAAAGGGATATCAATGCCAGTGGCAGCTGCTGCCAATGAGGTAAGACCTTTCCTTCACCTCTGTATCTGTATCCAAATGTTATGCTGACTGTGAAAAAGGAAAGACAACCGCCAACGGGCCAGTGGCCCAGCGGTACCAAGCCCCTACTTCTCAAAGGGAGGTCAGGGGTTCAAGCCTCAGTGGAGGCATGGGTGTGTGAATACCAACTAAGGAAAAAAAAAATGGAAAGACAACCCAAGGTCTATTATGTATCCTTAAAATTGATCAAGAAAAAGCTTTAATGCCTAAAGCAGCGGTGAAAACTTTTTACCCTACCTGAACCCATCTTGTTTAGAATGGGTTAACCTGAATTTGTTTGTCTCGATGATTTAGTGGGTTTATAAAATAACTGCAAAACTAACTCTTGAATCCGGCTGGTTTTAAGAGGATTTGGCTTAACCACAGCTGTTAACTATGAAAGGGTTACCATAGCTCTTTGATGATTTAATTCACTCACTCGTTCTTCATGCAGGCATTCAAGAAAGCCATAAGCATGGGTTTGGGCGACCTTGATTTTTCAGCTGTGCACGAGGCCGTGAAGGTTCCTGAACATTAATCCTGGTTCGACGCATATAGATTAAAAAATATATGGACGTTAACAGAGTTCTGACTATGCAAATGTTAAAGTGGGTGAATTTTGGCTGAATGGTAGAACCGTACAAGAAGCTAGGGCAACATCAACATGTGTCAGAGGCTACTCCAATTTTCTCATTACGAAACTCTCCAGCTCGAGAGTTAAATTTAGCTAGACCATGATTTTCTTTCACTATTGTACAATTTTAAATGATTTAAAAATTAGTTTTTACAATTTTTAGTTAAATATGTGTTCAATAAAAACATGGAAGAAGGGGAGGAAAAATTTCAGATGATGATGGAATTAGAAATTTGGATAGAAAGTGGAATGGAAATTTTAGAATGAATCTTTTCAAATTGGTTGGAGGAGTCTAATAATACTTTATAAGAAAATGTCCACTATTAAATTGCTCCTCCAATCAATAATATGAGGAAATAAAGTACCATTGTTAATAATAATAATAATAATATAAGTAAGCAAGTAATAATTTTAGGGCCTTACAAAAGGGGATAGTTACCGAATAATAAATAAAGAAATAATAAATATTAATAAATCAACAACAATTCCATGAATCATATAAAATTTGAGATTTGTCAATAATCCCATTATAATCTTTCACATATTCTCTCTTCCAAAAAAGCAATTTTCGGTTAGACCAAATATATATATATATGGTGTAGAGAGAGCTGCAAAAAGAGAGCAAGCACATAAAATTCTCTGTTCATGACATCATCCCTCATCTAACCTCCAATTCCATCCATTGCAATCCTTGCATGTTCCATTAGCAACTTTATACACATAATGTTAATGAGTTTCAGCATGGTGATCGGTCATTACTTGATCAAGAAAAATGGCATTGTTAAAGATGAAAATTTGGTCCACGTCATTACTAAAATTTGTTTTGATTCTTACATATTGCATGTAACTATTTATTTTATTTTTTTATAGTTTGATTCGAGACTTTCAATTAATACCATGAACAAGAGAAGAGAGAGAGTTTAATCACAAGAGAGCAAAGAGAGAATAAATCACAATACATAAAAAGGACCGTGGAATAACTTTCATATTTTATCAAAACGGCATTTTGATCATTAGATTTATTACTTTAAAGAGTTAGAGCACAAAAAGATAGAGAAACAATATTTGCATTCCTTTTTTATAAAAGCATTCAAATTTCAAAATAAATGAATTTATTATTTCTAACTTTGCTAATTCATAAATAATAGAATCCGGTAAAATATGAATATTTATGTCATTTATATTAGAGAAAAGACAAGAAAATAAAGATAAACTGTGAATATCAACCCTGTTGATCAAAATAAATTTATAAACTTAAAAATATTTATATTCGGCAATATTATTAACTTAACATGATTTATACTCAATACTTATGTTTAAGTCTTCACTTATTATTTATTGGCATTAATGAACATAATTATAATTATAATAATATATATGTATCTATATATAGAAATCTTACAAGATAATGAGGTGATTAAATCTGAATCAGAATTGAAGTATTGGAGTTCAAAAGCAAGATTTGACTGGACACTTGGAGAGGATCACGGTTGCACGTACTTGACCCCTCTTTTTGTTTTTTTAGCCCAACCCAGAACCCCAACTGCCTGATTTATAGACCATTTCATATTGGGCCAGTCCTCAAAGGAAAAGGACAACATTACGCCCCAATGAGAGGGGCTAGGGATGGTTCGGGCCTGCCCTTAGCCCTTTGGAAAACTTCTCCAGTGGATATATTAACTTGGTAAACTCCACCTTGATTAGAAAATCTTTTTAGAATAAATTATACCGACACTCTTAAATCATATTTTACCTAAATAAAAATTTGATTTTAACTTTCACTCATCCCCTAAATTGTTATTTGAACTCTGACACGTGTGAATTGACTTATTTATTTTCATTTTTTTTGATATAATTTAATATTTTCTTTGTCTCAAAATAAATATTATGTTTATTATTATTTTTTTTAATAATATATTTCATATTTTTTTATACATATTTTTTGAATTTAAAATTTAAAATTTAAATATTCAAAATTTAAAAAGGCAAATTAGTAACTTTTTAAAAAACAATATATATCAAATTTCTATTAATTAAAATGGCAAAAAAAACCTTTATGTAATACTAATATTCCAAACCACTCGTTCTCTTTCTCTGTCTCTTTCCTCTATCTACAACATAATAATAATAATAATAAAAATAATAATAATAAGTAGCAGCTGCAGCACATCACCATCACGCCCCTTTCCACTGTCGTTCAAGTCACCATCGCCATCACAAGATGGTCGAAGGTTCTTATTAGCCACCGGCGAAACCCGGAAAGTTGTTCATCGTGAAAAATCACTGAGCAAATCACACACTCCCTCTCCCCGTCAAAGTTCCAAAACACCTTCCAAACAATCACCACACCACCACCACACCACAGAACGATCCGCTGATCATCGAAGCAATTTTCGGCAGTGGCAGCGCCAGTGACAACAATTTGCAACAACGATGACGATCTACAGCAGTGGCGACAGTTTGCGTCAACGACGACGATCTGCGACACGGCGGCTACGAGGATGATCGTTCCACAATCGGCGACAACAACGTATGGTTTCCGATGCTCTGCTCCATATCTACGGCTTAGCTGCGTTCGCGACGGTAGTATTGGCGTTGGGATCAACGGTCATTATTCTTTAGAGATTTGAAATCGACGAGATATTTCTAGCGATCGAGAAATACCGAAGATAGGGATGGGGGTGCTGCGGTGGAAGCAATTCGTTCTTTGCCGTCTGGTTGTCTTCATCCCTATCGATATCGTCGCCGTTTTCCTCTGTTCCCCGATCAGTTTATTGATCTGTGTCTGAGCTCCGTTTTGGACGATTGCTTCAAGTAAAGGGATGATGACAGAAGGAGATGGGCTCCCTGTCGACGACGGTTAAGGCGTTAGTTGTTGGCAATGACGAGCTGTAGGCTTAGTTTGGGAACGTACAGTGAGATGGATTGGCTTTTAGTTGGGCTTTGCGGCTTTGGGTTTTGTTTTGGGTGGGAGTTGTGGTGATAGAGGTGTTGGGTGGGGCAGTGGTAATAGAGGTTTTAGGTGGTGGCAGTGGCGGGTGGCGGTGGTGATGGAGGTGTAGGGTGGGGTAGCCGGTGATGGATGTGTAGCAAGGGCGGATCCAGGATTTGGCTGTTGGGTGGACTAAAATTAAACATAAATTTTTGTTAAGCAAATTTTTTAATAACATAATCTAGATAAATATTTGAATTCAAATATTACAAAATATATATATAAGTTGTGCTCCACAAGTCTTTAAATACTCAAATTTTTTGATAATAGATTCCAAGTCAAATTTTTAAACAAGATAATTCATTTCTCATCGTGCTATGTTTTAACACTTTTCATATTTGGATTTTTTTGGTTTTAAAGATTTAATTTTTGTAACTTTTGTTTGGGGTTTTATTTTATAATTTTTTTTTGATTTTAAAGATTGAATTATTGAAATTTTTGTTTAAGGTTTTATTTTATAAATTAATTTGAAATTTTAACACTTACCCATTTATATTTGTTTTATCTAAATTGTAGTAAGTTAGCAACTTTTGATTTGTGAATTATTGGATTTAGATGATTTCTTTTATACTAATACTCCTTGTCTGCTAGAGATCAAAATCATCAAATTTTCGTAGTTTATAATGCCATAGATTTTTTTGTTTGTTTGTTGAATACTTTCTAAATAAAAACAGGAGCTGTGCGTATTTTTCATGATGATTTAAAAGTGTTGAAATTATAAATTTATGCTATATATATAATTTCATAACTGCCTTTACAACAATTTTATCTCAAAATATGTTTTATTTCATATCCTAATACTCATCCTTAATAAGGCTTGTTAGGCTTGGGTCTTTATTTTAGTATTGTAGCTTAGTTGACTTGAGCTTATTCGGGTGGGCTAATATTAATAATAATAATTTTTTTTTTTGGACTGGGCTAAAAATACCCATAGTAATAAAATAAAATAAAATAAAAATTTTGGGGTGGGCTGGAGCCCAGCCCACCCCTACACTGGATCCACCAGTGATGTGTAGGATTGGGTAGTGGCGACGATGGAGGTGTAGGATTAGGCAGTGGTGATGTGTAGTGGCGATGGAGTTATATGTTGGGGTAGTTTTGTCAAAACAATATTCAAACAACCTTCCCTAAGTCAATAACGGGTCAAATGGGTAGTACAGTCATTTAACACCTCAAAGTACTCTGACCCTATCAAAAATTGATATTTTTTAATATTTAAGTTGTAAGTAAAATACTAAACCACTTTTTCAAATATGAGTAAAAATTAAAAACAAAATGTTCATATAAGTAAAATATAATCCAACCTCAAAGAGTATATGTATAATTTACCCTTTTTTTTTATCTTTTGAGTAAGACACCATTTTCCTCTCTTTGGGGGTCAAATTAACCCACTAAAACCCTTTTCTAGAAAAAGTGATGTATATAAATTAATTTTTAAAATCCAAAAAGTGAATCATTCACTAAATTTGAAGGATGTCAACCTACTTTTGTATAAATAAGAATATAGATAGATCATAATGATATCATTGTTTTTTTAAAACCCTTTATTATAGAAGTTTTATTATTATTATTTATATGACAAAGTATACGAATTATTTGTCCAAAGAAAAAAAATTCAAAACACTATAATTTTTCTTTGGTTCTTACAAAAAGCACATATGTATCCATTTAAATTTAAGTGGGTAGTAAAATACCAAGCTCCATTAATCTCACAAAATGAAATTGTTACAAGAGGTGTCAACATTAATTTTTAAAACAAACGGAGTTGTTAATGTGATATTAGAAATCCTGAAAGAAAGTTTGAAATTTATCAAATCATTTTAAGTAGTACTTTGATGGATTCATATTTTATATAATATAATTATATAATGCAATTATTTTTTACCTTATGAATAAAAGTTAGTCAATTATCGTAGATAAATATCTAACTAACATAATCTTCATATACAATAGATCTATATGTTTATAAATTGGAAGAAAAAAAATAAATTTGTAGTAGTTGTTTTGGGAAGTTTAAATCTTGTCTAATGCGCGTGTGCGTACCCGATTTTTCCCTATGCGCCCCCACGATAGAGGAAGACAAAAAAAACAAAAAAAACAGGAGAAGGCCCAATCAAAAGAGTGGAAGATTAGAAACGCTGACGTGGCAGAAAACCCATCGCGTCTGTCCACACACACCCATCTGTCCAGCAGATAATACTAGGTAAAGTAACGCAATGCGCACATATTTATGCTGATTTAATAACAGCATTTTGTTTATTATTGTACTAATATATTAATGACAATGATGATCTATAGATATAAAGAATTGTGTATTTAAATAAGAAGAAATCACTGTCATTGCGTTGTTGGATTGCAATGCTTTGTCATTGTGATTTGTGGGTGAAAAGGGCACTATGGTTATTTTATTCGTAGAGTGTGTCGATACACAGAAGATTTAAAGCAGTGGAGAGGGAGAGCATTTGCCCACACTGAAACTGAAGAAAAATAGAAATGGAAGAAATTGGGTTTTTAGGGCTAGGAATCATGGGGAAGGCCATGTCCATGAACTTACTCCGCCATGGCTTTAAGGTCACTGTATGGAACCGGACTCTTTCTAGGGTATACCCTCTCTCTCTCTCTATATATGTATATGTATGTATGTTTGCTGTGTGGATGATGAGTTATGTTTTGCCGTTTGATGTTACTTGACCATTATCTTTAATAGAACCTTTTGTTAAGGTGTCTGGTTGCTTGGAATTGATGTGCTTCCTTATTCTGCTGATGTATGTATAGATACAAACATTATTAGCATGAAAGACAAAATTTGTGGTGATGATTTTTAACGTGACTCATCCCAATCTAATTATGGTAGCCCTTCAAAGGTAGGATTCTTCAGTGGTTCATCATTGAGTACTTCCAAAACTTCCAATATAATATGAGCTGAACTTAATTTTGGCTCCCAAATTATGTGCACTAAGTTGTGGTTACCCTTGTTGAGTTGTTTCCCTCATGTTCTGAAGATTTTAGGGCATCTGCATATACTTCAAAATAAACAGTATATAGCTTAAATTCTGAATATCTAACTATTCTTCCAAGTTACACTGGCCAGCAATTTGGAATGGAGGAGTTACCTATTCAATTATTTTAAAAAAGGAATTGATAGCTATATTCTACCTACAGTTTCTTGATAGCCTATTTTGTTGAAAGTTCTTACCTTGATGTTCTTCCCCGAGAGGGAAATAAATTCTTCCACATACTTGTTAATTTGGTAACATGCCTGTAACCAATAACATTATAATTTTCTAAACCTTTGTCAGCAGAAGCATCCTCGTGCTTAGTTTCAAGTTTTCTTGTATGAGTTTTAACTTAATATTATAGATCATAAACGCTAACAAATAAAAAAGAAATGTTTGAACTGATTCATTGAGAAATATAAAAAAGAAAACAAAAGACAATTTTCAAAATTTGTAAACATCTACGTACCTCAGTCATAGAGGAATGATGAATGCATTGGAGATAAAAATTGGAAAAATTCAACAAGATTTCACTGAAGACCAAGAAATGCACCAATGAGGAAGACTGGCACGTATCACATTGAGAGTAATGTTAGGCAAGGGAAATTACTAAAACTAAAATGGGTTGAGATAATAAAAGGAAAATATGATAGCATGTGGTTCTACTGAATTTGTAGCATTAAATAGACTGAATGGTTAAGCAGGCTGTCATGTAATTGAACCCAAACTGTTGAATCCAGGCTTTGTTGAGTTTAGGTTGGACGCTGTTTCTTTAATTTGAGACATGGCACCTAAAATACCTTCCCCATGAAAATCAGTCCCCTACGTGAAGTATACAGAAAACAAGGATACAGTTCTCAATTTAATCAAACTACATACCCTCAATAGTGACCCCCAACTTCGAACTTAATTGAATTCCTGAAGGAAACTGCAATGTTTTTATTTTATTTTTCTATAAATTCAAGTAAGTAAATAATTAATTGTCTACGCGACATATTAGAAGTTCAATACTCTTTTGGAAATCAACTATCACAGGTTTGTTGCTTATAATTATTTGTATGAACCAACATTTAAACAAGTTGATTATGATTTTCCCTGCATTTGGTCTCTATTTAACCGTTTTGACATACTTTGGCTGGAGTCTCTCTGTGCACGTGTGTGGTGCGCACACATTATTCTGCCAGTTTCAATTCTCTAATATCAATTGACAACTTTTAACTCCTTTTCCTCCACAGTAACAACAATATTTTCTAATTAGAGCTGATTCTGTTAGATGTCTAAAGTTCTCTTAAATAAGTCAGTCCATAAAATGAATGCCGGTTGCCCTCATTTTACTTTCTTCCTTGCCACTTTTGGGAATCTGTGCTCAAATTTAGTGAGAGTGAAGTGTGAACAGAGTTGAACTGCTTTTGAAAACTGACACTAAAAAAACATTGATAAAGAAATGATAAACACACATTGACCAATTGGTAGTGTGCAGCTTTTGTGATTCTTGTCCAACTAAAATTTTTAATCTTACTTTTGAAGCTTATTAGCTTAGCAAATAATTTTCTGCAACCATGATGCATGTCACATGTGCACTTTGATCTATGGTTTTTGATTTAGAGGGTTGAAGTCTGATCAACTTAATCAAGCAATTGGAATTCTTTTTTCTGTTCTTGTCACATTTGAAGCAAAGCCTGTTGTACTCAAACCTTCTTCTGATTTCAGTGTGATGAGCTGGTGGAGCATGGAGCTTCAGTAGCAGAAACCCCTGCAGCAGTAGTTAAGAAGTGCAAATATACCATTGCGATATTGTCTGATCCTTCTGCAGCTCTTTCGGTTAGTAAATCAGGTTGGTGTTTCTAAAATAAACATTTTAACTGACCTTATTGAATGCCCTGTTTTTTGTTTTTGCTTAGGTGGTTTTTGATAAAGATGGTGTTCTTGAGCAAATTTGCAGTGGAAAAGGTTACATTGACATGTCAACTGTTGATGCTGACACGTCTTCAAAGATCAACGAGGTTTAATTGCATGCCATTAATACTGCTTCATTTTCCTTGTTTAATTGTCCTGCTTTCTTTTCACTGCAATTATACTTCTGCCATAAAATGTGGCGGTTGTCGATACTTTTATTAGAATCTGTAGCTCGACATTTTTAACTTTCTAAAATGCATCCACAAGCCAAAAGGATATCCTCTCTGTCATATCCAAGATGATATCAGTTAAACTAAGGAGAGAGTTACATTTAGACGATACTGTTCCTAAACATAAAATTTTTGGCACCATGCATTTAACTTTCTTTTAAAATAATGCGGTTGTAAATACTTGTATTAAAATTTGTGGTTCTAACATTTTTAAGTTTCTAAAATGCATCCACAAGGCAAAAGGATATTTGCTCTTTCATATCCAAGTTGTTATCAGTTAAACTAAGGAAAGTGGCATATTTAGACGAATTACTGTTCCTAAACATAAAATTTTTGGTCCCATGCATTTAACTTTCCTTGCAGACAAGAAGGAAAAAAAGAATCAGCTTCCTCCTCTCAAACATGTGATAATAGATGGGTTGATAGTTCTCACAATACCATATATATTGAGCTTTTTGATCATCAGTGTTGTCCTCTTTTGTTGTTGATGAGCTGTTTGCTGAAGATCAGCAATGTTTGAAATATCAGAAGCATTTGGAATTGATTTTACAACACTTGATGGAATTTTTCTTCAATTTTTTTTATCGCAGAAGTTTGCACAAAAAATTGATGTTTGGTAAGAATAAAAAAAGAAAGAAAGAAAAAGGAATCGTTATATGTGGAACTGATACTTGAATGATTCTGATATATACAGGCAATCACATCAAAAGGTGGTTCTTTCCTTGAAGCTCCAGTTTCAGGTAGCAAAAAGCCTGCTGAAGATGGTCAACTGGTAATTCTTGCTGCTGGGGTGAAGGTAAATTTACTTTCAGTTTTACAGATGCAGTTTGTAGGATTAGTATTTATAGGCTTGCTACGTTGCCTTTTGTTTTCTTCTCTTATACTCTTCCTTTTTGGTTGAAATACATGTTGAGAAACTAAAGGAAGAACAATCGTCAAAATGACCAGGTGAGCATGGGATAAGGCCTAAATTTGTTGCCCAGGCAGTAGCTCCAAGTGTACATCCATTAATGACAAGCTTATGGATCTTAAATAAGCATAGTTTTACACATTTGCTCCAAGTGTAGCTCCAAGTGTACATCCACTAATAACAAGCTTATGGATCTAAATAAGCATAGTTTTACACATTTGCTATCCTAAATTTTTCAATCACTTATTTATGACGAGCTTGGTCAAAAGATGAGTTAAAGCATGGAGTGCCTGGTTCAATATTGCCCAGAATCCTGTCACCTAGTTGAAAGGAAAAAGTATGCTCAATCATGCGTAACCACTTGCCTAGGCATGAATTCAGTGACACAAGGATGGAGCTAAAATTCTAAACTTGAATCATTGTGGTGGGCAAAACTATGTTTAAGTTGATTTTTTAACATAACTATACATGTGGGCATGCTCACATTCTCACAGCCATTGCTATCAAGTCTTTTGTTCTATGCAGGCTGCAAACATTCTATGTTATTATCATGTCCACTTATTTGTAATTGCAGGCACTCTACGAGGAAGCACTTCCTGCTTTTGACGTCATGGGGAAGAAGTCATTTTTCCTTGGCCATGTTGGAAATGGAGCAAAAATGAAACTTGTTGTGAACAAGATAATGGGGAGGTACTACTTCATTTTTGCACAAAGGATATTTCTGAATTAGAGTGTTTTCTTCAGCATTTTCCACTTTCCAGAGCAACTGTTTCAGAATGTAGATTGTGACAACTGAACATTGCTATTTTGTTTGGGTAGATTAAAATTAAATAATGATATTATGTGGGGGATTTTTCCCATATACATTTATAATCTATATCCTGAAATGTTAATAGCACTTGTATATATTGTTAAGTACATAAACAGATAATTATTGAATATCATACTACATAAACAGCAATTTGCATTGTCTCCTTGTGTTATTCACTTCATTTTCACACCCCGGGGCATCTCGTTGTCGTGGATAATAGAAAAGATATCTCAAGTAACTTGAATCTTCCACTGCAAAAGGCTGACAATTTTTTTTTTTTGTTACAATCTTCCTTAAGTTGGAAAGCTTAAAATATTCTATTTTCTGTCATCTGAAGTCGGAAGGAATCCCCTTCGGCCATCTGCGCCTCTCTGCTTTCCAGTATCTACTATTTTACATCTATACTATACATGTAATCTAGTCTGTTTGTGTGAGAGAATAAATAATTATGAAGTTCTCTGTGGTTTTAGAGAAGTGATATGCTTATTGCAAGTCAATATTACATTGTTGCGCTACTTTGTCAAGACGTTTAAAATTTTCACCGCATGGTCATGGGCTATGTTGGTTAAATTGTAATAGTGGTTGAATCCTTTGCAGTATGATGAATGCATTTTCAGAGGGACTTGTACTGGCTGACAGAAGTGGATTGAGCCCTAATACTCTTCTGGATGTGTTGGTGAGATGGCATGCAAGAATCTTTGTTTAGACGTCTATTTGTGTTGAGCTAACTCTTGATATGCCACTTTCTTGCAGGACCTAGGTGGAATTGCTAATCCAATGTTCAGGATGAAAGGACCCACCATGATTCAGGGCAGTTACTCTCCAGCATTTCCTCTGAAACACCAGCAGAAGGATATGAGATTGGCTCTTGCCCTCGGGGATGAGAAAGCGGTATCAATGCCAGTGGCAGCTGCTGCCAATGAGGTAAGACCTTTCCTTCACCTCTGTATCTGTATCCAAATGTTATGCTGACTGTGAAAAAGGAAAGACAACCACCAACGGGCCAGTGGCCCAGCAGCGGTACCAAGCCCCTACTTCTCAAAGGGAGGTTAGGGGTTTAAGCCTCGGTGGAGGTATGGGTGTGCGAGTACCAACTAAGAAAAAAAAAAAGGAAAGACAACCCAAGGTCTATTATGTATCCTTAAAATTGATCAAGAAAAGCTTTAACCCCTGAAGCAGGGGTGAAAACTTTTTACCCAACCTGAACCCATCTGGTTTAGAATGGGTTAACCTGAATTTGTTTGTCTCGATGATTCAATGGGTTTATAAAATAACTGCAGAACTCAACTCTCGAATATGGCTGGTTTTAAGAGGATTTGGCTTTAACCACAGCTGTTAACTATGAAAGGGTTACCATAGCTCTTTGGTGATTGAATTCACTCACTCATTCTTCATGCAGGCATTCAAGAAAGCCATAAGCATGGGTTTGGGGGACCTTGATTTTTCGGCTGTGCACGAGACCGTGAAGGTTCCTGAACATTAATCCTGGTTTGACGCATATAGATTAAAACGTGAAGCATGATTGCTGGCATAAAATTTCCTTGGTGATTATGGAAGCCAAAGCTTCGTGTTCCAGCTAATAAATAGTACTGTGTGATGATTTGCTTCTAATGAATTGTTCATTGTAAGGGCATGAATATTTCACTTACCCAAGATCTTGTGAAATAGGAACTTTTCAACGGGTCGAACCAGTAAAAATTGCAGTAACAAATATGAAATGAATCACATGCTTTGTTCAAGTTTCGGTTGCAAACCGTAGTGTGTGTGTGAAACCAACATAAGAGATACAAATGCAGGCAGTCCTTGGTTTACCTCTGTGGGTTTGGACAAGCCTGTGCAGAAATCCAACTGACCTCTGTGGGTTTGGACAAGCCTGTGCAGAACTGTCGATGGATTGAAGTTTGTTGCTATTTATTTATTTATTTATTTTTCTATAAAAAAGAAAAATGAAAACAAGTAATATGCTTATTAAAAAAAAAATGGAAGTTATGTTTAGTGGGTGAGTTTGGCTGAATGGTAGGACCGTACAAGAAGCTAGGGCAACATCAACATGTGTCAGGCTACTCCAATTTTCTCATCACTAAACTATCCAGCTCGAGCATTAAATTTATCTAGTCCAAGATTTTCTTTCACTATTGTATAATTTTTTAATTATTTTAAATGATTTAAAAATTAATTTTTACAATTATTAGTTAAATATGTGTTCAAAAAAAACGTGGAAGAAGGGGAGGAAAAAGGATAGAATTAGGAATCAATTACTCACACATCCTACCTCTACCGAGGTTGGAAACCCTGACTTTCCTTTTGGGGAGAAAGGGATAATACCGCTAGGCTAATTGGTCTTTTGGTTAGAATTAAAATTTTTGATAGAAAGTGAAATGAAAATTTCCGCCAGGCTAATTGGTCTTTTGGTTAGAATTAAAATTTTTAATAGAAAGTGAAATGAAAATTTTGGAATGAATCTTTTCATGTTGGTAGGAGGAGTCCAATAGTATAAGAAAAGACCCACTATTAAATTGCTCCTCCAGTCAATAATATGAGGAAATAAAGAAGTGTAGAATTGTTAATAATAATAATAATAATATAAGCAAGCAAGTAATAATTTTAGTGCCTTACTAATACAAAGAAATAGTTACAATTAGTTAGAGTCTAATAATATAAATAATAATTATAGGGCCTTACTAATACAAAGAAATAATTTTTCTAAAAGAGTTTAATAAAATAAGAAAACAATAATTTTGGGACCTTCCTATTGGCTTGGAGATCTAATAGGAGAAAATAAAAATGTTAGGAAGTTGAAATAATAATTTTAGTACCTGAAATAATAATTTTAAGAAGTCCAACAATTAGGAAGCTTCCTATTGATTAGGGCTATGCGATGACTAAGTCGGGTAAGACTCAGCCGACTCTACCAAATATATTTATAAAAAGAAAAAGGAGTTGATATTGACACTCTACTACTCTAGCACTCCGACAATATTTATTAGTGAATTACCATCAAATATAAAAAATATGGTGAAAAAGTATGTTTTACCCTTGACAACATTACTATCAACATTTATTGAAAAAGTATGTTTTACACTTGACAAACTCATTTATAGTCTGTTAACTGGAGTATTATTCTTTTTTTCTTTTTTTTTTTCATATTATTTATAAACATGCTACTAAAAATATACATAATAATGCATTGAAAAAAAACATTATTACAATTATTTTAGTATCATAATGTAGTGCAATATATAATTCTGGTTGATAATGAAGTTTGGAGTTTAAAATTTCGTCATTTTAAAAGAAAATAAAAAAATAAAAAATAATCAATTTGGGTTTTTTATTTTTTATTTTTTTTAATCTTTGTTCGCTGGTCTACTCTACACTTTTCTATTTGTCGATGTTCCACAACAATACTTTAGTTATATTCCATGATGAACATCATGTTTATTATATATTTATATAGGTTGAGGCCATGAAACAGCACTTAGATGCTATTCTTCCTTTTCTTGGCGCGGATAATATATATGAATGGTGCCCTTAATGATGCATAAAATTAATTACATTTACATCCAAACACCTTTTCTACCAATTTCCTATTCTCCTTACTTGACATTTTTTCTATAAAAATAACTAGATGTAACAAATTCGCTAAAATTAATTTTTTATTTTAAAATATAATAAATAATAATTACAATTAAGACAGAACCCATAAGCAAAATAAAAAGGTTAATTTAACAAATAAATAAATAAACATCCAAGGAAAACTTAATTACTAAAATGTAAACACTCAGAAGGAGCCCCACCAAAAAATAGTTTAGGCAAAAGTAATTATAAATATTTTTACTGTTCCCTAAGTACATTCTGAAATTTACTAAATAACCCTTGCTTCTTTTTTCAGCTCATATCTTTACTTTACCAGCTAATCTAAGAACCATTACTAAGGTTGCTTCACGCCCACAAACTAAGACCAAATCGGTGAAGCTACAGATACCCAACATTGGAGACGTCCCAACATTGGCCTTCACCCCGGCAAAGACAAACCCAACATTGAGCTCCATTAATTCCGGTGAGCTCTGACCAACAAAACTCCATTGATTTTTATGAGTTCTGAGCAAACAATGACCAAACTTTAGTGGCTAAACCGAACGATTTCAATCTCCCAACCCGTGGAATTACGACGAACAAAATGGCAAAGAGGTACAACCGTCCAACCAGATAGCTCCATTGAAGACCCATTTTGAGAGTTACTTCTTGTATTATATATTTTTTGAAAAAAAAAAATCTCCTACTAATTGCACTCGGTCTCTGAATTGGTATGTATTACAAATTACACTTGTATGCAGTATTATGTCGGAGGTTATGATCGATTTATGCATATATCAACTTATTTCCTTCAAAATTTTAGAAATTATATAATCCCAAAATATAACGTTTATTCATTGAAATAAATTAACCAAATTCATTTTCATTTTGTAAACCTTCCCTGCCTGGAATTGCAGCAGGAATATATATATATATATATATATATATATATATATTCTTATGGGGGAAAGGTAATTTGCTTCCAAGTTGAAGCATAGGTTCTTATGTAAATTGATTATTAGTATATGTAAATTGTCAGCATATTTTACAATTTTGGACATGGCATGCATGTGCAGTTAATAACTTAATTATAATAAATAAACAAATAATCATGCTAAACATGTAAATTTTATAGTAAGTTTAACAATTAAGTAATTGCATTCAAACTGAAATACCTCTTCCACCAAATATTACGATTTGAAAAAAAAAAAAAAAAAACTCATGCCTTGAAATACCTCTCCTGCCAAATATTTTTTATATTTGATAGTAAATTACCTCTTCCAATAATAAGATTTTAAACCTTCCCTGCCTGGAATTGCAGCAGAATTTGGCGATGGCAACAAATGTTCATTGTGTAATTGTTATATATATATATATATATATATATTTTCTTCTTTCTCATAAGGCAAGAAGAATGAATAAATTAGCGGGAACAAAGCAAAGCAACCTTTACAACTCTACCTTCCTCATCTCCAAAGACAATTTATAAGCTGATTTAACGGATAACAACCGTTACGTTCCCAACCATGGTTTATCTTCCTGCCCTGTTATACTAGTAATTAGGAATTTGATTAATTCTGTTTACATCCAATGCATTAAACGTGTGTCTCAGCAAATCAAAATTACAGGATTTTGATTTTCTGATTGATAATATCTACTACTCTAAAAACTACTTCCGATGCAATACGTTTGGTAGTGTACACCTTTTAAGTTGATCTTGTTTGGAATCCAACAATCCTCCCAACAAAACACCCGTTTTTTATCATTGATTCTCCACACTAACAGAAATCTGTATAAATATCTAGCAAAAATCTAAAAATTATTTGAAGAAGTGGAGGCTTAATTTTTTCACACACACACACACACACACACACACACACATATATATAAACATCAGAAAGAATTAGAACTTCATATATGATTGAACCAAAATTCATCTAAAGTGAACGTTATAAATGGGCACCGTGTAATATATACAAGAGCTAGCAGAGCAAACATATATATGGTGTGAGGGAAGAGAGACAAAACTAGGGTTTGGGAGGTTTAGGGTTTCAATGGCTGAGTGTAGTAGTAGTAACAGAAGTAGGTCTTTGACGCTTGTGTTTTTTTCTTTAGTTTGAAACCCTTTTATAGATTTCACTTTTCAGATTCTTTTCACGGAATGCAGGAGATTCCTTGTCCTTGATTCGATTGAAAGGGAAACATAGTACTGCAGGGAAAACTTCAGCAATCTCCTCTTTGGATGGACATACGTAACAAAAAGATAAATAATTTTTAAACATGCATTTAGTTAACATGGAAAGTTATTTAAGAAAATTAGAAAAAAAAAATATTAATTAATTAGTTTGGATAGCATCAAATAAAACCAAAGTAATTATATATACTAAAATCACTGTTACATGTCTTCACACAAAATGGCTACAATTGGAGCAAAATGGAGATTAGGTCTCAATGGGTCTGAAATTGAAATTGAAATTGAAATCAAAATGAGCATCGTAGCAAAAAATTGAGGTCATACGAAAACAAAAATCTTCAAATGGCCGTCACTCGGCGACGCCTCAATCTCTCTCTATATTATATATGAATTTGCATTTCAGTTTCATTTGAGCGTTTCAGTTTTTTAATTGGTAAAGTTCATTTCCAAAATTAAAGAAAGGATTTCAAAAGGACATTTACAAATAATATTCTCTCTCTCTTTTTTATTATAGAAGAAAGTCTATCCATTTGAGACAACTTAATAGCTCATTTGTTAGTTTAAAGAGGGAAAAAAATAAATAAAAAAAAAGAACTTAAAAGTGCCGGTACTGATAATTGCTGACCGTAAAATGAAAAATTAGAGACTACTAAAAAATTTAGAGATTAGTTTTCAGTACATTTTCTTTATTCACTTAGCTTTTGAGAATAAAATTATATGGCCACTAGTTAATTTCGATCCAAACAAAATATAAATTCTATTGATTGAAATATGCTTATATTGCATTTGGAGCACTAAATTGACACCTTAAAATTGAATTTTGTGTTTTGAAAATACACTAAAACATCTATAATTCATAGAATCATAGCACAGGACCTAAGTCAGGAATATTTTCAAATGCTAATTCCCTTGGTAATTTTTAGAACGGAAAAACAAATTATTTAATTGATAAAAGAATTAGAGAATAGTCATCCTTCCATTCTTCATTCAATATATTACAAACCCACATCAACTATAAAATTTTCTATCAAAACACGTGCACTTGGGGTTCAATTTCACACACACTGTCAAATATTGATTCTCTTCAACTTTCTCTCAAAATCAGTTATCAAAGCATGAGATGTCTAATTCGAGTATAATATTTAAAGTTAGTTTATCTTTAACTTATTTAGTAGACGAAAAAAAAAAAAAAAAAAAAAAAAAAATTGCACTCTGGTCACATTTCTTTCCAAACTAAACGCCGCACCAGATCTTCGACATCTCTTAAGAACTGAGCAACATACTGAGTTTTTTTTTTTTTTGAATCATGATAATGAAAATTAACAGGAAAACCCCATTTAAGTCTTGGCGCATGGTCAGCACCATTTTGCACTGCATAGAGAGAAGAAAATCCCATTCAAGTTTACAAGCAACCAATTAACTACATTGATTGTAGATACAGCTGCTCAAAAATGAAAAGTCTCTTGAACCTGAGATCGTTGATTACTTCTTCTTTTGCAATCACCTCCTAGGCTTAGATTTGAATATATTCTCCTTGTAGAACTTAAGTTCTGCTATACTCTCCTTGATGTCGTCCATGGCTCTGTGCTTGTTTTCCTTCGAAGGAGCCTTTTTCTTATCTAGTGGAAAAGCAATGACATTGAACGAACACACGTAACAGATTTCTAAGTGTTAAGAAGCAGACTGAAAAAGCTGATATCAATTACAAGAAAATTACTGGATGTACTGAACAAATAAGAGCAGAATCTTTCACCTCTTGGATACCAACGGATGCATAGAGCCTTAATACTGCTAACATCAACTAGCACATGTGAGAAAAGAGCAGCTAAATCTGGCATATACTTCTGCGAAAAGGAAAACTTATCAGAATCTAGCAAATGCAACAATTAAATGTTGGTTGAATAAGAAGTCCTAAATCTACCAAGCACGTCGAATACTTTAGGCACATCATAGTTATAATAAAGTATTCTAGCTACGGAGGAGGTGTTCTGAGGCAATTGTAACATTAAACAAGAATAATGTACCCAAAAGTAGCATCATTTGTTCAAAATGCTTCTCAAGTTGCTTCTGAGCATATATGGTTAGTTATACTACCACTGATACTGATAGAACTTTTAATTGCCAAAAATAGATGGATAAGTGAGTGGCTCAAAGGAAGAAGATAGAAAAACAGGTGCAAGTAAAGCGTAATACCTTTCATGCTCAAATGCTTTTGTAAGATTTCGAGTGCAGATTCAAGGGTATCACCATTTAGCGGGATCCATTTTATTGTCGGTGCACATTTGATGACAAGATTTAGTTTTACCTTATTAAAAAGACACTAGATCAATGGTTTAACAATGAGCTCCATCCCATGGATTCCTAGATTTGCCGTCTAAAGTAGACTGCATGATGAGGAGTTAATACTTTTGCTTTCAATGGGATCGTAGTTTTTACTTTAATATCGTTTATTTAACCCCACCTCAGTACCACATTTTTGTTTCTTCTTTCTCAACTAATAAAGGGGCTCACTTATTTACCGAAAAAAATAATAACAATAATAAAGAGGGCTATTAAAAAGCCAACAACTTAAGTGATTCCCAAATTAGATGGCAGTAACTATTCTTTATTTATAATTGTGAATATAACAAAAACTGTATGCCTGCCTCCCGGGTGATGTAATAGTTCTGAATGTAGTTTACCATGGATTAAGGCTACATGTATACAACATAAACCCATTATCTTCTACAAGAATACATGTATATAATACTTTAATATAAATATATACCGTTTACAAAGTGCTGGTTTAATATGCATCTTTTTTCCCTCACCTTTAGAAATCGAAGATCCATATAAACTGAATTGCCTGCAAGAAGAGGAGTATGTGTCCTCCCATATCTCTTTACGAATTCAATAACCTACAATAAACTAAAACAAGTCAGTGAATGTTTATTAGAGGAACTAATTTGACTCCTAATTTCCAAGTAAAATGATAAGGAATACACTGAAAGGTTGTAGTAGTAAGTTGTAGAACATAATAACCATATGGCTAGACAAAGGGTGAATAAGCCTGGAAAAACAATGTGCATGCAGATATTTTGTTCAAGAATCAGCAATAACATAGACAGTATCAAAATAGAAAAGGAAACTACAAGAACCTGTAACAACATTTAGAGCATTTTAGTAGAACTATATTCCAGCCATCATAAGTTTGTTAACAAGAATAGAATTATTTCAAAAGGGCATTGAAAATGGCAAAGGCAAACAATATTTAGTTAATTAGTGTTCTACATACAAGATTCTCAGTAAGAGCCATAGGTACATTGACATGTCAATGTTAGTCTGGAATTCTCATTTTCTATAAAAGCTCCCCATTTATTGACTGAGCTTTCAGTTGTAAAAATTGCAGTTGATCAACCATAACAGCACAGGAAAGGTGATGGCTTTTTGATGTCATATGAGCTGTTTTACAGTGGATCACCTCATTTATTTTCATTCACTAATGCAGGTTTGCTTCATCTTATTTAAACTTCATCTGATAACAGCAGAAAAGGTTCAGGAGATCAATTCTTTTACTAGTGTTCTTTTGTGTAGTAATTGTGATCACAGTATCTGTGGTTCTTTGAGTAATATTAGAATTTTATGAAGAGTATCAGCGAAAATTAATAAAACGAATAAGGCTAGCTCAATGCACAAGTCTCCCACACTACATGGTCTAGGGAGGGTCAAATGTATGAACTCTTGCATCCGCATCTAGAGAGGCTGTTTCCCGTTTCAAGCTCGTGACCTCTAGGTCAAAATGGAGCAACCTTACCATTGCGCCAAGGCCCGCCTCTAATAAACTGAATAAGCTAAATCCATAAATTAGGAAAAGGATGAGGTAGGAAACTGGCAATGAGAGAAAATGAGAACTGGGGGAGGCTTGATCAATTGATGGTGGGGCAAGATCAATTGAGTTGGTAAAATGGCAAAAAAAAAAAAAAAAAAAAAAAAAAAAAAAACTAGAAACCTGGAATGCCGGGTGTCTAGCTTAGGAGGGGAGTCTTCCATGGAGGGTCTGTAAATAGAAGATGTGGGGGAAGGCTGTAGAGAGAGAGAGAGAGAGGAGAGAGATGGAAAAGAAGGAATAAGAAGAAGAAAAATGAGGTAGGGAACCATAACCTCCATTTGCTCATCCTTCCAAAAGGTTTGATGGCAGGCATCGAACTCAGAATCAACCAACTTTGGCTGGGGTTGCACAGTATTTGAAACAAAGATCTCAAAAAAGTTATCAAAAGAAGAATGAGTCTTTTTTTAGCAATAACAATATAACTAGCACGAGTCTAGTGCAATCTGAATTCTGTAGATCCTTTAAATTAAAGAATTAAATGGACAAGAGGAGCCTGAACCCATCCAGACAAAAGAAAAATCTCCTACTTTTGTTCGTAGGACTTGGACAATTGCGAACATGCTGAAGCATCAAGAATCATCACATCTTCTACGATTGTTACGAGAATTTTTTTTTTGATAAGTACGATTGTTACGAGAATTTAATCCATTTGCATAGGTTATGAACTTTAAGCCACTTAGGAAAAGCATGATACACGTAGGAATAAGTTTGGCAGAAAATATGCACCTCATACCTGCTTTTCAGCTTCCCGCTCAGTGATTGTACTTTGGAGCACCTTTTCTGTCAACCCTAGATAAAAATGAAAATATTAAGCCAGCATTACCCACACTAGCAGTAGTAAGAACATTGTTACAGGTATATTGGATATATCATCAACGTGAAAAAGCAATAACCCTAAAAGCATAAACCACTAACCACTTGCTCCATGATGACTCTCACACCATTCTCCCATTCTATCCAGACACTCCTTACTTTGATGGATAACCAAGTCAGGACCCTAAATATAGTAAAGCCATATTAACTTCAAAAGTTGAGGAGAATAGCATATTTAGAAGATACCATGTTTGATTTCACTAAACATGCAAGCTATCAAACACTAAGTGGAAGTATGACACAGATAAAGTTCAGTAATAAGTGTTCATTGTCAAAAAGATATAAATATTTTATAATAAATTTGCTAAAAATATATATAATGGAAGAAAAGAAATAAAGCACGATATTTCTTTTTCCCCTAGTTAATAAAGCATGAAACTTTCAAAAAGAAGAAACTGCAAATCCGGGGCTTTATATTTTGCACAACATTGTTCAAAAGAGGCATCAGAAGTTTACCTCAAAGGACGCTAAAACAAATATCATATGGCATAAATAGAGCATAAAGTCACTATATTTCAGAGAGCAACGCAACTAACTCAATGATAATCTTTACTTTTTTTTTTGGGGGGGGGGGGGGGGGGGGGGGGGTGGTTGTGGAGAGAAGCATAAATCGCAATTAAAGATACATGTTTTCTAAATTTCAGAATTCTTTAATTCAGTAAACTACCTTAACGTAATATCCTTGTATGTAAAATTCTAAGAAGGCATCAAACAGATTGGGGTTTCCATCTCAAAGCATGAATCACAATTAAAGATCAATTTTTTCTAAATTTCAGAATTCTTTAATTTAGTAAACTACCATAACGTAATATCCTTGTATATAACCCATATATGATCATGGAAAAGCAAACAACACCATCCAACTATGAGTTTCTTTTTAGTTTCCCTTTTTCTTATGGAAAAGCATTTATCATTCGAAAGTCGGAGGTGACATCTTTGGTGGGCCCCACGCCCCCACTCACATCACCCCATTCGGAGTTGTCCAACTTTCAGGTGTTCTATCATCGCTCTTTTCTTATTGGTATAGGGGACGTCTTTTTCTTTTTTCCTTTCTTTTTCTATTTTTTTATTTTTTTATTTTTTGGAAAAAAATGGGGTTGTAGTTGCTTCCTTAAACCAGAAAGGTAGTTCTCTTTAAATGATTGTAGGACATTCATAATTGTTTGCATTTTATAGTATTAACAGTTCCAACCAATAACTCTGGAGAATCAATGCCCAGAAAGATGGAATATATTTACCTCAACTGCCTTGGTCAAATTGCCATCCGTAATTACACAGGCAATTTCCAATATTCTATCAACTTCAACATCCAGGCCTGCACAGAAAGCAAAATAAAAAGAATGATCTCTGCAAAATACAATCAACCATCCAACATCAAATATGAAAGCGTAAAGAGTAGGCCGCATGCAGATTTATGTACAAGATAAAGTAGCAGAACTTACAAAATACAACTTATTAAGCTAAACTGAAATATCTAAACTCATATTGGAGTGATTAGAAGTCTTAATGCCAGCTGCTAACCTATCACCACCCACCACAACAGGGGGTGGGACAAATAATAAAGCCACCTTGTTGGTATATTTGATAAGAGCACTGCTAGCAATAACTGTGATTGAGAATGAGACATGACATGAGAGCTTGAAGTGCACATGGCCAGCACCAACTACTGGAAACAGGGAAAAGATAAATACAATAAGGGATTTATGTCAATTAGGATTTATGTATATTAAATATTTATTATTATTATTATTTTGATTATCTTTTTATTTTAGAGATATTTTAGTAATTTAATATTTTAGGGTTTTATTTTTGCTAGTAGAGTTTGATTAGGGTTCTACTTTGATGCCTATATATGTTTGGCTTGTGACATCATATACACACTTTTTGATGATTATTGATTGATTACAGAGATTATAATTCAGAAATTTCTCCCCCTAGATTTCTTCTTCTCTTCTCTCATTCTCTCTCCCATCCTACATCAAATTGCCATTAGTAAAACCTAAATACTAAGTTATAAGAATTAAGGTTAATCAAATGTAGACTCAATAACCTCTTATAAGTCAGATAAAGCTGCCAATTTTACTTATCAGAAAGAAAGATAAAGCTGCCGATTTATTTTGCCAGCTGCAGCACACAATCGTTCCTGTTTCCTGCTTAATTTTGAGGGAAGTAGGGTGCCAAGACAGAGGAGAACTTTGAAACAACTGCAACGAAACAGGATG
The DNA here is from genome assembly GCF_030987335.1 of Cornus florida. NCBI lineage: Eukaryota > Viridiplantae > Streptophyta > Magnoliopsida > Cornales > Cornaceae > Cornus > Cornus florida. Next base: position 8,633,151 of record NW_026775578.1, read on the forward strand.
AGGTAGACTAACAAGAGGAGTAAACGAGAGATATCAAAGGAGGCAAGAGAATGAAAAATAAAACAAAAAACAAGACAAAGAAATTGAGCCTAAATAACCTAACTAAATGGTCGGATTCAAGTAGAGTGATAAGATAGGCTAAAGTTGAAAGGTAATTGGTTCCAGCAAGCATATATGTTTTGGTACCAAAGTGAGCAATGTAGGGAAACAATACAACAGAAAAAAACAGCAGAAGTGGAGCAGGCAGGTGACAGAATGACAAAGTAGCCAAAACATAATCCATATTTGACAGCATTGGTATCCATAGTTGCTTATCTGGAACCTAGGACAAAAGAAGTCCTAAGATCCTGGTTTCAAACATAAATTTTTTGCTAATAACAAGATTAATAATAAAGAGATCAACTTGCTGACAAACCAAGACGAGGTGAAGCAGCAAACACAAGTGACAAAATAGAAAGGTGTACGCCCTTGCACCTACCACCAACTTACTAAGCAAAACTGGATCCAAAGTTATCCTACCATTGGGAGTTCGAAGCAAAAGAAATGAAATATAGCTAAAACAAAGACTTGGTATAATATGCCTAGGAATATAAACCTGGGTTTGTACCTGGGCAAGTCCTGGCCTCTCATGCCACCGACATTTTGGGCATATTGTGTGAACAAAAGTTCAAAAAATAAAGCAATTGCTATGGGTCATAGCCAAGAAAAATAGGGGTTACGTCTAATTGTGTACCAGTCATTTCCAAGTCAATCCATGCCAGTGGAAATTTATACACTTCTGAAACCATTTCTAGACTTTGTTGACTCCCATTATCATTCTTTGATAGGGTCATCTCTCCTGGGATGCCACCTTTTCTCTTAGCCTTGCCTGCACCATGAAAAATATATATTCAATGGCATCCTAATACAGACAGCACAAATAATCACCCATTAACACAATGCATCAGTAGAAGGTGAGGACTGAGGAGACAGGATCATCTTGTGAAAATTAAAAATCTCCAGACACAAATCTGCAGTTTAATATATTTATTAAGCCCAATACCTTGGACCTATTTATCCATTGTGCGTCTCAAAAGTAGGTAATTCTGATAGATAATAATAGTGTATGGCAAGCCACCATTAAAAGATTTTGAAACTCAGTTTTGGTACAACGAGGATACAAATTTACAATTTGAAACAAAAAAGAAAAGAAAAGGGATGAATACAAAAAATTTAGGCACTCTTAATTCAAATCCTGAGAGCAGCCACTTTGTGCAAATAATATCAAAGGTTAGGCGTGTATTCAGCCCACCCTAGAACTCTCTATTAACAGGGACCGCACTAGATAATGATCCTTTTGATTAAAATATAAATGAACCTCTTTCTTTGGCACTTTCTCGATGATCAACAGCAGAAAGACTGCCCGTCTGTTCTTCATCATCTGCTACATCCAGTTCGAGCAAAGAAAAGGCATTTGAGAACTGATTCATGGCTACAAAACAAAGTTTGTATTTTGACCATTCAGCTCCTTTCAAAGTGAACGGTAGAAAAATATCGTCAAATTATTGCAGTTTAAGGAATAGGAAAGTATACAAGCACAAAATGATAAAATCAACCCTTCAAATTTGCAATCAAATATAAAGCCCTACCCCAACCGTATGGCAGAGCTTATATGGTTAAAATCCGGATAATATTAGATGGATTGGACGTCTTTCAGGATATTTCAAAAAATATGGTCAAATGTCCGGAAAATGAAAGCTTCAACTTGGCAATCAACTATAAAGCAGGTCTATGAAGCACATCATCTTATTATCTCTGTGATATCCCCAATTTCCAAGCACGGGTTGATCAGGTCCTCGCCCGAAAACCGGGGATATCATAACAATTGATAATAGACAAACACAGAATACAAGAGGAAATACTAAAGTAAATAAATAATCACTGAAGGGAAACTAAATAACAATTAATTATAAAATCCTGTGAAACTATTAACTCTCCAAATAAATCCATAATTAATAATCCTCCAATATACAACTCGGGAATCCGTATCATGGACCCCTAAATGAAACCCATAAACTGAAATAAATAATATCTAAGTCTAAACATGAAATAAAACTAAGATAATGCCCTACGTCGATAATCCGGAAGAGTGAAGATGAATATCTCTAATCAGCAAGAACAATCTATAGGACTGAAACTGACGTGGACTTGAAAAATGAAGTGTGAGTTAGACCCACAAGCAAGCACTCTCTATTACAACCCGATCAGAGAACCGATAATCAATACATCTTAGCTAAACTCATGCAATAGCTATATAGTCAATACAAACATATACACACTACGACGCTCACTAAAATATAGGGCAGTCTCAACCGGATAGTAGGTATCTCAAGAGAAATCGTACACAAGGTGGTCAAGAGTCCTCCTATACTAGGGCACACACATCTCCTATATTCAGCTACTCATCTCCGGCAATATACGCCTCAGTCCTAACCACTGATCCTGAGGCCATGAATCAACTCGTATCAGGTCATACACACACACACACACACACACACACATATATATATATAATGATAACAACATCAATAATCAAAGCCATATCTAACAATGATATAACATAGTGAGTCTAAACTTATTAGGCAGCTCAGCCCATCATCTCATAGCCATATCTAACAATGACACATATTAGTGACTATAAACTTATTAGCCATCTCACTGAATCTCATTCAAACATAGAAATAATACATCCATCTCATCAACATTACAACAAGTAGTACAACCATAGATCATGTTTTTAGATAATAAGAACAACAATTTATATGATTAAAATCATAAATGAGAATATTGTAACATGTATCACAATTTAAGCCATATTAAGGAATAAATACAACTTATAAATTGGTTAAAGCCTCAATTATTAAATTCCCAAAGCATATTGAATTTCTTTAAGCTTTTAAATCCATACCCAAGTTCATTGGACTCATTAAACCCCTTAAAAGCCCCTAAATCAAAACACAACAACCAAACACAGCCCTGCAGCAGCAGAGCGTTTCGGTCGAAGCCTGGCTCCATTCGGTCGACCGGGTTAGGCAAACAGGTCGACGCCTCTAACCTATCAGTCGACCGAAACAGGTAAACCGGTCGACCGAAACCTACTTCTTCCTCCTTCGCGACAGCAAGTTCCAGGACTGTAAATTCATTGTTCCAGGTCTTAAGCATGCATAATATGTTCCAAACAATTCCCACAGTTTATATAACATATAGTTACATGCTTTAGCAATAAAAATAGAGAATACAACATCAAATCAAAGATTTAATCAAGTTAATACATATATATACAAACATGCATATAAGTTCAGTTTATACACACATCACAACATTATAACCAGTTTTCATTATCTGATTTAATCCTTAAAGTCTAACATGCAATGTAAGGTTTATAAGTTCTAAGGGGAAGAGATAGAAAAGAGAATTGTCTAATGATTTTCGGATTGAAAATCTCTGAAAATCAACTACGCAACTCTCTGTGATATCTCCGGTCGTCTTCCTCAACTCCGGCAACCTTCCTTGGCCGGTTTCCTCCTACTTCTTCCTTCCTTCTCTCTCTCTCGTGTATCTCTTTTTGCCTTTCTGGGTTTCACGTAAAACCCTCTCCCAGACTACTACATATGTATATATACTAATACATAAAACCTAATCCTAGTCTGAGAAGTAAATAATAATAATAATAATTGTAATACTAATATACATATAGCATAAATATCCATACGTATATATATTTACATGATCTACACAATTAATCAATTCTAATTATTAATATATATATATATATATATATATATATATATATACACACACCTCCTCATGGGCCTAAAGCCTTCATTAACATACCTAGACCTTCTTAACTAGTCCAAACCAACTCCTCTGGTCCAACTAACCTAAAGCCCCATCCACGCTTAATAAAATAAAACAAATAATTAAATAAACATAACAATTAAACAATTAAAATAAATCATTTAGATTAAACAAACAATCAAGCCATTTTAATTAGACAATTAAATAACCTACAGAAACAAATAATTCAAATAATGCATTAATTCAAATAATGTAATTAATTCAAACAATGCAATTAAATTAACTAAAATAAAACTTGTAAAATACAAGGGAATTACATTCTTCCCCCCCTAACAAAGGACGGAATCGAAATTCACCCCATACCTTACTTGAACAACTCTGGAAACTTTGAATGAATTTCATCTTCCCGTTCCCAAGATGACCTGGCCTCATTATGATGGCTCCACTGAACACGCACAAGAGGAAAAATCTTGGTGCGAAACACCTGATTCCTACTTTTAAGAATACAACATGGTGGCTCTACATATGCTGCATCCGGCTGCAACTCAATCTCGCCTACATCTATATGCTGATAGCGAATATCTTTTCGCAGAAATTTCCGCAACATAGAAACATGGAACACATTATAGACACGATGTAAATGGTCCAGAAGTGCCAACCGATAAGCTACAGTTCCCACACGATCTGTAATCATGAATGAACTTACAAAACGTGTTGACAACTTCCCTTTTTTCCCAAAACGCATTACTCCCTTCATGGGAGACACCTTAAGCAAAACCTGATCCCCTACTTTGAATTCAGGACCTAAAAATCTGTTCTCACCAACCTCCAGCCAACACACAGGAGATCTACACGGTCTATCATACAATGAATCAAAAGGTGCCATACTAATAGTCTTCTGATAACTATTGTTATAAACAAACTCTGTAAGTGGCAAATAATCCTCCCAATTGCCCTTAAAATCAAGGACACAAGCTCGAAACATATCCATTATCCTTCATAATCTGATTGACTCTCTCAGTCTGAGGATGATAAGTAGTGCTAAGATGCAACTCCGTACCCAAAGCTTGCTAAAAACTCTCCCAAAATCCCGATACAAAATTCGAATCTCTATCCGATATGATGGATAACGGTATGCCATAAAACTTCACAATCTCTACAATATAAAGCCTCGCCAACTGTTCTAAAGTGAAATTAGTGTGAATAGGCAAGAAATCAGCGGACTTGGTCAATCAATCAACAATGACCCAAAATGGAATTATGACCCTTATATGAAGTAAGCAATCCCCTCAACAAAATCCATAGAAATGCTCTCCCATTTCCATTCCAGTATAGGTAGTGGCTGCAAAGCCTTGGCGGTCTCGGATGATCAATCATAACCATCTGACAAGTACTACACTTAGAGACAAAGATAGCTATGCAACTCTTCATGCCTGCTCATCAAAACTGCTGTTTCAGGTCTTGATACATCTTATCTCCACCTGAATGAATAGAAAAATGAGAATTGTGAACCTTCGTCATCATATCTTTCCTCAAATCATCTACATAAGGTACTACTAAACGTGCCTTATACCTCAAACCTCCATCTGTGCCAACTGAGTAAAATGGAACATCACCAGAAGCTAACTCTACAATTCTATCGATGTACGGCTGATCTGCAAGCTGTGCCTTAAGTACTTTGTGGATGATAACAAGTGTCACTACGACATAAGTCATAAAAGTATCAGATAACTCATCAACTGATTGCAAAGCATCCCATTCTGTAGCAAATAAAGCGGAAAGAGTCGAAAGACTAGCATAGGGTCGGTGACTGAGTGCATCTGCAACTACATTCGCTTTCCTTGGATGATACTGTATAGAGAAGTGATAGTTGTATAGAAAAGTGATAGTCTTTCACAAACTCTAACCACCTGCGCTGTCTCATATTCAGTTCCCTCTGTGTGAAAAGATACTGCAAACTCTTGTGCTTACTAAACAGTGTGAAGGACTCTCCCAGAAGATAATGCCTGCAAATGCGTAAGGCAAAGACCACAGCTGCTAATTCCAAATTGTGCGATAATTAAGCTCATAAGGCTTAGCTTACGAGACCCATAAGAAACTGTTAGCTCCTTTTGCATCAAAACACATCTCAAATCCTGCAAAAAAGCATCTGTGCAAACAAGATACTCTACCCCGCTCTGAGGTGTAGCTAGAACAGGTGCAGAAGTTAACTTGTTTTTCAACTCATCGAAAGATGTCTGATAATATTCATCCCGAGCTTACGAGACCCATAAGAAACCGGTCACTCCTTTTGCATCAAAACACATCTCAAACCCTGCAAAAAAGCATCTGTGCAAATAAGATACTCTATCCCGCTCTGAGGCATACCTACAACATGTGCAGAAGTCAACTTGCTTTTCAACTCATCGAAAGCAGCCTGACAATGTTCATCCACACAAACGATACACCTTCTTTAGTCAAATGGGTGAGAGGTCCCGCTATCTTCGAAAACCCCTGGATGAATCTACGAAATAACCCTGCCAATCCCAGAAAACTGTGAATCTCTAAAGGTAAGGTAGGCAGTCCCCACTCTAGAACTGTTGAGACCTTGGCTGAATCTACCGTTATCCCCTTCTCTGACACCACATGACTAAGAAACTTCACCTCTCTTTGCCAGAAATCACATTTCTCATACTTGGCATATAACTGATGTTCTCGAAGCGTCTGCAATACTGTGCGAAAATGTCTGACATGATCCTTCTCTGACTCAAAATAAACTAGAGAATGAATACATTGACAAATTGATCTAAGTTAGCCCTGAAGACCCTGTTCATCAAGTCCATAAAGACAGCTGGTGCATTAGTCAACCCAAATGACATGACATGGAATTCATAAGATCCATATCGGGTGAGAAATGTTGTCTTAGAAACATCTTGCTCCCTAACTCGAAACTGATGATAGCCAAAACGCAAATCAATCTTGGAGAAATAAGTAGCTCACCTCAACTGATCAAATAGGTCATCAATCCTAGGCAAAGGATACTTGTTATGAATAGTAACCTTGTTTAGTTCCCTGTAGTCTATTATACACAGGTGAGCATACCTATCCTTCTTCTTCACGAACAACACCGATGCTCCCCACGGTGAAGTACTCCTGCGAATGAATCCCTAACTAAGAAATTGTTGAATCTGATCCTTCAGCTCTCGCATTTCCATTGGTGCCATCATGTACGGTGCCTGGAGCTAAATCAATCACTAAGTCTCTCTCTTGACTCGGTGGAAATCCTGGAATTTCTTGGATGACATCCTGAAACTCCTGTATAACTAGAATGCTATCAAGTGAGATCTTAGTCTCCTCCTCGGACTCCTCCTCAATATAAAACAAGTGGGTGCTAGAACCACCCGTTGGTTATGGCATAGCGATAAGGTATATATCCTGACTCGGATAGCGAATACAATAAACTTATCATGACAATTAACCTGAGCATGGTAGAGAGATAACCAATCCATCTCAAGTATTATATCATAATAATGCATGTCCAATACCAATAAATTGGCAAGAAATATGAGTCTATCTTGGGCGAGTGCAGTGCAAGGAGCTACACAAGGAAGCGATGGTGGGAAGGTGAGCGTACCGCTTGGAGGCAGACTTTGAAAGGGAGTGGACGCAGTAGTGAAGCGCCGCACTGTGACGAGGGCGTCTCAAGATTTGGGTGGGGGAGACTGTCACGAAGTGATTCCTAAGACGCTTGGAGGATGGAAGACACGCATGCTGGTTGACCAAGAGCAGAGTTTGACTGGGAATGGTTCCAGGGAAGGGGCGTGCAGGAGCACAGGATGATACCTCTTCAGAGTTCAGGCAGGTCGACTCGGTTGAGTGCGAGGAGCTTGTTGCTGGTCGTGGACTTGACTATGAAGAAGGGAGTTGGCCATCCCTGTACAAACTGGTTGGGAGCTGGAGCTGTTCCCCTGATGAGACCAAGGCAGGTCCAAACCAGTCAGCATGTATCCTTGGGAGGGCAGGTCGTGGTGGCTGACCAGGGCACTTGTGCGAGCTGAAGCAACTCCTTGGTGCCGCACGGGCCGTGCCGCTGCGCCAAATCTCTAGGCCCGTGACAACATGCTCATATTACAAAAAAAGAAACTAAATCAAATCACAACATATTCTAAAGTATATTCTATAGCATATTCTATAGAATAGTCAAATCTCTGCTATTATGGTAAGTCATTCCATAAATCGTGGATATCATACATGCTAACACTCCCCCTCAAGTTGGTGTGTGGATATCTGAAACGCGCAACTTAGATAATGCATTCTCAAACACAATCTTGCTGAAACTCTTTGTAAGAATGTCAGCTTGTGACAAATGGAGTGCAAATTTGACCAAAGATAATCTTCTCTCGAATGAAGTGACGGTCCACCTCTATATGCTTAGTTCTGTCATGCTGAATGGGATTTGCTACTATGTTAATGGCAGACTTGTTGACGCGGTAGAGTGAGAATGGAAATGACACTGGAAGGCACAAGTCTGTCATCAAGGTTTTCGACCATAGCAACTCGCATACCCCAAGAGCCATAGCCCTATACTTTGCCTTCGAGAGATAACATCCTGCTTCTTATTGTACCAAGTAACCAAGTTACCACCAATAGTGGTACAATAACCCGAAGTTAACCTCCTATCTGAAACTGATCCTGCATAATCAACATCTGTCCAAGCCTCAACACTAAGTGACCATGATTGGCAAACAAAATTCCACGGCCCGGACACTCTTTTAAGTAGCGAAGGATCCGAATAGTTGCATCAAGGTGAGGGGTACGAGGAGAGTGCATGAATTGACTCACGACACTCACGGCATAAGCAATGTCAGGTCGAGTCATGGATAAATAGATGAGTTTCTCCACAAGTTGTTGATACTGACCAACATCTGACAACAACTCCCCCTCAGAATCAACCAACCGATGATTCTGCTCAATCGAAGTATCAGCAGGACGAACGCCAAGCCGACCAGAAGCAGAAAGCTAGTCAACAATATACTTGCGTTGAGAGATGAAAATGCCAGCCTTGGAGCGAGCCACCTCGATGCCCAAGAAGTACTGTACAGGACCAAGATCTTTAATCTCAAACTGACGGCCAGTATAGCTCTTAACCTCAGCAATTCCGGTAGTATCATTGCCAATAAGAACAATATTATCGACATACACAATGAGAGCAATTGTCTTACCACTTGAATGACGTAAAAACAAGGTACGATCTGCTGCACTTTGATGGAAACCAAACTTGAGCATGGCAATGCCAAAGCGATCAGACTAAGCTCGAGGAGACTGCTTAAGTCCATACAGAGAACGACGAAGACGACATACCATACCAAAATGAGTAGGAGAACGAAAGCTCGAAAGAGGAACCATGTACACCTCCTGCAAATCACAATTGATTTTTCTCAAGTGCTTGTAGTTCTTCTATCATAGCATCACGCAATTGAGGTTGTGCTAGTGCATCTACAACACTAGAAGGAAGAGGAACCGAGGTAACAAAAACAAGAAAACTCCGATAGGAGGGTGAGAGAGCATGATAAGAAACAAAATTAGAAATACGGTATGTACAAGAACGTTTACCCTTTCGAAGAACAATGGGGCGATTATCAAGTGAAACAATAGCCTGAGAAGGTGGAGTTGGTGCCGAAGGAACAGAGCAGTCGATTGTGGGAGTAGAATACCTGTTGTCTCCGACTATAAACCTGTGAAAAATGAACAATTCCCCCCGCTCGAGGGTTATCACGAAGAGGAATCATAGAAGACGAAACAGATAACGGTAGAGGAGTCGAAGACTGAAGAAGGTGATCATTCATTGGGAACCAGTCACTTTGAGAACCAACTGAACCACTATAGTATGATGTATGCTCAAAGAAAGAAACATCCATAGATATAAACCGCTGACGACTGGGAGGATGGTAACACCTATAACCTTTTTGAGAGTGAGAATAGCCCAAAAACACACACTTCAAAGCCTTGGGGTCAAGCTTTGTACGAGTCTGCCCCAACTGCTGAACAAAGCACACACACCTGAATACTCGCAGAGGAATAAAAAAAAGAGATGAATTGGGATGTAAGATTGAGAGTGGGGCTGCAAAGTTAAAAACCCTAAAAAGAGTCCTATTAATGATGTAAACAGTTGTAAGAACTGCATCTCCCCAAAATGACTGGGGAACATTCATGCCAATGCAAATTGCTCCGGCTAAGTCAAGGTTGTGGCAATTCTTTCTCTCAGAACGACCATTCTGTTGAAGAGTATTAACATTAGCCATTTGATGCTCAATCCCAAATTTTGTACATTACCGCTGTACCTCCCTATAAGTATACTCCGTACCCTGGTCAAATCTGAATTTTTTTATGGTACGACCATATTGAGTCTGAACCATTGTAATAAATTTTTTAAAAATGGTGTATACCTCATTTTTGGTTTTCATAAGATAAACCCATATGACACGACTATGATCATCAATGAACAACACGAAATATCGAAATCCAAAAGTAGAAGTAACTGGGCAAGGACCCCACACATCTGAATGAACAAGATCAAAAGATGTTAAAGCAGATTTATTACTTATCAAAAAAAAAAAAAAAAAGGGAACGAACGTGTTTAGCCATATGACATGTCATACAGGATAAATCTAACACTGCCATGTTACAAAATAAGGAAGGAAATAAATGTTTTAAATAACCGAAAGAAATATGTCCTAAACGCATGTGTTGGGCTTTATTAGATGAAACAAAATTAGAAAATGAAGTTGAATATGCTTAAGGTGACAAAGGAGCATCCAACAGGTATAAACCGTCCACTTCAAGCCCACTGCCAATAGTCTGTTTCAACACCAGATCATGAAAAATACAATGAGAGGGAAAGAACGTTACACTACAATTTAATTGTTTGGTAACGCTACTACCAGAAATAACACCATCCCAGATAAAACAATAAATGAACGAGATACAAAAGAATGTGTACCACCCGTATCAAATAAAACACGACCAAGTCTACCGTGAATCAGAAACATACCCTTAATGGCCTGAGGTTCCTGAACATTCTGTGGCATGATGTTGTATACTCTTCTATAATGTAGCTGTTGAGGTGCATGTCCCTGTGGTGGCGGCGACACTGGTAAAGCTGGGAATATCCATCCCTGAATGCGCGGAATCTGTAGAGCAGGTAAAGGTAATGGCGGCTTCTGCCCTTGCTGCACATATTGTCCTTGTCTAGCCTTGGGACACTATTTAGCTACATGCCCAAGCTCTCGACATTCATAGCAACGACCCTTGAAAGGACCAAACTGTCTCCTCTGCTGATTGCCATATGGCTGACCTTGTCTTGCCTGTGGTGCCCCATTCTGCTGTCTGTGATTAAGAGCCCCATCTCTCCGCACATCTGAGTTACCCTTGTGCTTTTTCCAAGGCTGTTGTCCCTGGAATCTGTCCTTGCCATTGTGCCTGTTACTGTTGCCATTACCCTTCTCAGCTGGCTAATTAGTAGAATCTCTGTCGCCCCGCTTTTCACCCCTGGACTGCTTGTACTCTCTCCTCATCTGGCAATGTTGTAAAGCTGTGTTAACTACCTGAGAATAAGTAATGTAAGCTGGATTACCCACGATAACCCACTTAATAGGCCAGATTAACCCATTAACAAAGCAAATACGCTTGTTCTCCTCGGTGTCCACCTCATATGGAGCAAATAAGGATAAGCTGGTAAATTGCTGCTCATACTCTGCAACTGTCCTATCCCCCTGTTGTAGGTTAAGGAACTCTCTCTTCTTCGTGAAGGAATTCCTGACTTTCTCCCAAGGGTTAGGCTGAACCACTGGTAAAGGTACAAATGCCTGCCGAATAGGTGGCTGATTCTGAAGTGCAGCTGCTACTCCTGCAGCTACCGCCTGAGTGATGATGTCAGCCATCTGAGGAGGATACTCTGGAACTCTACCCTGATTGTTGCCTTGATTCCGAGGCAGTTGGTACTCCGGCTGCTCTTCCTCCTCAAACAAAGGCAACTGCTGCTTCTCTACAGCTCTCTGACGCTGAAAGAGGTTCTGACACCTACGTTCCAGCCACTTTTGTCGCCTTTCTCTCTGAATCTGTTCCTCTCCCATCTTTTCCCAGTGTTAACCATTCTGTTAACAAAGAAAGATGGACATTAATACGCATTTAATGGACCGTAAATAGAATACAATGAACCTTAATACTTAGGCTCTAACTAAAAGAATACGTTACATGGAAGTCGAAATATGATAGAAACCCTGGAGACACTTGAGCCTCGAGTGCTTTGATACCAACTGTGATACCACCCAATTTCCAAGCACGGGTTGATCAGGTCCTCGTCCGAAGACCGGGGGATATCAAAACAATTAATAATAGATAAGCACAGAATACAAGAGAAAATAATAAAATAAATAAATAATCACTGAAGGGAAACTAAATAATAATTAATTATAAAATCCTCTGATACCATTAACTCTCCAAATAAAACCATAATTAATAATCCTCCAATATAGAACAAGGAAATTCGCATCATAGACCCTTAAATGAAACCCATAAACTGAAATAAATAATATCTAAGTCTAAATATGAAATAAAACGAAGATAATGCCATACGTCGATAATCCGGAAGAGTGAAGATGAATATCTCTTATCAGCACGAACAATCTCTAGGACTAGAACTAACGTGGACCTGAAAAATGAATTATGGGTTAGACCCACGAGCAAGCCCTCTCTACTACAACTCGAACAAAGAACCGATAATCAATACATCCCTGGCTAAACTCATGCAATAACTATATAGTCAATAGATACATATACACACTGAGGCTTCGTTTAGATAAACAGGAGAGAAAAGAAAAGAAAGGATAGTATTAGTTATAAGATAAAAAAAAAGAAAGGAAAGGATAACAATAACCTTTAGTCATGTTTGGATAAATTATGAGAGAAAAGAAAAGAAATGATAGTATTCTTGTTTGAAAAAGATAGAGGAGAGAAAAGAAAAAGGATAAGAACTAAATTACTATAATAACCTTTTTATAAAATGTTATAAGATGAGTCACATGTTATAAAAGGGTAGTTTCGGGATTATAAAAATACTACTTACTCCCAATCCTTTCTTTTCTCTCCACTAAAAGTTATCCAAACACGATTTCCATTGTCCTTTCTTTTATTTTCTTTCCAAATCCTTCCAAATCACTCGATCCAAACGAAGCCTAAGACGCTCACTGAAATATATGGCAGTCTCAACTGGATAGTGGGTATCTCATGAGAAATCGCATACAAGGTGGCCAAGAGTCCCCCTCTACCAAGGCACACACATCTCCTATATTTAGCTACTCATCTCCGACAATATACGCCTCAGTCCTAACCATTGATCTCGAGGCCATGAATCAACTTGTATCAGGGTATATACATATATATATAATGATAACAACATCAATATTCAAAGCCATATCTAAGAATGGCATAACATAGTGAGTCTAAACTTATTAGCCAACTCACTCCATCATCTCATAGTCATATCTAACATGACACATATTAGTGAGTATAAACTTATTAGCCATCTCACTAAACCTCATTCAAACATAGAAATAATACATCAATCTCATCAACATTGTGAATATCAGAGATACAACAAATAGTATAGCCATAGATCATTTTTAAGATCACAAGAACAACAATTTATATGATTAAAATCATAAATGAGAAAATTGTAACATGTATCACAATTTAAGCCACATTAAAGAATAAATACAACTTATAAATTGGTTTAAGCCTCAATTATTAAATTCCCAAAGCATACTGAATTTCTCTAAGTTTTTAAATCTATAGCCAAGTTCATTGTACTCATTAAACACCTTAAAAGCCTCTAAATCAGAACACAACAACCAAACACAGCTCTACAGTAGCAGGGTGTTTCGGTCGACCGGGTTAGGGAAACCGGTCGACGCCTCTAACTTATTGGTCGACTGATGCCCTTTATCCGGTCGACCGAAACCTATTTCTTCCTCCTTCGCGACAACAAGTTCCAACACTATAAATTCATTGTTCCGGGTCCTATACATGCATACTATTTTCCAAACGATTTCCACAGTTTATATGACATATAGTTACATGCTTTAGCAATTAAAACATAGAATACAACATCAAATCAAAGATTTAATCAAGTTAATACATAATACAAACATGCATATAAGTTCAGTTTATACATACACCACAACATTATAACCAGTTTTCATTCTCTGATTTAATCCCTAAAGTCTAGCATGCGATTTAACGTTTATAAGTTCTAAGGGGAAGAGATAGAAAAGAGACTTGCCTTATGATTTTTGGATTCAAAATCAACTACGCAACTCTCTGTGATTTCTCCGGTCGTCTTCCTCAACTCCGGCAACCTTTCTTGGCCAGTTTCCTCTTTCTTCCTTCCTTCTCTCTCTCTGGTCGTCTTTCTCTTCTCTCTTTCTCTCGTGTATCTCTCTTTGCCTCTCTGTTGGTTTCACGTAAAACCCTCTCCCAAACTACTACATATGCATATATACTTTTTTTTTCCTTGTTGGTACTCACGCACACTTGTCTCTTCTGAAACTTGAACCCTTGACCTCCCTTTGGAAAGTAAGAAGCTGATACCGCTAGGCCACTGGCCCGTTGGTTGTATATATACTAATACATAAACCTAATCCTAGTCTCAGAAGTAAATAATAATAATAATTGTAAGGGTTAAATGCAAAAAAAAACCCTTTAACTATTATCCAATGAGCAACAAACCCTAAACTATACACTTTTGTTACAAATAGCCCCATCCGGCCATGTGCTGGTTGGATCTTATCGTTAAAACACACAATAAATAATGTGGTCACCATAATGCCCTTTTGACTATCAAAACATTTTATTGCCCCTTAGTATACCTCTTTAAAGGACACTTACACCCAAACACACCCTTATACCCTTCTGTCTAATACACACACACACACACACACTGTTTATCTTTTTCACAATGCTTCTTTCTGACAAATAATGAACCCTTGTAAAATATTCTCTGTGTGTGTGTGTAACCCATTGATTACCAAGCTTAGTGGCAAGAGAGTGATCATACAAACCAGACCTCATGATCGAGCAAGTACCCAATTTGCATCAAGCCCTTTGGCTGTAAGCCACCAATCGAAAACCCCACGATCCAGCAAGTACCCAATTTGCCTAATTGTCATCTCTCTCTGTTGCTCCATTGTCTGAGGTTAACCGCCCCGTGAAGACGTAGATACAGATGCCATAACTAAGCTTAAAAATTTATAGGATCAGAATTAGGACTTAGATGTGGTGTCTAAGTTGTTGCTCGCAGCTGTAGATCCCACAGGAAGAGATTCGGTCACCAGAGAGTGCCCAACGCCCTTTAATTCTTCGTCGTCCTTGATAGGCTATTTCGTACACACTTGGTGAAGGATCTGTGGGTTGTGTTTTTTTTTTTTTTTTTTTTTTTTTTTTTTTTTTTTTTGAGTTTTTGAGTTTGTGAATTTTTTCTCTACAGAGAAAGCTGGAGCAATTGAAATGGGGACGAAGCTCTCTGGAGACCTGTTTGTGATACGGGTAATACTGGTACCTGTGGGTTGTGTTGTTGGATAAGGTTTTTTTAGTTAGCTTAAAAATTACAATACAAATGTGTATTTTGATTTGATTAGCTTAAACAACCCCTAAACTCATCCTTTCAGTAACGGCATGTTTGTCTTTTCATTTTTCCGATCAATTCAACTGCCGAAATGTCCTTAATTGCAACAAATTCATAGTTTAGGGGTTTTTTTTTGTAGCAATAGGCCAATAGTTCAGGGCGGTTTTTTACATTTAACCCTAATTGTAATACTAATATATATAGCACAAATATACATACATACCAAAACAATCATCTTCATTGGCTTGGGCCTCGTCATTGGCTTGGGCTTGATCTGTTTGCAAACCATGAAAGGATGAAGCACCACCATCACTCCTGTTGGAACCCATTTGTGAGAAGGCTATGGGATTGACCTGAGCTAAAGCATCCAAAAGGAAAGCTTCATACTCATCTTTGGATCTTGCTGAAGAAAGTCTTCCTTGGGTCTGGCTTTTAAATAGGAGGAAAGTTGAGGATTCTCCCAAACCAGAGCAAGAAATGGCCGGATGTTTGGAAAACCATTCCGAGATGGCTTCTGGAGTAACATTTTTTATGGAAAATTGGTCCCACCATTTAACTTTGAAAATTCTTCCTAGAAGAGGAAGATTTGAGGGAGAAATGAGAATTTGGAATTGCCATTGAACAATCCATGACAATGCGAAATTTGCAAAAAATAAGAATAATTTTGGAAATTCCAAAAGCTCAGAAGGAGCTTGGAATTTTTCTTGGAAGATTGAAAATCCCTTAGACATAAAATCAGGGATGATTTCTTTGCAAGGACCAAATAGTTGCCACCAGTCAAAAAACCACCTGGGGACATCCATATTGAAGTTCTTTTGAAAAAGGATAAGCCATGAATGGCTATAATCCTGGTTTTGAAAATAAAAGGTATTGTACCAGGCTTTTTGATAATCCCAATAATTGAAAGTTTGAGGATCGCGAGGTCTAGAAAATTGCCTCGGAGCATTGATGGTTTTACCCCAGGCTGCTGGAGTAAGAACCTTCTGAATTGTACAAGTGGTGTGAGATATGAAAGACTCATCACCGGGTTTTGAATAAGTACGAATTTTAATGGAATCCGTGTCCACTAAAATAAACTCATAAAAATTTTGTGTTTTTCTAAAATCCGATGAAGGATATTGAAATCCTTTGACAAAATGATTTTGAGAAAGTAAAATTGGATTTTTGTTAAAAAGCTGTTTTTCAACCACACAAATGGTTGTTGAATTTGGTTTTTGAAAATAACAAGATTTTTTGGGAGTGGGATTATTCACCACCACTTGTTGCTTGAGGTTGCTGGAGGAAATCTGTTTGTCTGATGCTGAATAAATTTCAGCATAAGTTTTTTCTGAAGGAGGAAAAATTGGTTGTTGGGACTGTAAGTAAGATTGGATGGGATCATATTGAACTGGACACAGGTCAATGACATGTTGGGGTATTTTTGAAAGGGCTGAAAATTGGTTGGTATCAATAAGTGAATGACTTACTGAATTTGTTGTTGCTTTAAGCTGGACTTTGTCGTACCAGCTTAATTTAAGGGGAGTTTAGGAAAAGGATGATTGTGCATAAGCATATTTGGTTATGTGTGGTTTTGTATCTGCAACTGAGGAATTTTTTCCGGTCTTGGGAGGCATAGAGTCCGCCCTATACCCCTGCTTTGTCCTGCAAAAATTCTCGTGTAAGAAAGTCAGGAAGGGAGTTGTTTTCACCTTTTATATAATCAATATCAAAATCAAAAACAGAAAGTATTGCTTGCCATCGGGCAAAAATTTGTTTTGAAGCAATGTTTTGAATATCTTTTTGTAAAACAGTTTTTGCGGATTGGCAATCAACTCTGATTAAACAAATTTGATTTAATAAGTCACTTTGAATTTTTGAAATGCATAAAACTATAGATAAAATTTCTTTTTTGATAGTAGAATAATTGCGCTGGGCTTGGTTCCATGTGCTAGATGTAAATTGAACTAATTGTTCTTTTGCATCTGTCCTTTGCTTAAGGATACCCCGTATCCTAATTCAGAAGCATCAGTTTCTATAATTTTGAAGGCTCTAGGATCAGCAATGGATAAGCAAGGTAGACTCCTTGCTTTGCTTTTAAGGAGTTTGACCATCTTAGTATGCTCTTCGGACCACGGGGGAGGAGACTTCTTAAGCCTCTGACGTAAAGGAGCACAAAGAGGTGAAAGATCTTTGAAGAATTCAGAGAGGTAATTTAGGCATCCTAAAAACCTTTGGAGCCGGGTTTTGTCCTTGATTTCATCAGGGAATTTGTCAGCAAATTGGATAGATCTGTGGATTGGGATGATAGTACCCTGGTGGATCTGAAAACCTAAAAACCTGATCTTTGTCTGGAATAAGGTTAGCTTAGATAAAGAAAGAACTAATCCATTATGCTTGATGGTTTGAGCAAATATATTGAGCTGTTTCCAATGTGATTCTATGGAAGAAGAAAATATTAGTATGTCATCAATATAAACAATAAAAAAATCTGTGAAATGAATAAAAATGTCATTCATGATTTTTTGAAATTCGGAAGGGGCATTTTTCAATCCAAAAGGCATTACATTCCATTCATAATGGCCAAAAGGGACTGTGAAGGCTATTTTGTATCTATCCTTTTCAGCAATTTGGATTTGCCAAAAACCTGATTTAAGATCAAATTTGGAAAAAACCTTTGCATGAACAAGTCGTTGGATTAGGTATTTTTTGTTAGGTAGTGGATATCTGATCCATTGGAGGACTTCATTGAGAGGCTTGTAGTTGATAACTAATCTGTGAACACCTCTTTCTACTTCAGCATTCTTCTGAACATAGAAAGCAACACAGCTCCATGGGGAACGGCTTTCTCATATAAGAGATTTGCTCAATAATTCTTGGATTTCCTTCATGCAATAATCAACAAGTTCTTGATTCATCTAGCTTGGACGAGCTTTGGTAAGGATGAATTTTTCATCGAAAGATCTTTCATAGGGCAATTCAACGATGTGTTGTCGTCTGTGCCAGAAAGCATTTGGGAGATCAGAGCAAATCTGGCCTTCTTAGCCTGGTTTTGAATCTTTGAATAGATTCTTGGAGGTTTTTGTGATTGAGACGTTCATCATCAATTTGTTGGAAACTTAATTCTTGTTTGAGAAAGTCTAGATGTTTTGTTTTGCTTTCAATCCTATTGACAACTGGATTCGAGTGATGTAAGAATCTTTAATGGTATTGAGACCTTTGATGACGATAGGATGAGCAAAAGGAAAACAAATTTCTTGTCCTACCAGAGTGGTTGAGATTCCCTAGCCATCAACTTTGAATGGGTACAGGAGAGAAATAAATGGAGTTCCTAAAATAACTGGGGGTATTGAGGTCTTTGATGAGAATAAAAGATGTCTTAATACAAAGACCTTGGTTGTAAACATGGGCATTGGTTAGTTTATACTGAATAATAAGAAGTGAACCATTGGCACCTTGAAGTCGTTCTTTGGTTTTCTCAAAGTATTTTGTAGGAACAAGTCCTTCATTAATACAGTTGAGATCAGCGCCAGAATCAATTAGTGCTACAGTTTGAATTGTAAAGGCTTTGTTGATGACAATTTTGAGGTTAACATGGTGGTGTTTTCAGGGCATCTAACATTGATTGTTGAAGAAGAAGTTGGTTCTTGAGAGTAAGAATATCATGAGTAGTGGAGTCCTTCAAAGCTTTGTTTTCTTGTTTTAGGATAGAAATCTCTTGTTTGGTTTGTTTGATTTCTTTGTGGAGGTCTTGGATCGTAATTGGCGTTTAGGGTTTTGTACCAAATCTTTCGAAGATGTCAGTAAGATTGTAAGTGTTTTCTATGACAACTGGATTTTTGTCATTCCTTTGGCCAATGCCATTGGTGAATTCGATCAGACATTCCTTGCGCTGATCAAGATCCTCAATCTTATCAATGAGTTCTAGCATAAATTCTTGGTCTTCAGTAATCATGTAGACGCATTTGGTTTTGATAGGCTGGGCTTCAAAAAATGAATTGGAAGAATCAGAATCATAATCTGTATCACCATGATAATCATCTTCTTGAATATCATCGATATCATTCTCAGATTCTTCATCAGAAGAGTTTAAAAGGATTTGCATTAATTGGTTTATGACAGTTTCAGGGAGATCGAGCTCATTGATTTCTGTTTGGCTTTGCAATCACGTTTGTAATGACCCAACTTACCACACTTGAAGCATTTAATTGCTACTTTGGAAGGATCAGGCTTCTTCTGGAATTGTTTTGAAGGAGGGATATTTCTTTGTTTATTTTTCTCTGAAGAAAGGTATTTCTAGATTTGTTATTGTGCCTATTGTAACGACCCACTCCACCACATGGTATGATATTGTCCGCTTTGGACCTGAGCCCGCACGGTTTTGCTCTTGGGTTTCACCCCAAAAGGCCTCATACCAATTAAAGGTGATACACTTACATATAAGCACTTCACCTTTACTCTACCTAGGCGATGTGGGACTGTGCACCCGTAGCTCGCCAGTGTGGTAGCCTGATAGTGTCTCTCGCACCCGCCCACGGCACATCCGCACACAAGGTCATCACAATGGAGATGACACACTTAAGTATAAGCACTTCACCTTTCCTCTACCTAAGCGATGTGGGACTGTGCACCCGTAGTTCGCCAGTGTAGTAGCCTGTCAGTGTCTCTCGCACCCGCCCACGGCACACCCGCCCACAAGGTCATCACAATCCACCCCCCTTAGAGGCCCGACGTCCCCGTCGGCACACTTCCAGCTGGGTCAGGCTCTGATACCATTGTAACGACCCACTCATATTTGTAACGACCCACTCCACCACATGGTATGATATTGTCCGCTTTGGGCCTGAGCCCGCATGGTTTTACTCTTGGGCTTCACCCCAAAAGGCCTCATACCAATTGGAGGTGACACACTTACATATAAGCACGTCACCTTTCCTCTACCCAGGCGATGTGGGACTGTGCACCTGTAGCTCGCCAGTGTGGTAGCCTGACAGTGTCTCTCGCACCCGCCCACGGCACATCCGTACACAAGGTCATCATAATGAAGATGACACACTTACATATAAGCACTTCACCTTTCCTCTATCCAGGTGATGTGGGACTGTGCACCCGTAGCTCGCCAGTGTGGTAGCTTATCAGTGTCTCTCGCACCCGCCCACAGCACACCCGCCCACAAGGTCATCACACCTATTGGAAAAAGTCCTCTTATAGCTGCTGTGACGTTTTCATTTGGAAGGAGGGGTTAGGTTTTCAAAGCCAAATTGTTGGCACAAGGATCCTAATTCTTTTCTACTTGTGGCATTCTCGTACTTAATTTGCTGTTGAAGCTTGAAATCGGTACAGAGAGCTATTCCTTCAGCTGTAATGGTACTGATAATATCCCCGTAAGTAAGAGAATCATAAGGAATATGGCCATTGTGTTTTGATCTGAAATGTTTACGAATTCTTTCAGCAAAGAGATTGCAAAGTCTAGCAATGAATTTTTCTTTCCAAAAGGCTTCGTTACAATCAATTCTGGTAAGAACTTTTGATAGGAAAACATCTTTGTACCATCTGAAATCTTGGAGTTTGCGACATCTAAGATTGGCTAAGATTTCTAAAGTTTTGTCCCTGATAATTGAGAGGTCTCCTAGAAATTGTTTGGCGATTGAAAAAATAAGAGTAGCGACTACATCCTCTATATCATTTCCATCTTCAGTCTTTATTGTCATTCCGCTAGGATCTGTTTTAACAGAATGGAGAATGGCGTTGTGCTTGTCAGGAGAAAGAATGTTGTCCCACCATCCTTTGAGTTGCCCTGTAAAACCTCCTACCAAGAGTTGGGCTATGGCATGATCAGATGAACTATTCTTGGTTTGTAGGTTGTGCTGGTCATTTCTTGAAGGGTATTGAGGATATGATACTCAGTTTTGTCATCTATGTTCCATTCATAAATGGTTCCCTCATGGTAAGCGGCCTGGGAAAACTGTCCGCTTTCTTCAATCTGAAGATCAGGGAATGTGGGTCTAGGATAATAATTCCTAGAATAAGTGGGTTCTAAAGCATTTATGTGTTGGTTCTCGAAAATTTCTGAAATTTCATCAATCTCGGTGTCAGTTCCAACGTCTTGGTCTAGGGTATTGATTGTCTTGGTAGTTGAAGGTCGTTCAGGAGTATCAGGAATCGTAGAAGTAGAAAATAGAAGGGATTCAATTTTCTTAATTCTTTCATGTGCTTCCTCAATAGCACTGCGCTTGGATAATTGTTTAGATAAATGCAGAGGGATTTCATGGGGAATGAAAGGAGGTGCATTGTCTGATCGAATTGGAATAACTTGTTCCTTTTGAAGCAATGATTCAATTCTAGAAAGCTGGGTACCAATGGTCTAGAGATGCTGATTCGTATAGTTGTTTTGTTCCATGATATTTTTAACATCACGGGTTGTGGGATGGGTATTATCAGTTTCAGCTCTTGTTTTGAAAGGAGAAGAGTGCCCGTCCTGACATTGAAGTGGACTGCTTCTGAGGGAGGATGAATGACTTCTATGGCTTCACCACGGGATGTTTGCCATGTGGTTGTTATTTTATAGGTAGCATTTAGAGATCTGATGGTCGAAAAAGGAAAGTTTATTTCATTGTCAAGACAATATTTTTCAAACCATAAAAAGAACGGAGCTGAAAATTTGTGTCATATACAAAAAGCATACCATTCTTCTCTAATTTCATGCATTTTTTTGGGAAGAGAAGGTTTTGAAGTACCATTCTCTTTGTAAATCATTGACCTTTGAGTAGAAGTCTGTACGTAAAAATTCCTTGTCAATTTCGTAAACTCGTTCTATCATATAGATCTGGGGATCTGGGTCCTCAAATTGGGAATGATTTGGAGATGGAGGAAAATCATGATAAGTTTGATTCTCAAGAGGAATTTCACGGGGAAGGAGAGGTCTTTGGCGGTGGAGAAGAACATTTTCTTCATCAGTCTTCTCATTTTCATTGTCAGTGTAAATTGGATTAGCAACTTCTTTGTTTTTGACACCAATGAGGCTGGGATTCTTTGTGGGTGTTCCTGAAAATGAATTTCTGGATGGAACTTTTGAATGGATTGTTTGTGAGAAAGATGCTTGAGAACAGGATGATCTAGGTGGCCCTAGATCCTAATCGAAAGTCTGTTGGGATTCGAAGACCTGCTAGAATTAAATCTAACTTTTACAGTTCCATCAGAAAATTGAGAGATTTGCTCCAATCTTTTGTTTTCAATTTTCAAAGGAGGAATTGCATGCTCAAGAGTCCATTATTCGGGAAAGGTGACCTCATCCCATGTTATGGTTTTCCGAACATAAATCTGAGAATTTTCATCACTTGCATGGAGGAGGAGGGTTTCTCCTTTTGTAGGCCGTGCTGACCATGGTCATTCCTCCTTTAATAAAATCTATATATAAATATATATATATATATATATATATATATATATACACCTCCTCATGGGCCTGAAGCCTTCATCAACATACCTAGGCCCTCTCAACTAGTCCAAACCAACTCCTCTGGTCCAACTAACCTAAAGCCCAATCCACACTTAATAAAATAAAATAAAATAAATAATTAAATAAACATAACAATTAAACTATTAAAATAAATCATTTAGATTAAACAAACAATCAAGCGATTTTAATTAGACAATTAAACAATTAAATAACCTAAAGAAACAAATAATTCAAATACTCAAATAATGCAAATAATTCAAATAATGCAATTAAATTAACTAAAATAAAAACTGTAAAATATAGGCATATTACAATCTCCTGGTAGTTTTTTACTAGATTTTGGTATTTGACAAGCTCTGAAATGGAATTTCTTTCCATCTCTCCATTAACTGATTATTGCATAGTTTTATATCAAGATTCAGGTTCTCCTTGGTCACTTAGTTCCAGAATTGACTTATACAAGGCAGGAGAGTAAAATGGATAAATAGAAAAGGAAAATTCTGGAGAAGAATATTATCATAATTTGGCGGGCTAAAGTTCAACAGAAAGATGAAAGTTAGTAATGAGTATCTGTTATGATTTGTGAAACAGGTCCTTCGATGATACCCAACAACAAATTCCGCATATAAAAATAGAATAATTCAGGGCTAGATTAACCAATAAACTCTATTGATAAGCAATGCCGGTTGCTGATCATATGATATGATTGAAAATAATATCTATCATCGTATTGATTCTTGAGCCATATATTTTGCAAGAATGAGATGGGTCTTGATTGCACCTTTGTACCGCTTAAAAACTTTGACAAATGTGTATTTATTTGTTTTTATTTAGAAAATGTCAAGTTTCCTCTTATGGTTCCAACAATCAGACTATCAACGGCCCATAATGAAAAAATATAATAATTAGAAATTCCATTTGTACTAAATGATTCCAAGAAATCAAATTCACAACACAGTTACTGAACCGTCAAATTCAATGAACAATTTATTTATTTATTTTAAAAAGGTAACATCCAGAATTACAATATTATATATATAATATGTATGTATGATATATATATATATATATATATATATACACACATGTCGGAAATAAATCAAGAATACTTGAGTTCATTCTTTAACTAATTTACATCAAACAAAAGCACAAAGTCACTCGCATTGATATTCAAGAAACGAATTTATGGATGAGTGAATCCAATGGAGCATCAGAGAGAATAGTACTAGCAGTAGAGTGGAGATGGAAATCAATGGCTAGAGTCGAAAATTTTGAAAATATACAGTATACATTTGTATGTGTGCGCGTGTATATATTTGTTTATAGAATGAGAAGTACCGGGGATAGCGGTTGGAGGAGAGTCAGGAGACTTAGGTCGTGTGAGGATTTCTCTTTCGCGTCTTCAATGGAAGCATTGGTCATGGGACAAGAGAGAGACAGTCAACATCTTTCGTCGTAAATATAAGAATTTGGGAATTTAACGGGCCTGCTCTGCTAGGGCGTGTGTATTCGGAGAGCATGTCTTCTCTTGTCGGTCCATATGGCAGTTTCTGGGTTTACAAACTCTGAGCAGCCCACTGTCTGGCCCAATGACATTTTACAATTTTTTTTTTTTTTTTTTTTTTTTTTTTTTCTTTAGACCCTTCACTTTATACCAATGGTTTAGTCGTAGGTACATCAAATTATATATATATATATATATATATATATAGAGGTTGCGTTTGTTTGGATGTAAAATATGTTTTAGAAAATATTTTTTTTATTTTTTAGTGTTTGATTATGGTAAAATATTTATGAAAGAAAAAATATATTAAAATTTAACAAAAATAATTTATTCATCAATTTTCGACAAAATATTTTATATTCTCGTTCGACAACGCAGATATTTACCAAACATCAAAAAAGTAAAAATAAAAAAAATATTTTACCTCAAAAAACAAACGAAACAAACGGAGCCATAATTGTTTCAATCAACTTATATATTTAGTGAACTGGGATATGATAAGTATAATAGTTTTAAAGTTGCAAAATTTCTCGTGCAGTGAATTTCGACTCACACAAATTTCGTAACAATTCAGACATTGTCTTGAACAAAGATACATCTATTAAATTTTTACTTAATTTTTGAATTGGCTTTGAATCTTTATATATAAGCCTATAAAATTAATGCTGGTTTGATTTATTTTTTTTTAGTAATTGTTTTACGTTATTGAAGTTATGAAAAAAAAAAAAAAAAAAAAACAGTTCAAGAATAGTAGAATTTTTTGATAAGTAAATTCAAGAACAGTAGAATTAAGATTAAAAATAAAACTTTTTTTTATTGAATTGATAAATATAAATACCTTTACAATGATTATTATAAACTTGAATCCTCAATAAAAAGCGATAAATAAAATAAATCTTACACACTGTAAATTGATTATCTCCATTATTCTCTCGCCCTATACATATATATCTTACATTCTGTATGAACAAAATTAAAACAAATGTGAATCTATTGAAGGAGAGTTTGTTAAAATAATAATAATTATTATTAATAATAATAAATAAATAAATAAAATAAAACAAAATAAAATAAATTGAAGTAGAGTTTATTAAACCTCTCCCATAAGAAAGTTTGAGCTATAGAAAAAGGCGGATGCTAATTGCTCTGAATCCTAAAATAACTTTACGGGCTTGGGCTTTAAGCTGCAGACTGGTCCGTCCTAGGGGTTTGAAAAGGGTTTTACTTTTCTTCCCTTGGACTCTCTCATACATACCCGAAGTCACGGTGCGCTCTACAGCCGCAGTGGGAAGAAGAAAGAGAAGTTGAAGGTGAACTCACCGTGTCTTGTGAATCGAGACCCACACAAACAATGGCGACTCTTATCCCTCCCACTGCTACGACGCCAGCGCCTCCGAAGCCTACGGTGGTTCAGCCGGAGAAAGTCGATTACATGAATCTTCCTTGCCCTATCCCTTACGAAGAAATCCACCGTGAAGCTCTCAGTTAGTATCATCCAATTATATACTAATATTTTTATGCTTTGCTCTTATTTTTTATTATTATTTTTACTGTTCATTGATTTATATTCTTATGTTTACTTCAATCAAAATTTTATGATTCTAGTTTATTTATTTATTTATTTTTATTATTTTCTGCGTTAAACCCTGATCATGAAATCTTATATACACTTTATTGCTGTCTACACGTTATTATTAGTTATTTTTAAATTGAAGTTTTGTTAGTAGATCGAAGGAAGATATGTATTTACATTATATACTTGTTTTAGGTGGGATTTAGTATTTGGGGTTTGTATTAAAGAGTTCTTAGTGCAAGTAACGTCATGGAATTCTAAAACGAAGTACTATTATCTTCTTCACGGCACATTTTTTGGGGACTGTTTGGGCGTAGTTTAGAAGTTTATATTTTGTTTTTGAAGGCAAATGGTGCCTAATTTTATTTTATTTTATTTTTTGCATAGAACCAAGAAAGGTACTTTCAAAATGCATAATGTTTTGGGACAGTTTATTA
Source organism: Cornus florida (assembly GCF_030987335.1). Classification (NCBI taxonomy): domain Eukaryota; kingdom Viridiplantae; phylum Streptophyta; class Magnoliopsida; order Cornales; family Cornaceae; genus Cornus; species Cornus florida. The sequence goes on from NW_026775578.1 coordinate 8,659,596, forward strand.
ATTAATGGATTATGAGATGTTCATTTTATTTGACGACTGCATTTGTTTTTTGATTTTTTTTTTGGATAAGTGCATTTGTTTTGTGATTCTTATGAGTGTGAGTATGTCATCTTTGATATTTTACTACTAAAAGAAGGGGGGTTCTTCCATGAATCTTGATTTGCTGGAATATGTTTTGGCAGTGTCCTTGAAGCCAGAACTTTTTGAGGGAATGCGCTTTGATTTTACCAAAGGACTCAATCAGAAATTCTCACTGAGTCACAGGTAGTTCCAAATTAACCTTCTGTAACTTTCTTTTTCTTTTATTTCCTTTTTCCATATTCTCTAATGACTATGTCTTGTCGACTATCCATTAGTGTCTTTATGGGACCTACTGAAATTCCTTCTCAGTCCACTGAAACCATTAAGATTCCCACTGCTCACTATGAGTTTGGTGCTAACTTTATTGACCCAAAGGTATGTAATCATTCATCATCTCATTGGAACTAATTCATTCTTATGAATGTTAATCTAACTGTGAAGCATCTATCCTAAATACAGTTGATGCTTTTTGGGAGGGTATTGACAGATGGGAGGCTAAATGCTAGAATGAAGTGTGATTTGTCTGAGAATCTCACTATGAAGGCCAATGCTCAAGTAAGTAACTTTCTTTTGGGTGTTTGTTTGAGTTGACAGTATATTTATATTGAGAAAGCTAGTTGACTAACTCTAAATGTGTATATTTTCCAGCTTACAAATGAGCCGCACATGTCGCATGGCATGTTCAATTTTGATTACAAGGTCAGTTGCTCATACTTGTTAAAATCCCCCTCTCATATATATATCACCTAGGAAGCACGGACACGCCAAAATGGGCGAAGAATCCGTGTCCAACATGTGTCGGACACACCAAAAAACGTGTTTGGAAATTTTTATTTTTTTTAATTTTCGGACACGGCACGGACACTCCACGTACACGCATCTTATTTTCGGGGGTCTAAAAGATAATTTTTGAAAGAAAATTGGGTTAAAGTATAAATATGTGAAATTATTTAACAACTTTTACTCACTTATGTGGTCAGTACATAATAATATTAAACTTGTAAGGTTAATATGTAATTTTAGACAAAACAAATAGATATTTAAGGGTCGGTCATTACACTATTATAGTAGATGAGTTGTGATTTGTGTATTTTTTTCATTATGAGGTTGATGAAAAATAGTAACACAGTAATTTTTAAAGTACTACATCATATATATATAATATATATATATACTATTCGCCGTGTCCGTGTCCTAGTTTTTTTGGATTTGTTGTGTCGCCGTGTCTGTGTCGTGTCGTATCCGTGTCCGTGCTTCCCCCACTCCCAAACATATATATAGAATGTTAATTTACTTTCCTGGGCAATAAGGTCAATATATCCAGCACTCTTATCACTTCACTTTTAAGAGTAGACATGTCATAGTTTACAGGTCACATGGTATGGTGAGTTCATTGTACTTCAGTTAGTATCATGTCAGTGAAGATCTTTTCTTCTAGCACTATTATTACTTCACTTTTAAGAGTAGACATGTCATACGTCACATGATATGGTGAATTCATTGTACCTTAGACTCCTTAGTTAGTAACATTTCAGTGAAGATCTTTTCTTCTGGTAGTTTGAAGTCGCTTGGATTCCTCTCAGTTGTTGTCTGTTAGTAGTCTTGATGTGTTTTTTTTTTTACTTATTCAGGGAAAAGACTATAGGACCCAATTTCAGTTGGGCAACGGGGCCTTATTTGGAGCCAGTTACATCCAGGTAAAGTTTCCCCTCCTTTAAATAATTTTTTACTTTTATTGACATAAGAATCTATAGAGTTTTTGTTAATGCAATGAAGAACACATGGCATGTACTTTACAAGATGAGGAATGAACAAACTTTGCAGATCTCAAGAACCAAATTAGCTTGTTTTGCTAGCCCAATCGTATGATCCCTCCTCCCCAAAGGGGGAGGTTGAGAGTTTGAGTCCCACTAAGGACGCATTGTGGATAATGGGGGTGTGTTTTTGCCTTAAGAAATATACATGTGTACTGTATATATATCTATAAACAAACAATTTGGTCGTCCCCAGATTCAATTTATTATATTGAAAAATATATAAAGCATGTGGCGCATACACGCACACACATATATTGGATTTTTGGAATTTGGATACAGGCCTCGTTCAAAGTCAGTTCAGGGTTAGGCAGACTGTAGCAATTTCCCATTACCCAATGGTGTCCGCCCCATCAATCAAGGGTGTTGGGAGGTATGAACTGTGTATATACCTAATCTTTCACATTATCAGCAACAAGTGTCTGTTCCCAGGCTCTATCACACTTGTACATTCTAGCAATTCTTGCTCTTAAAATTTATGAAGTGCTTACTCTCAACTTGTTTAAATACTTGTTCTTAATACTTACCGAGTGCTTCTTTTCAAGTTGAAAGGAATTCTGTCTTGAATTCTAAAAATTGGATAAAAGTTGAGACGAATATCAATGACCGCACATTATTTAATTTTATCAATGAATTTTCACTATTCAAGGGGAAGGGAGAGCGTCCCAAGTGCTGTTGTGATAATGCCTCTCCCCCATGCACCACAAAACATCTCTCTATATATGCGTTCTACCAGAATGTAAGTTGTGCAAAAAGGCTACATTATTTTACCAAGTTTTTGTAATAGTTGGTAATGGACATATTACCTATTGGAAAAACCTCAAGTATTAATAATTATTATTGTTTTATTTTTTTTGTGACTAACTTTTCTGCATCAGTTGAAATATTGTTTTTTTATAAGGAGATGTGTAGGAATGCTGTATTGCAATTAATAAGTTCTGTAATGCTTTGCGAATGGTTTTTATATGCTTTTGTAATATTTAGTTTTTTTGCAGATGACTACTTAGTTTTCCTTTCCTTCCTTATCTTCCTGTCCCTTTTCCTTTATTCCTCTCTCGCTGAGGAGGAGGAAAAACACAATTATTTATTCTAATTTGCTTTCAATATTTTACTGGAAGTTTCCATTTGCCTGCAGAGTGTGACAAAACATATGTCTTTGGGTGGTGAAGTATTCTGGGCTGGTCAGCATCGAAAGTCTGGTATTGGTTATGCTGCTCGTTACAACACAGATAAGATGGTACAGTGAATTGGCTTTAATACTCTGTCACAATGTTTGAGAGTCATAAAATTCTCTTGCATTTCTCTATCAATTAGTGGTTATCGGCAATACTGACCTGAATTGGCATGGTTTTGACCATTGGCTTTGATTGGAGAATGTTTCAATCTGTAGGCCAAATTTCGGTGTACAATCTGAAGTTTGCATTACCATTTGGCATGCATTTTTGTAACTTGTGATTAGACCCGTGGAAGGGATGTCGGTCTATGTTTGGTTATGTTCGACTCAGTGGCCGATATGTGGTTTTAGTTAACGATTCCTTATTCAATACAGTTCCTATGGGATATGAATACGTGAAAGGGTTTGCAACGTATCTTAGCGGTTTGAAGCTCTAACTCATGTTGGATTGGTGTTCCTATGGGATATGAATACATGAAAGGCTTTTTTAGTTATTTATTTTTTGGTTGTATTTCCAAATTATTGAAACAAATACATAAAAAACAGTAAACAAAGAGGTTGCCAGATGGTCCTTTAGTATTTATGAAATTTGTTTTGATTATTTGTTTGCATCTAGCACTGATCATTTTTCTCCCGTGGGTGGGGGGAGTAGTGAATATTTTTTAGAGAGCATCGATGATCGATGAGGTGGAAGTGATTTTGGTTTTACCATGCGTTCATGCTTTGTCTGATATAACAAAAATTGAAATCACCTTTTTGCCTCTAGGTTGCCACTGGGCAAGTTGCTAGCACTGGAATGGTTGCTCTGAGCTACGTTCAGAAAATATCTGAGAAGGTAAGGCAGTTGAACTGTTCAGTAATTGTTATTCACACACATTTCTCACACTGTTTTCTTCCTTGTAGGTTTCTTTGGCATCGGACTTCATGTACAACTACATGTCAAGAGATGTTACTGCAAGCTTCGGTTATGATTACATCCTTCGACAGGTCAGTTGGGTGCTATTGGAAGTTCCCTATATCCATGATGTGTAATTATTTTTATTTATTTTTTGGGTTCTTGGTCCACTCATTCATAGTATGCTTGATATTATTCCAATGTTCTATAAACCATGAAATGTGATCTCTTTCGTGCAAGTATGTATACTAGAGATGGAAACTGAACCAGCAAACAAGATTTAACGTAGGTTAATAGACATTTCTTCTTTGTTCTGTCCCCTTAAATGGTCATTATGTTGACCAGGTAACACAAGTACTCTTTCCTAATAGCTGTTAGATGTCATCATCTGTTGTCAAAGAGTCAGGACAGGATCTCTCAATTTCCTAAAACAAATTTGCAAGTACTTAGTCGTACTGAACTTGTTGAACTTGTTATACTGTTTTATAGTTGTAAAATTTGTATTGAAGAATTATTATATAAGTCTCTCTTTCTCTCTCTATCGGTGTGTTCGCATGCGTATATTCTAGGATTTAATCCTAATTCTTGCGCAAAATGCTATCTTTTTGCTTGCCACCTAAAATATGCCTGTATTCTGGTGAGCAGCTGCATGGAGAACAATATATGTTCTGCTTCTGATTTGTAGAAACGCTTCACTATTTCATTCTTCCTCCTCCTTTTTTTTTTTTGAAACATTTATTGATGTAAGAAGAAGGATATAAAAAAAAAAAGAAAAGAAAGTACAATATGTGTATCCAAGCTCTGCACCACCAAGGAAAGCAGGTAGGAGGTAGGGGAAAAAGAAATAAATACAGGAGGAAAAAAAAATTAAAAGGAGGCAGACAGAGTGAAGGAAGCTAATTATAAACAAAGCCCAGAGAGAGTTTAGGAAAGTAGTAACCCTCTTAAAAAACTCTAGGCAGTCTCCTCCTTGAAGATGTTTACCACCCAAATAAAAATAAGATGACTTATTAAACTTGCATTGCTGGTGTGTGCATCTTTGTATGTGCTATGGTTTTAGAACTGAGTGCTTTCTTTGCCCAGCCTGACAGAAAGCTAAAGGAAAATTGGAGGTATTATAATAAATGTCACTTCCATTAATTCTCTTATAAATGATTTCTGACTCTTTCAACAAGTGGGCATCGGCAACAAAATGTTTTCCGTTCAGTAGATTGAGATGATTACTGGTTCGGAATTTGCTTAATCTGGTTTGCTTGTGAATCTTTGTTCTTGAATCGAGTCAACATCATGTCTTAGTTTATTTAGTTTTATATTTCATGATGGTTTAATAATATGTAGCTCCTGGCTCTCAGAATTACTGATAATACTACAAACGTTGGCCAAAATTAATCACTTATTCTCGAATTTATTGGAAGTTCCGTTGCTATGAGTTTCTCAAGGCTCCTGTGCAGATGACATTATGGGCCAGATTTGCATACCTAAAATGTTGAAGTTCACTGCAAAAAGTAGAGTTCAAAGTAATTATTATCATGGTTAACTTTTTCATTGTGTTTGATACAGTGTCGTCTTAGAGGGAAGATTGATTCTAATGGCTGCACTTCTGCTTTTCTGGAAGAGCGATTAAATATGGGTCTTAATTTCATTCTTTCTGCAGAGGTGAGAATCAACATGTGCTAGTCCTTTCTTCTTCTTTTTTTTCTTTTTTTTCTTTTTTTTTTTTCCTTCTTTTCCTGCTATCTTTTCCACCGCAATTCTCCCTTTCCCCTCCAATGTCAGGGGCATAGCATTGCAGGTGAAAGTGTCCTAGTCTGCCTTTTATGCCTGCAAAAATGATTTCAATTAACTTACAAAAGGAGTATATTTGAATGTAAAGGGTGAATGGAGCATTATGATGATTATGGTTCATGGATTTTCTTGTTACCTGTGCCCTGTATAGCATTCTTTGATAGGCTCCTGCTCTAGCATAGTTCATTGAATGCCTTCTGTTACCGAAGAGTCACAGAAGATGCAGTTCCTGGTTTATTGCTGCAACCTTGTTCTTTAACGACTCCTAAAATTATATCTTGCAGATAGATCACTTGAAGAAAGACTACAAGTTCGGGTTTGGGCTGACAGTAGGAGAATAGGATAGATGGCTCTGGTGCTGTTCTCAGTTTTATTAAACTCATTGTGGCAAGCAACTCAGCATGCCTTCTGGGTTGAATCTTATCAGTTTGATGCAGATCGAAGAATCAGTTTTGTACTTTCTCGAGTGACATTGTTTGTGGGCAGCATCAGATGCTGTGACCGTTTTAGTGTCTAGTAATTTGATTTTGCAGTTTGAAACTATTGCTTAGTTTTCCTCAGAGCTGTAGAATTCGTTACAAAAGAAATTGAGATATGTGTCTATTTTTATTCATGGTGCAACACTAGGCTTCCTTAGCTGTCAAGGACATGTATAAGATGCTGTTATTAAAAATATAAAAAAAAAAAAAAGAAAAAAAAAAAGAGAAAAAAAGACATGCATGAGAAGCCAGGATGAAATCATAAATGATGCTCATTGCTTACTCCTTGAAGCACTATTCCTAAAACTATACCTTATGTAGATGCATTGTTTATTAAATATTGGCTCAGCTCAGAAATGCAATTGAGAATTTCCATCAAGTTCTTGATTCACGTGGTACGGAATCAGATTCTCTGTCACGTGCATTTTGGTTGTCTTGCGTGTTTTTAAAGAGCCTGTTGGGGTTAGGTGTTGTAGGTGTTGAAAGCCAGATGATATTGTGCGTGCAGAAAAATAAATGTAATGCGTTAAAAGATTGTGGCAGTAGATGATCCGGGTTAACATAACATAATTGTTAATGCTAGCTACTTAGAGCTATGTGGATGTATAAAAATTTTAATTTAATTTAATGGTGTTATGGCATTGATTATTTAATATGTTGTATGAATATTTTATATTACACATTCTTAGTTTTTGAATTTTTACAAAATGAACATCCGTAATAATAATCTTCGGTTAAATTACACTCAAATCTCATGAAATTAGATCATTTATCAGTTAAATTAACATTTTGATTTTAAATTTTACTTATAACGAGTGATTTAATATTTCATTTACATATTAAATATTAATTTTTTATTAATCATAGTACTTTTGAGGTGTTGAATGACTATATTACTGTTTGACCTCCTATTGACTATTTTTATAACCAAAATACTCTCAACATACACCTTCCCTCTTCCTCCTCAGACCATCTTCATCCCCAATTCACACATCAATCCCACACAGTACTTACTTTTTAGGGACATATATATACACACACACACACACACACACACATACTCTCCATAATGTCTCAGACCCACAACAGTAGCTAAACCCATTCCACACACACAGTATTCGCTCTAACCTCTCATCTCCCGACTCTCACACTCTCTCTCTCTAACCTCATCTCCTTCATCACGAGAATCCTATTCTTCTGGTTAATCTCTCTCTTTTTTTCTTTTTCTTTTTTCTGTCAAATTCACGCTCTCCCTTTCAGCAAGTTCCCGCGTCTAAGATATTCTCACCAACACCACCATCACACAATGCAGATTAATCTTCAATGATTCAGCGAGCTAGATCTGAAAATTGTTTAGTGGCATATATATATATATATATATAATTCTGAAAATTAAATGTAGCCTTTAATTATTTCTTTATCTCTCTACAAATATGTGTATTATATACACACTCTCTTCAGTATCACGCATTTGCACAAATCTAAAATTAAACCCATCCTTTAATTCTCTCTTTCTCTCTGTACAAATATATATATATATATATATGCACACACACTGGATTGAAGGTTTTTGGGCATGAAGAGAGGGGTGGTTGAGATTTAGGGTTTGAGCGTAGAAGAGGAGAGGAGTGTGGGTTTGAAATTCTATCTATATTGAAGTTTAAATTTGAAAATAAACCCATCAAATTCTATCTTCAAAACGTCTTGCAATTTGAAAAAAAAAAAAAAAAAAGTCAAAAAGTCTTGTAATGATGCTGACTTAGAGACGCGATTGAATAAAAAATTGGCATGGGGATGGGATCTGGTGATGGGTAGTGGTGATGGTGCCGGTGTTGAATATATATGTAGGGTTTTTTTTTTTTTTTTTTATCATATTTAAGATTATATATATTTTGTATTAAAAAATTAAAAGTAAAATGATCCATTCATATATATTATAAGTCAAAAAGTAAATTAGAGTGTAAGTAAAAATTAAAATTAAAATTTTCATCCAGCTGCAAAGTAATCTAATCTCAAAGAGTTTGAGTGTAATTTATCCTAATCTTTATCAGTTATTATATATTCTTTCTGTTCTAAAATAAATGTCATGTTTTATTTTTTACATCTTTCTATATATGTTCTTTGAGTTTTAAATTTTAAACTTGAATATTCAAAACTTAAAAAGACAAGTTAGTAACTTTTTAAGAAGACATTGCATGTCGTACAAGTCTCTTTAAAAATTACTACTCTCAATAAATTTAAATTAGAATGAAAGGAGTATATTTTTTCTTTTGGACCAATAAAATTAACTCTCAAAATGATATATTTAAGGTCACTTGAAGTAAGGGCTGAAATGAAATTCTAATTTAACTTAATTGTTCCACCAGAAAAATAGACCATGGCTTCAATGTCATTTACTCTTTCCATCACTTCCCCCCATCTTAGCTGCAAATTAGTGTTACATGTGACAATGGACCAACTTTGTTATGGAATTCGGATATGTTCTTATGAATCAGTTGACCGTCTCCAGAGACGATCTTGGTGGCCCTATAAATTATAAAACAGCTTGGTATAGGACAGTGGTGATGTGACATGCTCCCCACCCGCACTTGTAGTCCTCAAATCCATTGAACCTTATCACCATTGTCACCCTCCATTATTGCAACTCTCATTCTCTCTCCTCTGAAAGGACCCAATTGGAATAAAATACTATACTAGATAAGCTTTGATTTCTATGTTGAATTAGTACATAAACTTTTGGATTAACTATTAACACTCACAGTTATTTTTTTTGTAATTATTGGTTTGTAGTAGCATGAGTCTCGTGACAACAGACAGACACGTAGTGGTGATGAGCTCGTTTTTCGATAGTGATCTGGGATTTGTAAATATATTATTTGGTAGTTTGTTGGATAAATATGAGAGAACAAGTCTTATCTGTAACTGTAACCCCCACTTGCCCCATACTCTGCTTGCTCAACCAATTCCAAGTTTTTCCGATCAGGTAAGCCTCCCCCTGTCTTCCTCCTCCTCCCTTCGAATTAATTTTTTGGGATTTCATCTTTTGTATAAACATATATATATAGTTATATACACATATGTATATTAGATTTTGTAGCAATAAATGAAGTAGATTTTGTTTTTTTTTTTTTATCTGTGAAGGTCTACTTCTCTCTGTAACCACTCTTGGATGTCAAATTTAAGCTAATTGGTGTATTGGTTTTTTTAGATTTGTCATTGAGAATCATTATTTCTAAACATTTTTTAACTAGTGTAAAACTGATATATCATATCATTAAAACTTAAATGCTACAGATTGTGAACATACCAAGGGAATTGATAAAATTTCTTGATCAAAATTGTAAGGATCGTGGTAAGGTATTAATGAGATATATATATATATATATATATATATATCTGTGAAAGGATCAGATCTCAAGAAGATAATTGGTGTGTTGGGTGTTTCAAATTCTTTATTGGGAGTGAATCTTTCTAGCCATATTTGGACTAGGATTAATTGTAGAATTGAAATGTTGAAAGGCTCATAAAGTTGATGCTGTGAAATGGTGGAGACGCAGATAAGAAGGGAATTGAGAATAATTCTTGATAAAATTGTAAAGATCATGGTGATTTATTGAAAGAATGTGAAAGTATATAATATCTAGGAGAAAAGGCATCTCTATCGATCTGGGTATTTAACAAGAGCTTTAGTGCGCAGCAATATTTTTTGAGTGCTGATACATCATCCGGACTTGCGTTTCAATAAGAGATAGAGATCATAGAGGCCATTGATACACCCACACCCCCTCTATCTGGATTATCCAAATTTGGGGAGAAAAACGTTTCTTAAAGGAGTATTTTTTTTTTAAGCTCTACAAAAATTAGCTATTGGATTAGGGATTCACTGATTTGGTATGGATTGTCATGGTAGAGGTGGTGTGTCAGAAGTGGTGATTGCAGTGGTAGTGGTTCTGCTGTTGCAGCACTGCACAGATTGATGTATGTTGGAGGTGCTGGGTAGCTTGGAGGTCATGGTGTTGGTGTAACAGATTTTTTTATTTTTTGTTTTCGACTTTTTAGTGGAATAATTTTTTTCTTTTATTTACAAGACTTTTTTTTTTTTGAAAAGATAACAAAATATGTCTTATTAAATTGATATTTTAAAGAAAATCAGATTTTTTTTTTTTTTTTTTGAATTGCTGTCCAAAGATTAATATTAAATAGTATATTCAATCAAAATGGGTAGCACTAACCAAAATTGCAGCTCCCTGGAAGCTTTTGCCCCCTGAATATGGTTGAAACTTTTGAGAGCCATTACTAAAAAGATACACATAAGTTTTTACCTCATTTATGTTGGTTCAATTTTTTTAATTCTATTTTTATACTTCTGAATAGGTTTTTTATTAGGTCGTAGCATTTATGATGTACCTTCCAAGTAAGCAACGTGATTTTGTGTTTGGAAATAATTATGTATCTGGATGATTACCTCTTCTTCACTTGTAAAGGGCACTGTATGCTAGGTGAACACACAAGCACAACAAAAAAGAAAAGAAAAGAAAAGAAAAGAAAAGAAAAGAACATTGATGATCTCTGAACCGTGAACGAAATTTCCAACAGGTAAAATGCAAGGAGGAATTCGGGCATTCCTATCGAGTGGGAATATCCTTAAGAATGCAGTTCTACAACGCGTCCGTTTGGTGAATCCAGTCATGCAACCTCTTATGTTCTCTCGCTATGAGTCGACTTCTTCTGCTCTCATGGAAGAGCATGGTTTTGAAAGCACTACGATTTCAGACGTTATTAAATCCAAAGGGAAAAGTGCAGATGGCTCCTGGCTTTGGTGCACTACAGAGGACACTGTTTACGATGCTGTGAAATCGGTATGTATCTGTGTGTTTGTACATATCCCGCTGTTTATCTTATTCTCATCCCTCTGCTCTACTGCTCACACGTGTAAATGTATAGGAACAGTAAAAAGAATATGTGTATAGATATATTGATGATGTGTTTGCAACTTTGCATTCTTGCTAATGCGATAAGCATTGAATGATGAATACATCCATTGCAGATGACACAACACAATGTTGGTGCCTTGGTGGTCGTGAAACCTGGGGAGGAAAAATCAATCGCCGGGATTATCACAGAGAGAGGTAAAGATGTCTCCCTTTTTCTTTTCTTTTTTAAGCTACTAAGAGTCCATGACCGATACATTTCCCGCAAATGAAGCATTGCTGCACCTGTTAAAACCATGGATGTTAGCTAAATGCATTTTTTTTATTTATAAGTAGTTGCACTAAAAGCATATGATTTTTTCAACTTCGATTCGCCTTTAATTTTGTGGTTGAGGACCAGAATGTATTATAGTTAAAGGGTAATGTCAATTTGGTGGGAGAAAATACAACTTCTCGATCAAAATTCTAATCTGGTCCATCTCAAATTGATCCAGGATACTGGCTTTATGTGAAAAGTAACCTAGTGGAAATGCTCTGAAATGGACAGGACTACAGGATTTTTTTTTGTTTATTTATCTTTCCACATGGGATTTTAGCAGTCCTTGGATATTGAAATGTTGTTTGTGTCACAATCTGGCTCATTTTATTGCATGGTTATTTACTCACACATTTTATATCTTGTCTTCCTATGCACAAAATACCTATGTTACCTGGAATCGGATTAGTGTTTCGGTTGTGGGTATGTGTTAATGTGTTGGACCTCCTCGAATCCAAAAGCCTAGGATACGGGAATGTATGTCTGAAAGTTAGATATGGGAACGTAGACACATACTACGCATGTAAATATATTAAATATTTATTACAATGTAATGTTTGATGTTGTTTTATAAAAATATATTCAATTATTACTCAAATTAAATGAGATGTGGTAAGTGAAAAGGGTTTGCATCAATGTTATAGATAGAAACTCATCGCTACTATTAGATTTGAGTTTTTTCCTTTTCTCCAATCACGTGATGTAAAGGATAGGGGTGTTTGATTTGGGTTTGTGTGAGGACATATGTTGTACCCATACCCATGTCATGTTGACACGTGTAAGTGAAGGGAAATAGGAGAGTTCATGTAACATAGTAGAATACTAAAGAGTTATTTTGTTTGTTCTCACCTTATTGGGCTTCTTCATGTATTAACTATTTAATGGTACATATGATGTGAAATTATTTAAAATAAAAAAAGTATATATGAGAAGTGTACTTCTCTACTTTTTCTTTAGGCCATTTAAAGGATTACTGACGATAATGTCCTGCAGTTCTATTTCTTCTGCGACTGTTTGTCCTACATTTTTTTTAACATAAATAGAAGTTTTTTTTCTCGAAAATAACATAAATAGAAGTTTCTAATGGTATTGAGGATACTTGACTGAAAATTTTGTGCCCAATGATGGTATTGGTATAACTGAGAGGTCCTGAGGGTGTTGTAGGAGCATTGATGGCAAAAGAGTAGTTTATATCTAAAATAGTGTGCCAATATGAGAAAGAGCTCTAAAATTTTGTGCCCAATGATGGTATTGGTATAATTGAGAGGTCCTGAGGGTGTTGTAGGAGCATTGATGGCAAAAGAGTAGTTTATTTCTAAAATAGTGTGCCAATATGAGAAAGAGGTAATCATAAACTGCTCTGCTTTAGTTCTTAGTAAAGAATTCCAATTAAAAGGCCCTTGTGCATCCAATAGGGGTTCTTCACAATAGGGATTACAATACTTTGTACATACGAATCATACTCTTTGTGAAGCTACCAAAGCATATGTTTTCTTTCACGAGTACGTCTACAGAGGAGATGACAATCTATTTGAAGTCAGAAATTATGAAATTCACTATTGGGAAAAAAAAAAAAAAAAAAAAAAAAAAAAAAATTCATAACTACTCCCTCTGTCCCAAAAAAGATATCATGCTTTTCCTTTTGGTTTATCCCAAAATAGTTGTCCACTTTCTTTTTTCAAATAATATATTTGACATCTTTCCATATATGTCCTTGGAGTTTAAAATTTCTAACTTGAATATAAGGACAAATTAGTAACTTTTCAAAGAAACAAGGCATGGCCCACATGTTCCCTTAAAAATTCCTACTCCCCAAAAGCGACATCTAAATTGGAACAGGGAGTACTATTTTAGAAGCAAATGGTCTATATATATGTGTTTTGCTATAAGTTTGAGAAGTAAAACAAACAAGACCTTCTATATTTAATTATTTTGTTGAGCAAACCTATTAGTACTAGAATTCGAAAAGAGTAGCCTATTTATATTTTTGTCACATGATTAAAAAAGCTTTCATGGGAAGCAATGTCTGGCGTTTGTTTGATTGTTTTCCTCTCTCATTGTCTTGATGCTATTTCAATTGTGTAAACCTACTAAACTCCTTTCTCTCCTTTTCAAGATGCCAAATGGATTTAACTTATGGATGTCAAAAAACTCCCTTTTTCCCTTTCTTGGTCTATTCTGCACGGTGCTTCAAAATTCCACAAATGGGAAAGATTATTTAAATGAAATAAAGCCACCTAGTGCTTTTCCCGTCAATTCAAGGTTCTGGGTCTGTTTAAGATACATACTTGTAATATATGAGATACATTGATTTGTCTGCCAGTTACTTTCCACGTAACCTTTACATTATTAACTGTGGTATTTGCTAATATTTCACTGCTGAATGCCAAAATTCCTCGAATGTTTTGGAAGCTTTGTGGTGGGGGTAAACAAGTTTTATTTTTCTTGAGGTGACTTGTCTCTGTTTGTAAGTTCGCAGCTGTAATACACTTTTTGCTGTCAACGAAGTTACAAATATAATTTTTGGATGAAAATTTTACAGTTTGAGTCAGCTCATTGGTCCATGCCTGCAAAAAACAAAAACACTATTGGTTTTGTGTGGGAAAATGTTAGAAGATAAGTCTCTTTAAGACCTCTAGGTAGCCAAAAAGGAGAACACTTGTGACAACGCCTGGAGTGAGCTCTTTCAATTGCTTAGAAAAATCCTGAACGCCAGGCCTTTTTATGTCCCTCCTGTGAAACTGGAATCTAGAAGCTGCTAAATTGACTGAATCTAGTTGACCCGCTTTACTACCTGGGTTTGAAGTTTTTTTTTTTTCTTTTTCCCTTCACTAAATTACCTGGGTTTGAAGTTCCATCCATGGAACATAGTTGGTGTGTTTGTTCCAAAGTATATCTACCAAACCACAGTTGCAACTCACTCAAGAACTTAGCGAACACTTACCAGTGAGTGTTGCCGCAGTTGTTTCCAGGGAGAATGCTTTGCTTCTTCATATATCGTTACAGACTACACTTGTGCTTGCGTGACCCATAATTAATTCTTCATGTTATGATTTTCTGGTTAATGGTAGTCTGGTTTGATGGTCTTATTCCAGATTATCTCAGGAAGATCATAGTCCAGGGAAGATCATCCAAGTCAACCAAGGTTGGGGACATTATGACTGAGGAGGTATAACTTGCACCCATTTCATCGAAAGAATAGATTATGCTTCTCTCCGTGTGTGTGTGTTTGCGTGTGCGCGAGCATAGATTCTGTCCCCCACCCCCCCACACAAACCAAAACAAAGAAAATAAAAAAATCCACGCCTCTTATGTAAATGTGTCTTTTGTGATGGCACATGTTTCACTTGTATTATTTGATGGTTGCAGAACAAGCTTATCACAGTCACACCCAGCACCAAAGTTTTGAAGGCAATGCAATTAATGACAGGTATTATATGTGGCATTTTATTGAAAAAATTGTAACAGTAATCATTACATGGATGTTTACCATGATGTTTAATCAAGGCAATGTAAGCTTGGGAGTTTTTGTTGGTTGACAGATAACCGCATCAGGCACATTCCAGTGATTCATGACAAGACAATGATAGGCATGGTGTCCATTGGAGATGTGGTTCGTGCTGTGGTGAATGAGCACCGAGATGAGTTAAACCGCTTGAATGCATATATACAAGGGGGTTACTAGATGATGACGACAATGGCAATAACTGTTGATCAGTTGACTGGTACCTTGTTTGAACACTACTTAGCTGAGTGCTTGTAAATATGCATGCTGTTCGCATCTGCTACATAATGCTATGTCCTCCAGGATGCTGATATGTATCAGTACATGAACTGAGAGGTTGATAATAAGCACTATGAAACCACATGAAACTTATTTCTTCGTACTTTGGTTTATTGTGTTGGGTAACTCGGAAGTTATTGGTAACCTTTTATTGAATGCTGGTGTGATGAAATACATTTGTACTTTATTATTATTATTATTATTATGGTGGTCAGACCTCTTCGAACACTTCGTAGTCTATCATCAGACAATGCAGTTTTCCCATCCCGGCCACATTCACCAAGCAATTATTGAAAAGTTATCTGAGTGGCTTCAAGGGAATTCAAACTTTCGAACTCCAAAGGTATTCCCTTGGAGTTGCATTGGTACTTAATTGAAAGGAGTGTAGAAGCAATGATAGAGGATTTCTTTTTTAAAGGAATCCTATCATTAGTTGTTTGGTTGAGAAGAAAAGCAATAAGGAAGAGCAGAGAACATGTGGTCTAACCATTATATCCTTTCATACCTATATATATATATATATATATTTAAAAGAAAGAAATCTAAAATGCTTAAAATGAGAGAAAATGTGTTTCCTCTTTCTTTGGGTCTTGAAAGACTTTTTTGTGTTTTTTTTGCTCATCTTCTTCTATCAAATACTGGAAAATCCTTCCATCATTCTCCTTCATCTTAGCCCTCCCTTCAAAATTCTCCCACTTGTTATACAGGTGAAATGATTCCTCTTTTTTTTCCCCTCTTTTTCCTTCATTTTTATTTCTATTTTTATTCTTGGAAAAAATAATGGTGATAGGTTGTTGATTAGGGGTGACAATTTGTGTTTGCGAGTCGTAATCATGTCGTGTCGATATAAGGGTGGTGTTTTACTAAACAGTTCAATCCAAACATGACCCGTTTAATAATCATGAACCCTCAACATTAACGATTGGTTTATTAAACGAGTTACACGAGTAACCCGTTTAATGACCTGTTTAATAAAATAAAATATTTTATTATTTAAATTATTAATAATACTCAATCAAACATCAAATACTAGAAAAATATAAATTTCAATCCAATTAAATTATTAAATAATCTCTAATCTATAAAATAATGAATTATAAGATACAAGTTTAAATAGTTATTTTGGAACTTAAATAGAAATTTGCTTATGACACCTATAGTTAAATGGGTATAAACGGGTTACACGGGTAATCCAAACACGACATGATTAACTAAACGATTTAATCGTGTCAACTTGTTTAAGACCCGAACCTATTTAAGGTCAACCCAAACCTATTTAACTCGTATCGTGTTGGCGGATCGTGTCAAACTTTGCCACCTCTATTGCTGATGTACATGTGTTGACCTGGTGGTTGGTTGCTCTTGCCCGTGTTGACCTTTTTTTTTATAATTTGGCTCATACACTCACAGTGCCACAATAGAAACTTAACCTAGGGCCACAACAGAAACTTAACCTTTGATCTTTTAATTTAGAAGGAGATGAGGTATCACTCATTGTTCTTTCTTGTGTTGATCATTTATTTATTTATTTATTACTATTTTTTTTGTTCGGGTAAAAAACTCATACGCCCCCATTGTCTCAATAAAAATTTGAACTTCAATCTTATAGTTCGGAAGAAGAGGCTCACCTACTACATCCATTACTAGCAATGTATGTGTTAATTAATTATTGATGTTTGTATTATAGAATGTTATTTTCAGATATTAACAACCTGATATGACAGTTGCAGAAGCTGGGATATTTCCTTGAACTTTGCGATTATTGTATTCCTTTATTTGATTCACCAAATGAGTGTAAAGTTTTTAACGACGAAGGTTCCAATCAAGTTCGCCACTGGGTTCGTTTCAGGTTCAATGGTTGGTGGGCTGACTGACTGGCAGTGAAGATGCTAATTATTAAGTCCAATTCCAATATCTTTCTTGGACACTTCCTTGTGCGTGGTGCTAACACTTCATTATTAGTCTTCTCATATATTTGCCGGCCAGTGGACTCGTCTAACAAATCATTTCTCAAATTTAACTGTAGCCATACAAATGCACATTTATATATGTATATATATATTTTTTCAAGAATGGAATAAAATACAGATACATTACTTGTCATTTATGAATTTTAATATTGGTAGTATTATGATAAATTTTACTTACTTCATGTGAGGTTTGTATTTCAAGTAGATTTTTATAATCTTACTTACCTTTCCTGTAATCTTACTTACTTCTTTTATCTTAGATCAGAAGGTCAATTTTGTCCTTTCAATATTTAAAATAACATCATTTTTTCACTCTAATTATTATTATAATAATAATATAATTTATAAGTATAACTTTTATTAGAATATTTATTTAGTTATCACAAAATAAAGAATATAATTTTTATATAACAATATCTGTAAGACTGTATCCTTAGGCTCATGTCATAAAAATAAATAAATAAATTGACTCCCATGTGCTTCCACCACCAAAAATGATTTGTTTCTTTGGTCGTATTAAAATTTGGCTATATGCCAAAAATAAAATAAAATTTGAGACTAATCACCTTTGGAAGAAGAAGACGTATTAAGTTTTTTATTCGGCATATTATGACTCCGAGGGTGTGTGTTAATATATTAACCATGTAACCACTTACACCCATGCCTTGTCTCCGTAGATAGGCTAGATTTTGTTGAGGACAATAAATTAATTAGTAAGGCCTTTGATAAAGCTAGATTTTGGACATTACGTTAATTAATATGTATTAAGACACTTTATTTACCTTAACAAATAATGAGACCTTTATTGCAAAAATATAAAGAGGAATGTTATTCACAGTCGTCCAAGCGATTGTCCATTCATAGTCACACCTTTTATTGGTTGAAAAATCAATTAATTAAGGTGTAATTAATGCGTTTTTTTCTATTTTATTGGAACTATAAAATTT
This sequence comes from Cornus florida, assembly GCF_030987335.1. Taxonomy (NCBI): domain Eukaryota; kingdom Viridiplantae; phylum Streptophyta; class Magnoliopsida; order Cornales; family Cornaceae; genus Cornus; species Cornus florida. The sequence continues at coordinate 8,677,772 of NW_026775578.1, forward strand.
CAATTTATAGGACCAAATTACCCTTTTATATTTATTCTTTCTTTTTTTATCCTATTTGTACGTGTTTACCTATATTTTTCTATCATACTTGTACGTGTGTACCTATATAATTTTGATTCTTTCTTTGCTTACATACCTTATTCTTTTTTTTCTTTTTTCTTTTTTTCTTTTTTTAACTATTTATATACTCGGGGTTTCTCACTGTTTTTCCCCTCTATTCTCTAGATCCATATTAAAAAAAAAAAAAAATTCAATTATTTCCTTTTCTTTGTTCACACACATATAGTAATTTACCTTGTGAATAGATTAGAAAATCATACTTCTCTTATTTCATATATTAATTAAAACTCAAATTTTATAATATTACTTCAATTAAACTTTACTTACCTACCTTATTCCTAATCTATTCACAAGGTAAATTACTATATATTTGTGTGAACAAAGAAAAGGAAATAATTGAATTTTTTTTTTTCTCTCTCTTTAATATGGATCTAGAGAATAGAGGGAAAAAACAGTGAGAAACCCGAGTATATAAATAGTTAAAAATAATTAAAAAAAGAGAGAGGAAACAAGAGAAGTATGATTTTTCTAATCTATTGATAAGGTAAATTTCTATATATGTGTGTGAACAAAGAAAAGGAAATAATTGAATTTTTTTTTTTTTTTTTTCTCTCTCTCTTTAATATGGATCCAAAGAATAAAGGGGAAAAACAGTGAGAAACCCGAGTATATAAATAGTTAAAAACAATTGAAAAAAAAGAGAGAGAAAAGAATAAGGTATGTAAATCAATAGTTAACTAATAAGAGGTGCGACTGTGAATGGACAGTCGCTTTCTCGACTGTGAATAACATTACTTAAATATAAATTCAATAAATTTTAAAATAATAAATTTGTTTATCTATTATTATTATTATTTTTTTTTTTATAACTGATTTGGAATTTTGGCTACTTAATCGGAGTAACTCTTAATTTACTAGCATCAATATCATTTTAATTAATTACTATCAATTTAATGCCAATACAAGTACCACCTATAGGTGAAATGCTTTGTGAAAATTCTAGTGTTTCTATGCCATCCCAGTCATGTAATGAATTTTGAATTGAAATAGTGTATATATATATATATATATATATATATTATAAATTTGAATAGATTGAATTGAATTTTAAAATTTTCAATTTGTTTATTGATTCGTGAGCTATGAATATCTTATTCACCGTAAAATTAAAAAATTATTCAAATATGTGTGGATCAAATTGAAATGAATCAAGTGCACACCTCTACATTTGACAACAAGATATGTCACCTTCTTTTAGCCTTTTAACATTGAGCTATTGATACACTTTTCATAGACCGGAGATCAACGTTCGTCGCCTCCTTCTAAGCCCTTTGGCATTGAGTTTGTGACACAGCTTTCAAAATTGGGATGCATCCATCCCATCACCCACACTTAAATAAATAATAAAATAAAAAGAAAAAAGAAAAAAAGAAAAAAAGTCGGATGTAGATCGGACGGCGTTATCATTTTTAATTGGCATTAAAAAATGGTCCAATCGTTGGGCCCACGTTCCGAGACAGTTATCGGACATGAGTGTGAACCCTAGTTAACGTAACCTCCCTCTTCTGTCCAAAGCAATTCTCTAGCTAAATCACAGCCACTGGATAAGCCGTATAGGGACAGGTGGCGGACGATTACAGGGTCAAGGAATAAAATAAAACGTGAAGCCGTGTGTCAAAGGGGTAAAGTTCCACTTGTAACACCGTGTCAGTTGCGCCCCAACCCTACCCCAATCGTGTGTGGTTACCACCAACTCCGAGTGAACGGTACTAACGCCGTCTTGGTCCGCCCCGGTGTTCTCGCCCACCACCGTCCATTCATATATTACTACTCATCGCTCCAATTCCCCTTATCTCATCAATTTCACACACTCTCTCTCACACACAATTCCGACATCCAAGACGTTCGTCAATATGGATACAGAAGTATGAACACTCCAGTTTAAACTGGTAAACACATCAACATATAAATACACAATTACATATATATATATATATATATATATAGAAAGAGAAAATAGGTTTGACTACAAATGTGGAGATCGTGTGTTTTCTTGAAACAGAGTGTGTCATCGGCGGTTCGTTACAAGCCGAAGCCGCCATTAGGGTTTAGAGTGGTTTCGGAGGCTAATGAGTATTGTGGTTGTTTGTGTTCGACGAAGTCATTGTCGTCATTGTCATCTAATTCAGGCTCTGACGCCACCGCAGATGGAGGTGGAGGGGAGGGGGATAAAATATCGTATGCGGAGGCGAAGAAGTTGATGAGGCTGGTGAATGTGGAATCGTTGAAGATGAAGCTAGGAATGGAAGGGAAAGAGGTGATAGGCTATCCGGAGCTTCTGAAGGCCTGCGAGAGTATGGGCGTTGCTAGATCTCTCGATGAGGCAGTCGCATTTGCCCGAGTTCTTGATGAGGCCGGTGTTGTTCTTCTCTTCAGAGATAAAGTCTATCTTCATCCCGATAAGGTACTCTTTCTATCTATATATATACACACATTCATACAAATTTGTGTAGTATATAAATATGAAAATATCACATGACCCTCTTATATTAATTTTATATGTTGGATAGAATTTGTTGATGAACAGAATGAAAATGTTTTTTTGTGAAATCATCGTGGAAAGCTATATATTGCATTTCCCTTTTACTTTATTGTGATTCTTTCTGTGAGGCTTTTCTTTGGGTTTGGCCCAATGTAAATGATATTCCGACAGTTCTCTCTCTTTCCCTCCCTGTTTTGTTGCTTTAAAGTGGTAGTAATTGGAATTTGAAGTCATGTTCCGATTCTCTTTGGGAATTGGGACCCTAGAAGGGGGATTGAACTTGGTAAGCTCTAGATAAGGGGAGAAAAAAAGAAATATATTCACTGCATTGATGGACAGTTTTAGATGGATGTTCATATTGGCGACTTCATGTTGAGGAACCATGGTTTGGTAGCAAGAACTATCAGGGTTTTTTTTTTTTTTTTTTTTTTTTTTTCTTCGTTCTGTTACCTTTGTAGAATTATTTATTTGGAGCGCATAAACAGAGGCTTCTGATAGTGGTATTGTTATTTCTGTGTTGGGGATTTGTAAAAGGTTTATAGCGGTGTGAAGGACCAAAACCCCTAAAGCTTTTTTGGCTTTTGAAATGTATGAATTGCTACAATTTCAAGTGTTTTAGGGTAGGTGGAGGGATTTAAGCTGCATATTAGGGTATTGTTTTATACTAAATTCAAGCTGATGGAGCATTAAATAGAACATTAGGGCTTGGAAAAATGAATCTGCTTTGCTCTATGTTATATCTAGGGTCTGCTTACATATTAAATAATATTTTCTGTTTCGCTACTACATTTCATACCCTTTTATAATTATGGATTGTCATAGTGTTTAATTTCTGAAAAATGTTTTCACTTTTGGAGTTCAATTAAATCTCTTTACTTATTTTGCAGTTTCTCTCAACTTGGGCCTTTTAACATAAACATCAAATCCTCTTTTTAATTTTATAGTTATGATATTGTATACTTCCTGCATTGCATCATGTAACAACCAATCAAATTCTGTACAATAATGTTTCAAGTTTCAACCCATTTTGGGATCATGTAGTACTCTCCCATTTGCTTCACCTGCTTGGTATCTGAGTTTTACTTTTGTATCACTTAAGATATTCTGCTCATGGCTCAGGGAAACAAAATAATAATAAAAAGTTATTCTGCTCTTGATTCGTGCTTGTTCTCCCTTTGCCTTTCAAGAATTTCATCTCCTATTTTGCTGCTTCTTTTTTTTTTTTTTTCCTCAGTAATCATGGTAGTCTCTAAACAAACTGCAGAAACTAAACCATGTCCATCACACCAGTCTTCCCTACCAGAACTTCCCCTCAACTTTAGTTGCATCTTGCTAATTATTTGCGTTGGTACAGTCTAAAGCATCATTGGTATGCAAAGAGATGATCCTCTTGCAATTTTCTTTTTTAAGACTTAAAACAAACGCACAATTAGCACCTAAAATGTGCTTCTATTCAAAGTTACTAATTTTTTGTGCGGCAAGTGGTAAAATTTAATATATGTGAAGCGTTGTGGTGCCTTTTATTCTGTGTAGTGGCATGTGATACCTTCTCATGATGTGGGCCTGTGAAGCTTGTTTTTCATTTAAATAATTGTTTGTCTTCAGAAAATTGTGGATCCAAATCATGGTAACCAATCATAGTTCTCATTCAATCAACTTCAGGAGGGATAAAAATTAAGGGTCTTATTGAGAAGGAGTATTGTGATGCAATATATGGTGATACTTACCAAACAAGCAATATTACATATATTGTATATCTTTACCAACTAGACATGCTCGTGACACTTTACCTGTTCTTAAATTGCTTCCATTTTTATAGTTTGAGAATTTTTACTCTATAATTAGTCTTGTCATTTCAACTAGCATGGACTTTTATGGTGTAGTTGGTGTTGGACACATCAAAACTGATAACTTATGACACCAAGTTAGACATGAGATAATTATGGTGCAATCAAGATTTTCAACAGGGAACAAGACGAGTATAATGGTTAAGATGGCATGAACATATGAAGATCTGTTTCAAGACGTGAGGATTTTGGCAAGTTTATTGCTAGGACAATGGAGACCAGGGGAAATGTAAACATATGACTACGCAAGGAGTGACATGATTGAAGGTGCTACAGGATAAGGGAAGACAAGAAAGAATATGAGTTTAGTGAAGAAGACATGCTGGCATGTGATTGGAATGTGCCCTTTGAAAGAGAAGAACGTTGAACTTGCTTTCCTGTACTTAAATCTAATAGTTGATACAACTTCATTTAGTATGAGTTTAGATTGTGCGAGTTGTTGAGTCCAAAATTGCGTTTGTGCTGGAGCCTGATCGATATTTGATATAATATCCACAAATTGCTAGACTTGCTCTGTTTGTGCCTAGTACAGCCTTATCCTCACATGCCTGCCTATATATCACCTGTCTTTAATACCAGCAAAAGAGTAGGACAGGATTGATAATCTGGGGCTAAACTGAGTGCTGAAAGTTGCATAGTGATACGGCAAAATGCATTTTTGCTTGTACCTCAGGCTTTCAGCACCAAACTATGCATGCTTCAGTTGACCTAGTTTTTTAAAAATTAATTATCAATGGGCAAATTAGGTGCTGATTTATGTTGCATGTTAGTTGCTGGTTCATCACAAATGTGATGTCTAGAAGTGGTAAAATATTGTAAATTTTTATTGTGTGCCCCGTTTTTTTTGGCAGCTCATTTCAGTTGTTTTGGTTTGGACACTATATCGATTGGCTTTTCAGTAGGAGCTGCAAAATTGTCTCCAAGCAATCTATTTTATTCTGTTTAAAAATTTACATATTTGACATTTGGAGTTGATCTGTTTTGCTCCGTCTCATTTTTAAGATCTTTTTCAGGTGGTGGATCTGGTTAGAAGAGCAGTTCCTCTTGCTCTGACATCTGAAGATGACCCCAGAAGGGATGAGCTGAAGAAGCTGCAGGAGAAGAAGGAAAAAATAGACCTGCTGGCGCATAAGCAGGTCAGGCGCATCCTCTGGTCAGGGCTGGGGTTGGCTGTGGTCCAGGTTGGGACTTTCTTTCGGCTGACATTCTGGGAATTCTCATGGGATGTTATGGAGCCAATTGCATTTTTCACTGCATCCACTGGCATAGTCATCAGTTATGCCTACTTCCTGTTTACTTCAAGAGACCCCACTTACCAAGACCTGATGAAGAGACTATTCCTTTCAAGGCAGAGGAAGCTGATGAAGAACCATAATTTCGACCATGACAGGTTCATTGAGTTACAAAAGATGTGCAAATCACCTCTAGATCTCCCCCCTTTCGTCAAACATAGTAGGGTAGGGGTGGAATTGGCACCTGAAGACGCTTTATATAGGCATTAACACTTAATTTTGGTCCTTTGTCACCCTTAGAATTTGTCAGAGTTACCACCAAGGTCCTCCTTTCTCTGAGACAGAAAATATATAGTTTTCGTACTTCCTTTCCGGGTAATTTTTTTTTTTTAACCTTTTACTTGATTCGTATGCCTACTTATCAACTTGATACTGGGATTCTTGAATTTCTTCTTTCTGCCATAGGGAACCTGAACTGTTGAACGCATTCCCTTGGATGTAAACAAGTTGGTCAAATCTCTTTCTATATCTGAAGGCATGTCGTAATGCTGACTTGTTGATAATTAAACTCTCAGCTGTTACAGATTACAGTCTAATTTTTTATCTAGCTACTGGTTTTTACATCATTGATTCCCAAAAATTGTACAAGAAACTTTAATCTAGTGATCACAATTCTTGTTTTCTCGAACGCACCTGCATTACTGCTATTGATGTTGGTTGTTTATTTTGTGAAATCCTATATGTAGAAGTAACTGCCTTACAAGAACTTCGTGTTGGTTGGTTCATCACTGGATCATGCTGATTCTTTGGCATAGACAAGTTCTCAGAGACTATTTGTAGGTTCACATCAGTGTTCGTGTTACATTTGCCCAATTAGGCACAACACCTATGCTCTCTGATACGTTTCATATGAAAAAAATTCTGGCAGATTTTAACATTGTAACGTGAACGACCTGACTGATGCCTGTGAAATCTGTTCTGATTGTCGGCCTAGCCATTCTCCACGGTTTGTAGAAATTATTAATGGAGAGCTTTTTATTTTATTTTTAATTATCAATGAATGGTGTTTTCCCTAGAGACCCCATTGAGGAATTGATTGAACTTATGGAAAGCTCTTTGTAAAGATTCATCATGAAATGATACAAGAATAGAGTTATTGCCCACTGCAACATATGTCTAACATATTAGATATCTCAGCAAAAAGAAGCAATGATAGGATTAATTAAACTCTACAATGTGCTAATATGTCAATCAATACCATGACTCTGGTAGTGGTAGAGGAGGAACTTCAGTAATTGCCTGGACAGAGTCTATGACCTGAGGGAAGAATGGCATTGCGAACGAGGTGGGGGTCTGGGTGGTGCAGTCGCGCTGCATTGGCTGGTGATAATCGAGGTCAGTTTTTGGCATATCAGCTGCTGATAGGAAGCCCTCGGAAGACATTAACAATGATAATGACTGTTGAGCTCTAATTGCCATTGCTTCTGAAAGAGCTGTGTTCAACTCAGATTGCAACTGGAACACCTGGCTTTGGAGAGAGGCTATGAGAGCGACGCAACCATAAACTGGGTCCTTTAGCCGAGCCTTGGCTTCATAAACTATGCTGATCGCAGCATCTCCTCTGTCATGGGCGGGAATCTCCTGTTCAAATATTAAAGTTCAATAAGAACGATTATGCAGAGACAAATGACATGAAAGAAAATAATATAATGGTGTACTGGTTTTAACTCGTTCGTCTTTTACTGAGACTGCTATTCCTAGTACTAGTACTAGTGAATATATGTTAGGAACTAATGTTATTTCAACTACTCTTGTTATGTGGCAACTGAATTTAGTAATTACTTGCAGCATTTTGCAGACATTACTGGCACCAAAGATCCGATGCACAGCGGCAAAGTCGTGAGCTTTAGAGTGTGGAAAGTATGGCAAAAAGGTGCAGTCTTCGGTGCATCGCCTGCGAAGGAGCTTGCATGCAGCACATGGCGTGTTGATCCTATTCCTGCCTACTGAACCCATTGCCAGGGAAAAGGGGAAGCAAGTAGTTCTACTCCTCCTGCTTGTTTTATGTATAGGTATTTCTATTAGTTAGTACATGTGTGTGTATATATATACACACACAAACATATATGTTTTCTAGTCAATTCTGGTATCTAGAAATCTTTGCAAGAAATATCTTATTGATATCGCTGAATTTCATAGGTTGAAGGCGATTTGTGATGCCATTGGCTGAAATTTCAGGCCCGTCATTTTCAAGAGAAATTCACAGAACCATATGGAAGTTGCTAGAACTGGACATGCATCTCTCTCCCCCTATATATATATATATATATATATATATATATATATATATATAAGGCGGTGTAAGTTGCCTTAAGCAAAATAATGTTTACGTGCATGGGGGAATGATTAATTTACCAAGTGTCTAATCTTTTGTAGCACTTTGTAGAATTTTGGGGACAAACAATTTATTAGTCAAATAGGGTAAGGTGTTTGTATATACAATTATATATTTATATATGTATATATTATCTAAATTTAAGGAGACTAATAGAACTTGCGAGGTGAGGGTGAAATGATGAATGCAATTATGCAACCACCGACATGACCGACCAACATTTGCTCGAAGTCAACTCATTCACATTTTTGTGGCTTCTTAATAATGCCTATCGGATGTACTTCATAAATATGGAAAATTGAGTGTTTGAGCTCCGCGGGCAAAATATGTGTATATTTGTTTTACCATTAAAAAAAACATATTATGAAAAGACTTTAAATCATCCAAAAAAAAAAATAATAAATAAATAAATAATTAAGAATTAGGACAGGACATTATTTGGAAACCATCAACGTTTGGAAAAATTATCAGACGACCTTAAATCTGATTGTGTGAGTTTAACTATTTTAACAAATGGCATGCTCTAATTGAATGGGGGTACCATCTCTGCATGGTGACATGGACCATATAATTTCTCCAACGTTTGACAACACCGAACTAGAGTCTTTGGTGCCTCCATTGTTCTCTTTTACGCACGCCTAATCACAACATAGAATTCAACTGATCCTCCTAATGAAGGAAATGAAAATTTTGACTTCTACCTTCCCTTTATACTGATTATACTTTCTTCCCAAAAAAGTTTTCTCAATGTTTTGTAAAGTTACAACAAACCTCTCATTTTTATTCACGCTCAACTTATTCAACACAACCAAGAAACGAAATGAAATTCCTCATATGCTCTTCAATCGCCAAATTGTTAAAAAAAAAAATTAAAGGTAATGGTTTTGAACCAGGACCAGGCTGCAAAAGTTTTTAGGAATTGAAAATTCATATTAAATCAAAGTAATTATGCAAATCAGAAAATACTAAGATTGCAGAAGGTACAAGCACTTCCCTTGATGAAATTTATACCCAATAAATAAATACAAAATATAGTCAATAATCACACTGAAAATCACTTTTTAAAATGGGATTCAATCGTCGAACATCACGATTAAGTGACGGAAAAATTCTATCAACTATTACCTGCACAAGAAATCCTTGTCCCTCACCTATGCATAACTATATACTCCGTATTACATTACATTAGCTTATACAGATTATTTTTCTTAAATACCAAAAACTCACTTTCAAGGCAGCTCAGCAGATCAACCAGAGTCTCTTCTGTAGATCCCTTGAAGTGCTCCAAAATATCAGATAGAGGAACCTGCATATTAGTCAGGTTAGCATTCCTAAACAAGAACCACGAAAGACAAAGTTATGCCTTTTAAATGATGCTGCAGGGTCAACCATTCACTTACCCCCTCATCAAAGTTCCCAAGCCAGTTTAATATGGAACTCTCAGTGGCCTCCAGTGCAACAGAACTTTCTCTTGGTTCATCAACCTTTTGGCGTTTCGTTGAGGAAAGTACATCATCAATATAAATTAAGGGTTGCTTCATGCCTGTGCTTACTACAATGGGAACAGTAACTGCTCCACTGTTTTCCGAATAGCAATCGCCAACCACACCATCAACTGGTCTTTCAAGTTTGGGAGGTTCTTCTTTTAGGTTGCATGGTAGATTGGATCTTGGTGGTAATTCTGACGTCTCATTAGAATTTTCATCAGCCTTGAGGTGGTGACTGAGCGGAGTTCCTTCTACAGATATCTCTAAATCTTGCTTTGTCAAATATGCCTTTATTTGGGCATAACTTATCTGACATCAGTTAAGCAAAAGTTTCATTGTTCTGATTAACGGGAAAAAAAGAAGCAGAATTCTAGTCCATAAAAGTATTTTAGAATGCAGAGTTATGGTGCATAAAAGTCTAGTTATGGTGGTGCTACTTGTATAATAGCATTTCTAAAATTACATCCATGCGTAATTGATAGACCTCACCTCTTCTGGTAATTCGTTTTTAATAGGCTTCAATTTGTCTCTTGAGCCAACTTTCAAAATAGCAGCCTCAATATCTGTAGACAGCTCATGGGTCAGTCCAATCTCCTCAGAGAATCTGGTCCAATCAATTCTACATCCCTCTTTTGCAGCATCGAGAATATACTCGAAGACAGTTTGTTCTTTTATTGGATGTGATCTACCAGGGAAATTCTACAGGCATAAAATCAAAATAAAATGGATAAAGGCTTACAACACAATAAAAGCAAGCATGTATGTTAAGCAGATAAGGGTCAAGTCAGAGCTGTGATTGCTTATAAGACTTACAGCAATTTTCTGAATGGAGAGACCATCCTCATGCCACATTTTCCAAGCTTCAAACTTGGCAGGTGTTAAATTTTTTTGATGGTTCTGAACCGGATACACCTTTTTTGTAATTGTGTTGTGAACACTTGTCTCCCCATCCAAAGAAAGGTTTATGCTTTGTGATAGATGTCGAATGCTTTGAAGAAAATGATCCCCGTGCGTTGTTAAAAAGTGCTGTAACATCATTAAAGCTTTAGTTTAATCATCAAAGAATTCAATGATAAAGAGAAGGGAGGGGGGAAGAAGCATTGTAATCTATTTCCAGTTGTTACTTAAGAAAGGGGAAAGCGGGTGTAGGGTGCTGCCAGTCCCCACCAAAAAGTAGCAGAAACCGAACTCTCCTTGAGTGCTTCCTTGTTTGGTCACACTCCTCCATATACGGAAGAGCTACTTCATCAATACTGCTCTTCAAGCTGATAGGTAGATCTTTCTTATTCCCAGCTAGACTAAGATCATATGATTACAGATCTTTCTCTTGCCTTTACTTGGGCATTTGCTAATTGTTCATCAAAGCGAACATCAAGTACTAGGAATCCTGTAAAAAGTTCATGATAAATGCCAAAAAGCTTTGATCTATTTGTCATATCAACTGACTGCATTATGCGCAAAACTTGTGGGTGCTTTTTCATCAGACTCATCACAATGTACAATAAAAACTTAATGTGCACTCCCCAATTTCTCCCAAGGAAGCAACTGTAGCAACTCAAAAACACCAATATCCATAAATTGGTCAGACACATAGTACACAAATCACCAGATACTTTAGGAGGCCAAAGCCTTGCCCAAAGTCAACCTAGGTACAAGAAGTCAGGTAGAAACCTAGAGGTCTGCTTGACATTTACAGAACTGGATGATTTATAGCTTCGACTAACGTAAAGGTCTTAAAATATGCAAGTGTTTTCAACCTCTAATGTAGGTTCAGGAGTCAAAGTGGACACGTAATGGACATTTACACTTGGGACTTCTGTCACTAAGAGAAATGCCGCCTAGAACCCGGGAAGGATTGTACAAGTCTCTAAAGACCTGATCCCAAGTCAAGCAGTGCCTCAGATGAGGTCCATCGGGGTGCTTTTTGGCCTTGGCTTGTCCATGAGAGAAGTTCCTGTTTCCCGTTGATCTTCTAATTCTTCAACAAGGCTTATTCGCAGAGAGAACATTCTCATGATAATCTTCAATTGGGCTTATGAGCTTCTTCAAGTAATACTTTTATGAGGAGTCACATAAAGGTTTAGCTAAGGAGAAAAGGTTATTGTCACAATCTTTAAGCAAAGCTCATCTGAGAAGAAGAGCTCCTCACACCAAGACTTAACCAAGGAGAAGTCCTTGCCATGTATACACAGTTGGCAAGACTTGTCCACAGAGAGGAGGTTCTCACAATTCACAATTAGATTCTTGTTCAGAGGACGGGCACAGTTGAAGATTACATGCCTTTAAAGAAGTCGGCGAAACTAGACATAAAGATTGCCAGATAGTGGCAGAGATCATCAGTTAAAAAAATAGAGGTCACTAGTTAGAGGTAGAGTATACCAATAAAGAGGTCAACTTTGAGAACCTTATGTGGCAATGTGCAGCTGCCTCATTATCATCAAAATTTGTTATACAGAATAGACTGAGCTTTATATCAAATTGATCCAGGAGAGGAAGAGAAAAGGAAATCACCAAAAAGAGAGAATACGAGGAGATAGAGAAACAAACAGAGAGCAGAAATTTGGGAAGAAAGTTCTGTATACTCCAATATATAGGCAAACCCCAATTACTAAATATTACAGAGAAAAAAAAAATGTACAAATAACAAATCCCTAGAAATAAGGAATAATCCTTAAAATAAGAAACAAAGTAATCCTAAATCTGTTCCTCTACCCTTTGTCCATGCCTAAAGTAAGTGCAGACCACGTGGGGTGCATGTGCGTTGAGTCCCATCCTGACTTCCACCAGCATGTTTCTTTGCTTCTCTAAAGAACCCGAGTCCTCTAAGAAAGGTACAATATCCAAAAACAATCTCTTAAATATAGTATGAAATCAATCTGTATTAGCCAACCCTGAACTCTCATATGCCCGAGGTTAAAAAACAAGTCCCACTTGAAACCCCCAAGTATATGTTTGAATGACAGACTCAGGATGAACACTCTTTAGAACTGACAAAGTTCGTAAGGAAAGCAATATCCAGCCTAGTAAAGATTAAAGTTTTAGTCTTCTCTAACAAGTAATCCGAATCAAAATTTCAATCATTCTGAAATACCTGGTTAACACCATCAATATTCGCTAGCCTCGCTTTAGTAGATGGCCTTGTCAATGCTATCCTTTTCAATGTTTGATCACCACATATAGCATATCTGCAAAGTAGAAAATTTTAAGTGACGGAAAAAGAATAGTTTTTTTGTTTATTGGATAATAGTTGCTTTCGTAAGAAGTCATAAAGTGAATTACACTAAGATGCTGAACCTATTGATAGAATAACAATAACTTACGGAGCAGTTCCAATGGCTCTTGCAAGCTTCATTCTTACTTCTAAAAGATAGTTATAGAGTTGTGTCTCAGCCTGAATAAGGAAAAAACACACACGTAAGTAAACAGATATTGACCAAAAATATTGCACTGCTGAGGGAATGAAAAAGAAGCGCGTGAAAGAAAGACAATCAGCCTAATTGAGACAATATATCATTAACCAATCATAAAGTCTTAATCTGACTTTTATTCAAGCATATTAAAGCTGGGATGCAACAAGCATTCTTCTGGGAGCAAATTTTAAACAGAAAATTGTGGTAAAGATAGTGCATTTTTCCAGACAAACCATAGGACATAGATTGACTATATAAAAGAAAGAAGTGGTACATTTCCAAGTGCCTAATTTAGTAATAATATGACAGGCAGAGTGGATGAAAATGATAAAGAAAGTGGAGGTAGAAAAAGTATGGGAAAACGATTTAGCCTTTTCATATGCACTTCACTTTGGCATGTTAGAAGTACCAACCTGTGACAATCCTTCATACTCCATAGAATTCAAACCATTGAACTCTCCAACATTACCTAATGTGTTTCTATTTTCCTCATCGCTGACCATTTCACTAGTCACCGGCAAGAGCAGTGGGGGTTGATGATCAGGCGTGGAAGAGCTCAGAAACTGTCTTCCTTTTGCACTTACACTGGTCCATGGAAAAATATTCATCACTCTCAATGTATCCATCAGAATTATATCTTACTGGCTACAGCAGTGAAGTTCCCATAATTGATAGTAGATGACGTGCTGATATTAAAATGCTATATGGAGGATAACAAGGGGGAAAGCATGCTACAAATGCATAACTCATGCTCTAAAACATTTGAAAGAAAACAATCTACCTTACGGTTCTGTATATATCTTTAACAGTCTCGATCAAATAGCCTGCATCAAGTTGTAACATTATTGAAACAAGAAAGTGGTGTGTATAATCAAGAATGGTTAAAACAAATAAACTTGATATGGGACAATAAATGAGTGGAATTTATGATGTATCCAGAAAAAAAAAAAAAAAATAAAGAAAAAGAAAAAAAATTCTGATCATTAAACAGTGGATGCAATAACTAAAATTCATCACATTATTTGACAACTATTCCATTCTTTTTTCTTATCTTTTTTTTCATAATTATTTTCCTTAATGGTAAAATCTTATATTGTAGTTCATGATCTCTTTACAAACTGTTATCCATTATGAACGCATCTGAATAGAAAAGATTTAAACTAATTCTCTCCAAAACTTAAAATATCAGCTTGGCTAGAGTTGCAGTCTTTCATGGATAGATATAACTTATTCATGATGCCATTGCGTCTCTTAAGGAACAACCTGTCACTCCATTGTCATGGAACTTAATGCAAATTATTGAACCATGGCCCGTTCCTCAAACCTCTTTCAGTTATGTTCTGACATCTGCTCTTCCTACTTCTCAAAATGTTTCTGAAATCTATCTGAAAATGGAGTTCACAAGAGAGGTTGGAAATCCTGGGATCTGACCCTGTGGTCACTTTAGAGATCACTTCGATCAGCATGTTCTGACTTCTATCACATGGTATATAGCCTTGATTTTTATTCCCCTTTAACTACCAAAAAAATTCAAATGTGCCAGTCAAAACAACCAAAAGCCTTTTTATCAGAATTTAATGCTTTCAACTGACACTCGTAAAAATCCAAGGCAATCAGCAGTACTCATCCAAATGTTCCAAGCTTCAAAAATATCGCCTAGATATGAAAAACTTAAGAGTCAATGAGAGGTTTTTGTTTCCAGTTGACATAAAGACGATCAAACACATGGATGATGCTCAATATCAAACTGCTGAGCATATTCTAGGTAATAAAGCCAGCCTATGGTCTATGAATAACGAGAGAGCTAAGCATGATCATCAATACTGATGAATTATATACAAAATTTTACTCTCCCATCCATGTTTTCTTATCACATTGGTTAGACATTGTTTTTTCCTCTGTGGAAATGTTAACCTTCAAAAGACTCTATAATCCTTTTGCGAAAATTTGCTCCTAAATACTTATAAAATATATTTAAAAAAAAAGCTCCTAAATAAGTTTATCTACTTCACCCTTCCCAAAAGCACTCCATAGATTCCAAATTTCTTCAAAAACTTTAGTCACTTCCAAGGTATTTTTTTTATATAAATATTCCTAATTTTGTTGACATAAAACATCAATTGTTGAAACAAAAGTTTTAACCATGGCCGCATACATCATTAGCATCCAATCATAGATATGACACTGCAACTGGAACATAGCATTAAACAATTTGTTAAAGTTGGAACCTAAATTGGACAGATCAGGGTCTTTGGGATAACATCATTAAACAAAAAATTGAATGAAAGAGAAAGAACAAATAGTATAGTAAATCAAAATGGAAGACCTCCTAGTAATGAAAATAATAAATGAAATTATCCAACTCAATGAAGTATCAAAATCAACTACAAATATTTGGAAAAATAAATAGGAAACATTGAAATTCTAGGGAAAAATAGTGATATTTTTAATTATAATCATAAAATGATAACAGCACAAGAAAATATATGAATAATTAAAATCAAACCAATTGAGAGAAGTGAAAAACTCTGTGCAACATTCTTGTTGTAAGAGAGTGGATCGGAAAACTTTGTACTCTTGCCAATGGAGGATGACGGTAGGGGTGATCATACCTTATAAACTTATTCAAATGTAAAACTTGTCAACAAATTAAAAAAAAAAAAAAAAAAAAAAGGGAAGAAGAAGCTTTTAAGGGTTTTTAGGATAACATCATTACTAAAAAAATTTGGATGAAAGAGAAAGAACAAATAGCATGGTAAATCAAAATGGAAGACCTAGTAATGAAAGTAACAAAATGAAATTATCCAACTCAATGAAGCATCAAAATCAACTACAAATGTTCGAAAAAAATAAATAGGAAACACTATGAAATTCTAGGGAAAAAGAGAGATTTTTTATTTATTTATTAATTAACAAGCAAAAAATATTAACAGCACAAGAAAATACATGACTAATTTAAATCAGCCCAATTGAGAGAGAAAATCTTGAAACTGATTAGTGTTATCACTAATATAAAATTATTCAAATGTAAAACTAGTCTACAGCAAATAAGCTTTTAAAGAAAGAAAAAAAGATTCTACATTTTAGTACCATACTTTGTTAATTTGGATCAGGGAGCATTGTTATTTTCATCTTTGACATGAAACATACTGCTTCCAAATTAATTCAACGTCCATTTAAGATTAACCATACAAACATGTGAATTTATGCACTACTGTATATAAAAAAACCTACTTTCTGGTGTTCCCCTGCTTCTGGAAATGCTAATACTATTGTGAAACCATAGGCTCACTACTACCCCATCTAGTTGAAACTTGAAAAACAATATGCACCAACCGGAGTGTTTTAGCCAGCACCAGAATGCAACGGAGTAAGAAGCCTGGTTAGCACTAAATTATTTTATACAAGAAGATCCCTTTACATACCATAGGAAATCAATTGGTAGGCCAGTGATTTCCACCAATTTGCTGATAACTCTTTCCCAAGGCCATGAAATGGAAGCTTGTCAAACTGAGCATCAAGAATTTTTTTGGACTGCAACCCACAAAGAAAGGAAAGTATGAAAACAGAGCTAATTGAGCACCAACCAAATGTTGAAATGAAATAAATAGAAGGAAAAAAGGATAAAAATCTTGGCAAAAATTTATATAACACTATTGCAGTTTATGAACAACTTCTACTGCAGAACAGATAACTTTCTTTGTAGTAGTCTAACTGTGTAAAAAAACTCGTGCCTAATCAAGATACAAAGAGAGCATTACTAGGGACGTGGCTCCACTGAAAGGGCACAGCTTCAAAAGAATCTTACCATTTTAAAAAGTGGCAGGCAACTAAACCATTTCAAGACAAAATTAAGTCAAATAATAGATAAGTGATCCCATCATGTGGAATAGCCTTTTAGGTCTTTTAGAAGATGATGCATTGTAAATATTGTTGGAGGGGAGGGAACTTCCAAGATATAGGTGGATATCACTTTTCTCCATAAATCCCACTCCACAATGAGAGACAAGTTTTTTCAACTTTTACTCAGAACGCCTTATGCAAACATTTGGACTAAGGATTACAAATCTGTCTTCAATCAGCAAGGAAAAATAAAATAAGACAATCCATAAAATAGATTTTTTTTAAAAGAAAAACACGATAAAACTTGCTTTTTAATCAGGCATTTGAGTTCAAGTAAAACAAACAGAAATTGTCATTGTGGAAGAAAACAAATCCAGAATCGATCACAATCATGGGTAAAACAATTATGCAAACGTCTATTCCATCCATTTCTTTAATAAAGCTATTAATATCACCTATAATGTACAAGTAACTTAAAGCATTTCCTACATCCCTTCTGCATCTTTTCCATCTTCATGATCTTGCTGAACAATCCTAGTTCATCAAATTACACCGTTATCACACATAATTTCCAAGTTCAATGAAATACCATGTCCAAGAGCCTCGTCTCAAAAAATTTCACCATTTATCAGATAACAGATCTCCAAGTTGTGAAAATTTTCAGTGACCTATCACAGCATTTTCAAATAACAAGCAGCCCATCCTTCACAAGAGTATCTAGGGACAAGCAAGCAACAGAAAATTTAAAATCCAACAAAAACAGATTGCCAGCATTCGATTGGACATTGTCTAAATCTTCAGCACACAAGAAACCTAATCAACTTCTCAATGTAACTATTGTTGCAGTGGTGCAAATTATGGAGAAACTATTCAGTTCTACAAAGTAATTAAAAAGTACATTCACTGTTGTCTTCAGAAAAGTAATAAAAGTGTTAGATACTGGTTAATCAATTCTGGTTACGAAAAGAACCATTGCCTTGCCTGCTTTTCATGCATTGAAAAAGAAGTCAAAAACATGTATTTAGTCAGTAACAGAGCATAATAGGTGATGATAACATTACATGCTCAAGAATTTGAATTGATCTTGTGCCTGGAGACACGAGCAAAATTAAAATATAAAATCTTACTCGAGATCCCCGAAGAACATCCACAGGCATATTAAGGCCCCAGTTACCCCCACATGACCGTATGCAAGCTATTAGAAGAAATGCTTCTCTTGACATGTCACTCTCTTTCTTTGAGCTGGTGCAATTATCACACTTTCCTGTGATGAGAAAAATTAACCACAGATAAATTTTTTCTAAAAGTTCACTTCTATGATTAAGAATTTGAAAATCACTGGAAACTCATTAAAATGATAAACTATAGCAAAATCTTAAAAAAAAATAAAAATAAAAATAAAAATAAAAAGAGAGAGAGAGAGAGAGAGAGAGAGAGATTTTTAAGGTCGAATCAATAAGCTTGCAATCCAAAATACTATTTGAAAGTAAGGGGGAAAGAACTTATTAATTGATTAAACAATCAACAAACTTGCCCTCTTGAAAAAACTTTAATGTTTCTATAATTGCTTCACAAATCTATTATATATCATCACTGTAAGTCCAATGTCATTCTTACATTTATTTATTCCCAACTTACTATTAAGCACTTTCTGCTGCACATGAAGACGACCCAGGCAGCATGAGAACTACTTTTGACAAGTTGTAAAGGTATCAATAGGGGTTTTAAATCATGTTTGCAGTTTATTCTGATTGAAGCTTTGTTTTGATAGGTTTCTGGAGGGTAAATTACTGGTTTTTCAAATCTTTGTTCCGTCAAGCTATTTCTTTGAAAACACTTTCATTGTTCATGGAGGTGATAATTGTTCAGATTCATGAGAGATAGGGAGAGAAAGAGAGAGAGAGAGATTGAGGAAATGTATATACTGTATTGCCTCTCTTCAGCCCTCTAAATAAGGCTTATATAAGAAAAGGGTTAGAGACGCTAATTACATAATTACACAATAACCCTAACTACTATGGGTAATTACATAATGACCCAACACTATAAAGAATATACATTCTAACACTCCCCCTCAAGCTGGAGAATATATATCAAATAATCCCAGCTTGGAATAGATAGTCTTTAACCAATTATGACCCAGTACTTTGGTAAACATATCAGCTAGTTGATCTTCAGACTTCACAAATGGAGTAGAGATGCTACCACTTAATATTTTTTTCCCGAGTAAAATGACAATTAACCTCAATATGTTTGGTTCTCTCATGAAATACAGGATTCAATGCTATGTGAACTGCTGCTTGGTTATCACAGAACAATGGAGTAGGAGTTTCAACTGTCAACTCAAGTTCTTTTAGAAGATTTTGTATCCATGTCAACTCACTAGTGGTATGTGTCATTGCATTGCCCTGTACTCAGCTTCATCAGTAGATCGAGCTACCACCGTTTGCTTTTTACTCTTCCATGTAACAAGATTTCCTCCTACAAATATACAGTAGCCTGTAGTAGATCTCTTATCTGAAGGAGAACCAGCCCAGTCAGCATCTGTAAAACCTTCCACCCTGAGATGACCATTTGAATGGTATAGTAACCCAAAACCTGGAGCTCGCTTGAGATATCGGATAATCTGAAGAACAGCAATCCAATGTGGCATTCTAGGAGCTCCTATAAACTGACTTACAACGCTAACTGCATATGAAATATCAGGTCGAGTGATAGTGAGGTAAATTAATTTCCCAACAAGGCGACGAAATCTGCCTGGGTCATTAAATAGATCACCCTCATCAGACACAAGTTTTGTATTTGAATCCATAGGAGCATCAACCGGACGACCACCTAACATACCCGTTTCTTCTAGCAAATCCAACACATATTTTCGTTGAGATAAACTTATACCTTCCTTGGATCTAGCAACTTCAATACCTAAGAAGTATCTAAGTTTACCCAAGTCTTTAGTGTGGAACCAATTTTGCAGAAACAACTTCAACTTAGCAATGCCTGCAGAATCATCACCTGTGATCACAATATCATCTACATACACCACAAGAAAGATGAAGCCAGCTTTAGTGCGCAAGTGAAATACCGAATGATCGGTCTGGCATTTGTTAAGACCAAATTCTAATGCCGCCTCAGAGAATTTCCCAAACCAAGCCCACGGAGATTGTTTCAATCCATACAGGGCCTTTTTAAGGCGAAAAACAGTGTGACGAGACTCCCCCTGAGCAACAAACCCAAGTGGTTGCTCCATATAAACTTCTTCAACCAAGTCACCATGTAAGAAGGCATTTTTGACATCCAATTGGAACAACGGCCAGTTACAATTGGCAGCAATTGAAATAAGAATCCGAATAGAAGAAATCTTAGCAACAGGAGAAAAAGTCTCATCATAGTCAACACCATAAGTTTGAGTGTACCCTTTTGCCACTAGACGAGCCTTCAACCGCTCAATAGACCCATCTTGAAGGTATTTAACTGTGTAAACCCACTTACAACCAACCGGTTTGGAGCCCGGAGGTAAGGGAACAAGATCCCATGTTCCATTACGATGAAGGGCATCCATTTCATCTACCATGGCTTGCCGCCAACCCAAATCAGAGAGAGCATCCTGCAATGTCTTTGGAACAAAAGTAGCAGATACTTTGGATAAAAAACAAGATAAAGAGGATGAAATATGACGATAGGAGACAAAGTTAGAAATGGGATGAGCAGTAACACACGACCGAATACCTTTACGAAGGGCAATAGGCAAATCATCAGGTAAAGGCGTCGGATCCGAAGACTCTGAAGGAGATGGAGGGAGTGAAGTAGGCGGTCTAGGTCGTCGAGTATAAACCTGCAAAGGAATAGCAGACCGAGGAGGTGCGGAAACAGGAAACTGAGAGGGAACCGATGGCAGAGGTGGCTCAGAAGTAATATCGAGAGGACTAGTAGAATCAGAAAAATATGGGATAGACTCACAAAATGTTACATCATCACTAGTGAAATAGCGTTGGAAATGAGGATTGTAACACCGATAGCCCTTCTGAGTGTGTGAATACCCAAGAAAAACACATTTAGTTGCACGAGGGTCGAGTTTATCAAGACCAGGTCCAAGGTTATGGACAAAACACACATAGCCAAAGACCCGCGGAGTCAGATTAAACGATACGGAGTCGGGAAATAGAACAGAGTGAGGAGATTTACCGTGTAGCACTAATGAGGGCATCCTATTAATAAGATGACATGTCGTAAGAACAACATCACTCCAAAAACGTTTGGGAACATGCATATAAAATAAAAGTGCATGACAGACTTCCAGAAGATGGCGATTTTTACGCTCAGCTACTCCGTTTTGTTGCAGAGTATAAGTACAAGAGGATTGATGAATGATGCCTTTGGCATGAACATACGTCTCAAAAGGGTCCGAGAAATATTCTTTGGCATTGTCAGAACGTAAAACTTTAATGGAACACCCAAATTGAGTTTTGATTTCTTTGCGAAATATTTGAAAAATAGAAAACAACTCAGAACGATTTTTCATTAAAAACAACCAAGTCATCCGAGAATGATCATCCACAAAAGTCACAAAATAACGAAATCCATTAACAGAAATATGTTTTATTGGTCCCCATACATCTGAATGAACTAATTGGAAAGGACTAGCCACATGATTATTAGCTCTTGGCTTAAAAGATACACGACAATGCTTACTAAGCTGACATGTTTCACAAGACAGAGACTTAACATGACTAAGACCGGGAACTTGACGCTGCAGAACTGATAGCGAGGGATGGCCAAGACGATAGTGCCACTGGAAAGAAGACAAAGATGATTGAAGAGCCGTGGGAGATGGTGCAAGATCGAAGTAATACAAGCCACCTACTTCATGTCCCATACCAATCCTCTTCTTCGTCTTGAGATCCTGAAAAAGACAACATGTGGGATAAAATGTTACAGAACAGTTAAGAGATTTAGTAATTTTGTTAATGGACAACAAATTAAAAGGGAATTGAGGAACATATAACACAGAAGAAAGGGACATAGAGGTAAGAGGAACAGTTCCCAAACCCAAGACTTTAGTTGATGATCCATTAGCAAGAGTAACACTTTGAGAGGAAGGAATAGACTGAAAATCAGATAGGAGATGAGAACTACCAGTCAAGTGATCGGATGCGCCAGAGTCAAGAATCCAGGGACTTTGACTAGAGGACAAAATACATGCAGGGGCACTACCTGATTGAGCCAAGGACCCCATGGAAGATGAGATGGAAGTCCGTTGTTGAAACAGAAATTGAGCATACTCATCACGGGGAATCGTGACCATAGCAGTCTCAACAGCCACATGTGGAGCAGTGGATGTGGCAGAGAGAGAAGAATCCCCATCACTAGCAGTCACTTGATGTGCATAGGAAGAAGATGGCGGTTTCCCGTGAAGATCCCAAAAGTAATTGACCGTGTGATTGGTAAGACCGCAAATTTCAAATTTTGGAGTCTCTGCCTTTGCCTCGACCACGGCCACGGCCACGGCCGAAACGACGACCACCACCACCTCCACGAGAAGACTGAAAGCCACCCTGGTTCACAACTAAGGCAAAACGTTCACTGTTAGAAGGAGCAGTGACACCACTGGAAGTACTGCCTGAAGAGCCACTAGATAAAGTGGCACGCTGGAGTCTGGATAACATATCAGGTAGAGAGGGAAGTGTAGAGCTACCCAAAATCTGTGCACGACCAGGTTCATACTTTTGTGACAATCCTGTGAGAACCCGAACAACATTAAAATCCTCACGTTGCTGCTGCATGCTTTTCACATCAGAGGTGAGAGGTTGATATATATTCATTTCTTCACACAGTCCCATTGCTCGTGAGAGGTATTCTTCTAAACTGTGAGTCCCTTGCTGGAGATCAAAAAATTGTCTACACACCTCATAAACTCTGTTTATATTACCAGCACCAGAATATAACTGTTGGAGTCGGGTCCATATCTCCTTGGCAGTGTCCAGATATAACAGGTTGGAGCTAATATGAGTTTTAATACAATTCAGCATTAAGGAGATGATCTGAGCATCTCTTTGTTCCCATGAACTAAAATTAGCATCACTGCTTTTGGGTTTATCTTGAACCAAATGATCGCCAAAGCCTTTGGCTTTCAGGAAAATGGCCACTGACTTGGCCTATAAAATGTAATTTTTTCCATTAAGCTTGACTGAAGTCATGGGAGGATTAAAGGATGCAGGAGATAGGAGATCGGAACTGGAAGCCATGGAGAGGATTAAAAAAAAAAAAAAAAAAAAACCTGGGAAAAATGCAGGGTCGAATCTGGGCCGGATCTGGGTTGGAGCTTGAAGCGGTTCGGAGTCGGAACCGGATCTGAAACCGGATCGGATCTGGGTAGCTGGATCGGATCTGGGTAACTGGATTGGATCAAAACAAGTCTCTGTTATCCCGGTTTTAGTAAACCAGGATTGGAATAGTGTAGCTGCGCCACCAAACAGGGCTGTTCTCCTTCACAACCCACTAACAGACTCCGGCGAGCACACAGCGGCGACACCACACAACCTCCGCAACTTCCTACGAAGAAAGAAAAAAAAAAAAAAAGGCGAATCGATGAAGCTTCACCTCTGCCAACAACGACGGTGGATGTCGGCGAGCTTGCTGACGATCGACGCGGCAACAACACAAGCGGCCAAGGGGCTTCAGATCTGACGGCGACGAAGGAGGCTGCAGATCTGACGACGACAACGACGGGCTTCAGATCTGACGGCGACTAAGGACGATGTTCTCAACCTACCGGCGACATGAACTTCCGACAAAGACACCGACGATATACTCACGATTCCAGTCGCTCTCATACAAGGGCAACACATTTATTGTTTCCCACACCCATGAATTTATACCGCTCTGATACCATGTTCAGATTCATGAGAGATAGGGAGAGAAAGAGAGAGAGAGATTGAGAGGAAATGTATATACTGTATTGCCTCTCTTCAGCCCTCTAAATAAGGCTTATATAAGAAAAGGGTTAGACACCCTAATTACATAATTACAAAATAACCCTAACTACTATGGGTAATTACATAATGACCCAACACTATAAAGAATATACATTCTAACAATAATTAACCCTGCTATTGTTTGAAAATACTCCATGTGCCATTATTGTCCAAGGGAAATTAGGCACAAAAACTGGATACCTGCTACCTTCCCTCTTTCCTTGAGACAAAATTCTCCAAGAGACATCCCAGTAAGGTATTTATGATAATAGCATCACATTTGATTGATTACAATTATTAACCCACATTAGCATAGCATGAAGGATCCACCTTAACCAACTATATCTAGGTACAATAGTGCATATTTTCCAAGTTCCAATATTGGTTGCAAATATTGTTTTATATTCTGAAAATTCTAACTCAAACACCTCATCATGACAATAATTAACTAGCTCAGTTATCTGCTAGTTATCAGCCACCTAAGGTGCTGTCAGTCTTCCAATCATCTTCACTAAAAATCATTAAATATATCTTACTCAGCCAAACTCCAAAACTAAATATAAATAGAACAAAAGATTTAAGCCCCACAGTTATAATTTGATTAGCAAAACCCACACTACCTGCTTTATTCATAGTCTTGATAGATAAGAGGATATAATTCCTAGGTAAAAGAGTAAATTTCTCAGAATATATATATATATATATATATATATATATATATTAATTGTCTCCAGTGTAGAATTAAATTAAAGTACCCAATTCATGCACAGGTTCCTAATCGGTCAACTATAGCACATTATACGAAGTTAACTAAATCAACATATACTCAACAAATATACATGCACAAAATTAATGCATATGATGGAAACTTAAACTTAAGTTCAATTAAAAAGTTAGAAACAGAACTTTTATAAAAAGGAAAATGCAAACTATAAAAGCAATAGACTCAAGTAATATCCATACCACATTTATCAGACACGTATTTTTCCCCAAAGTACTCTAGCAAGAATTTTCTTCTACAACTTGTTAGCATGCAATATCTTTGTGCAGCCATAAATGACTCCATAATAGATTTTCTTTGATTTGCCTGGCAAATGAAAAGCCAAAGGTCCGCCAAATTCAGTAAAAACAACCTCAATTATGTGTTAGAGAAAAAAACTGTAGCGCGTTACAAATGAAAGAAACCTTTCACAACAAGACATTGGTAAGATCTATAACCAAGAAGATTCAGGTTAACATACTGAATGTGCTTCTCCACAATAGAAGTCAGCTTTGGCAAAGTCACTTCTTGTATAATAGAGACAGCAAAGAGAAGCAATACCATCTCGACCACATCGTCCGCTTTCCTGGGAATAAGATTCTAAACTCTTTGGGCAGCCATAGTGTATCACATACCTTATATTCGGCTTATCAATACCCATGCCAAAAGCAATAGTGGCAACCATGACATAAAATTCATCTCTAATAAATGATCTGCAATAACGAGTAGGAAGATCAATGCACTGACAAATTTTTAGGTTGGGCAAGTAGGTAGAGAGGTTTTGAACATAGAACAAGAGGCCACCAATATGAATAACACATTATTTTTTAGGGAAAAAAAAAAAAACACATTATTCAAGGAGTACAAATTTTCTAAGAAAAATTATGATTGCAAAGGGTAAAGACTACTAAAGAGAAAATATCCTGTGCAATTCTTAACTACCATGCTACCCCAGAACTATATAAAACAAAATGCACCAAAAACCTGTGTGACTCCTCCCGAGCTTTATTGGGCATTTGACCATGATAAAATCCGGCCTTGATTCCTGCCTCCAGAAGTGACTTGAAAATCTAAGGAAGATATGGTAATGAAAAAGTGTAATAAGCAATCATGAACAATAATATAATAATATGCAGCTAGAAGAGCCAAAAATGATTTCATAATCAATCATGAAATTAACAATAAAATCATGAATAAGACACTAGAATCCAACAGAAGATGAAAGTCCATTAAAATATAGAAATAAATCACCCCATACTCTAAATAAATTAATTAATTTACAACAGTAGCATGATATCGTATGCAGCCTGGTTAGCTTCATCTGACTACCACACAGATTAGGTTGCTATCATGGGTATTTATCCTAGCCTATTAAAGCCAATGAATAGAGCCTATTACTCTTCACATATATGTTGTAATTATTTAAAAAAAAAAATAGGGAAAGAAAATTGAGAGGAGAGAGATTTCTGCACCAAGACAAAAATGAGAAAGCCACCAAAGACCCATTGACATGGGCCACATATTCCCAATCATCCTGCTACTCTATGGATGGTGATGACCAAACCCCATTGAAAAGAGAATACTCAAGCCTTTATTGGAAAAGTAAAAGATATGTTGGAAATAGTCCCATTTCACTCTCTTAGAACTGTTTGAGGGAGAGGGAAAAAAAAAACAGAGAGAGATGGTGGATGTCCATCAGAGGCCAAATACAACCAGCACAGAAAAGTCACCTATTGAAATTGATAGTGTCAAGGGGATACAAATAACATTTAGACAAGGTACTATGTATCCCACCTAAAGTACTTGGGATTAAAGCTTGTTGAGTTGAGATATAATCATATAAATATGGGACCACAATAGGGAACCAACAAGCAATGAATGAAAATTCATGAGAAGTCTACTCTCCATCAAGACAACAATGTATTAATCAAAACCAGACCCTATGGTTCAGTTTAGCTATTTACAATAATCATATCCAACAAAGCTATCCACATAAAGATTAAAGAGAGCATTGTTAGCCGCACGGCCCGCAGACCCCGCACCATCATTTTAGAAGATCAATATTGTAAGACAAATGATAAACCATGAACTGAGAAACAAGTGAATCAGCTTTTAGGTACAGAAGTGTCTATACATGATCTAAATATATCTATTAGTATAATATATATTTTTGATTGGTGAACTAAATGTCTATATGATTATTTATGGAATGTTACTTACAAAGCAATTAAGTGGAAAAGCTAAAGTTTCTGCAATCATGTAGCCTAGAAAAAAGCTAGAAGGTTGAGGAGTTAGAAAGAACCGAGGTTCCAATTTCACTCCCCACTTGTGGAATATGTTTAGGATCTATATATCCAGACTACCAGCATGCCCAAGCCAAGTGGTTGTTCACAAACTCTCCAACTCAGAGTTGCAGTAATTATCTACTCTAAAGTTGCAGTAATTATCTACTCTAAACAAATGCTAAAATATTGAGGAGTAAAAAAAACCAGGGTTCAAATATCACTCCCTACTTATAGCAAATGTTAAGTATTTTTTATAATCACTGCCAATGTGCCCAAGCCAAGTAGTTAGAAAAAAGGATTTGTTTGGTGCTGTCAAACTGCGAGCGTGCCCAGGCCAAGTGGTCATTCACAAACTCTCCAACTCATAGTTAATCAACTGCTTAAGTGGTTCGAATGGAAAACCAAACTTGTTGAGGATCGAATCAACAGCTTTTCGAGTTCGAGTTCAACTGCAGGCTACCTGAGTCTGATTTGAAGAACAATAAAGGCCAAAGGGGCTAAATCTATCATTAAAAGGCCATCACCGATTGTTGTTCCAGCCTACACAAGGTGCTGGGAGGGAACTATATACAGACCTAACCTTTGGCATTGTTTTGCAAGAAGTAGCTATGCATCCAAACACTAGTCAGCCCAGCTTTTTGCCATTGCACCATCTACGATCGATCATTAATTTACTCTTCAGCTGCTAAACCATGGTTAATAGCAACCACCAGGACAAGAAAAAAACATAAACATAGTTGCAACGTTGAGTGCATTTAGAAGTATCACAATGTAAAATATATTGTTATACCTCCCTCTAAACAGCTTAAATTTTTACTAATCAATTGTTAACAATTCATTGGCATGCAAGAGTTGGCATCTTAAACAGCCCAAAAAAAAAAATGTCACTAGAGTTAAGTTCTTATAGGAATGAGCACGTATTGTGATAACAAGGCACCTATAGATGTTATTCAACACGATGTAAAAACAATGATGCACAACACTGGAGGACCCATGAGCCCAGATTGTGATGACAAAACATCTGTCAATAATGCTCATAGTCCAATTTAACATGACTCACAAAGCAAATAGTTATTCCACATAGCACTGAATAACTCAAGTAATATTCTCACTAAAGGTGTGCCCCAAATATCAGCAACTAAGAACAACATTTCTGTCATATTTATTGATTAATCTTCTTTATATTTCTTTCTTCATATAATGGTATTATGGTCCATATGAAGGCCACCCTACCCAATTTTCTTAACCCCATATTCAAATGCATATATTTAATGTGACATGATTATCCTTCATGTAAACATAAATGTATATGCACACAGTTTTAAAAAATATAAGATAAAATAACCATAAAAGATAGAATTACCTCTTCAACATCTTTGATGGTTGTACAATATATAATAGTCGAACCAGCATTGGCAACATAAGTAGAGATTTCTCTGATGAACTCATCCACAAATGAGACACCACGATTAAAAGATTTGACACAGTAGAAGAGATTGTTGCGATCAAATGAGCCAATGGCGACGTAAGGATCTTTCATCTTCAAGGAGTTGATAATGTCATTCCGAACCCTGGAAAGATGAAAAAAACCTGAAGACCTTTTCTTCCAGCATAAAAAGTACAAGCAAACTCATAACAAGTATACAAAAAACTAGAACAAAATAACAGTATAGAGAGTGATATATGACTAAACACATGTGCATGCACATGCACATGCACGTGCACGTGCAATGGCATGAATAACGATATTTATAGTGAGCAAATATGGAAATTGTGTAATACCATTGTAATAATACTAAATGCATTAAGATGGATAACAACCAACAAAATATCATATTTTGGATGCAAAAGGTGAAAGAGATTGACAAAAAGGGCAATAGAATTATATCATAAACCCTCTACAACCGATAAATGGATAAAGAGGGAATGAATACATATTGATGTCAGCTTACCCATCACATAAGAAAACTCTAATCAATCTTTTACATGTAAAACAATAATCATGTGATGCTTCTGAGGCACAAGGGCCAAGTGACTTACCCACTTGAGCCAACCCCTTGGGGTTAAACAAGATTCATTGAGTTAAGTGACTTGAGTCTAAAGAAATGTGAAGGTGATCCAATTACTGTGTGTGTGTGTGTGTGCGTGCATGCATTTGTTTGTGTATGGAGGAGACAAGTTTTAACTTCATTGGGAGCACATGATAGACTCCAATGTAACTCAATATAGTGGGATAAGCTTTCATAAGAATTCATGATTTAAGTGCAGAAAAGATCTAGCAAAATAAAATAATAGATTTAAGAGGTAACTTTAAGAATACCTATATGCAAAAAACAAGAAATTCTACGAGAGAGAGAGAGAGAGTATAACCTGGAGATAAACATAAAAAAATTAAATAAATGAGATAAAACCTGTACTAAATGGAGATTGAATTGACTTATGAAACAAATGTCAGATCTCAACAAAAATATTTTCCCCATGAATTTACAGTTAATTGTTTCTTCTCGCTATCAAGGTAGCAAACAAAATTGGTAAGAGAAAAACTACAAAGACACCTAAAACTGTGACTAGTATATAGTAGCTATCACTGTAGCTTGTTCACCATTATTTCGTACACTATTCTCTTTCTTCATAACTATATGGTTTTCTCCTTGCCTTCAAACCAATGATTATCTTGGTATCCACTATATAACAATAAAATGGACTACTATCACAGATCAAAAAGAACACTTAAAATCTCAACTTATAAATGAAAATACTCACTTTTCAGTAGCAGTTGCCGTTAAGCCAACAAATGGAACATTTAAGAGAATATCACGCAACTTGTCTAACTGTTTGTATTCCACCCTGTGAAACAAAAAAAAATCTCAGATACGATGTTAAAAAGGAAAAGGAGAATAAATTAATAATGATGATAGGAATGAACAAATAGATAAATAAATTCTTAAAGATTATTACAGGACATCAGCCCTCATCTTCTACCTGTCCACCTCTATTAACAAAATTTTTGTTTCTCATTTCAAAAAAGCATATATACCAGCAAAAGAAAGATGGCATACAATTGAACAGGACTCTATGATTAACCCAGCTACTCAAGCTAAATTCTTAATTTGCTCAATTATAGGCTAATTGATGAGTGTCTATGAGATAGATGAGCCAAGATTAATCCCATTTTGGAATTTACTCTAAAGGGCAAAGCCCAAGCAGAAAATGACTCGGCTCAATAGGCTTGCTAGCCGAGCACGACAAGACTGTAAGATGAATTGAGTAACTCAAGTTCCAACGACAATTGACTCAAACATGACTCATTTCCGACTATCCATGGGACAAATAAGACAACCTCAAATCTAATTTCTCAGTTCATTAGTTTTTCAAACCAAGCCTGAGCATCCTACTTTAATCGACTTGACCAGGCTCATTCATACAGCCATTGAATAGAAATATGATTTCAAAAGAGAATTGCGAAACAATTTTTTTTTTTTTTATTTTTTTTTTTTTTTATTTTTTTTTTTTTATTTTTTTATTTATTTTTTTTTTTTTTTTATCACTGATCTCCAAATAATTGGGATCAAGCTCAATGGTTGAATTCGGAAGACTAATTTGTCTACGCCAATAGAAGTAAAGCCCCTGACTGAAAAATGTAAATGAGAATATAAAAAAAAAAAAAAATTAAAAAATTTGAAGTCAGAAATTAAAAGAAAATGAGACGTTCAAAAGAATTTTTTAAATCAAAGAGAGGATGTGAGGTCAGAGATTGGTGGCAGAACAAAGGTCACATGTACAAGGGACCCATTATGGGGACAATGAGGAGGGTAACAACTAATAAGTTAAAGAGAAAATAAACTAGTCGCTGTGTCAACCCCTGCAGAACTATAGCAATGTAAGATTATGCAGGCTGAAAACACACACACGGAGCCTTAAATTCAGGACTACAACCTGAACTGAGCAAGACCAACCTGTCTTTAAGTCCAATCCCAGCACAACAGGTTTATATTCTGTTTATAGTTAAACAAGCATACCCATGTGTAAATAACCCTTCTATCTTCTTTAACCATGAAGCCCGCATCCACAACGAAAGCCGAAAGAGTGATAGATTTCAAATGGACAAGAAAATTCATAATCTGTAACTACAATATTTAGTAGTACAAAGCAATAAGAACTAACCTGAAATCATGACCCCACTCTGAAATGCAATGTGCTTCATCAACTGCCATCAAACAAATCCCCTTGCTTAGCAATTTTGACCAGAAGCTGCAAAATGTGTGTATATATATATATATAAAGAGCAGCAACTCACATCATAATGTAGATAAAAATTCAGCAGCAGAAAGTAAATGGTAAAAATAATCAGATCATAGAGATCTAGTCTAATATTATCAGTTACATATTTGAAAACATTCAGAAGAGCAGCAAGTTGAGATCTAATTGTTACACATCACCAAAAAGAAGCTTCTTATTTGCATCAGAAAAGAAGTCTTATTACTTGAAACAGGACACAATGTCGCATGGAGTTTGTGTGGCTAAGATATGCACACACTGTATATTCAGACAAGCACAAAACATAGCAAAAATAAATAAATAAATAAAATAAATTCACATATTGAATACACAGAATCACACTACATAATTACATATATGTACACACATACATACATAGATCAAGGTTAGATATGGCAAGTGTTTGGAACTCATTGACATGCTTCATGTTAATTTTTCAAACAACTAAATAGATCCAGAAGACATTCACATGGAGACTGGGAATGCCAAAAATACAAGATGGTGGGATTTGCCTTGTTAAAAATATAGATCACCCCCTTCTTAGTTCAATAAGTGGAATGATATTATGAATGTTTATATCAAGATGAAAAAAAAAAAGAAAAATACAGAAAGACAAACAACCAGAGAAACACATCATCACAAAACTCATTTACAAATAAATGTGCTATGGTGTCCCAGCAGTATTTTCCATTGCATCTTGCCGGATCATGACAATCCAAAATAAACAACAAACGTCAATTACTTTCATAGGAATCAGTTAAAGGAAAATTAGACAAACAATTTCATTGCAACAATGCCATGAACGTCCATCGGTAAAACATAGAAGAGGGGTTGATATCTTTCTTTAACGAAACATTTCAGAATTGTTTACCTGGTTGGAATTGAACATGCCTTTTCTGGAGTCATGTACAGAATATCAAATTGACCATTCTCGGCATTGCTTTGCGCACTGGAATTGGTCTGAGCACTAGAGAGATATTCGGCTTTTATGGCTCGTTCTTTTAAAGCCATTACCTATATATATATATATATTAATATATGAAAACGTATACAAGAGAACAGCCAGAAATTTGGTAATAGCTAAAGAACCTGATCTTGCATCAAAGATATGAGAGGGCTTATGACTACAGCAGTCTTCTTCACTATCAACGGAGGAACCTGATAGCTTCATTGCATATTTCAAGAAAAAGGGTCAACAGAAAACATGT
Source organism: Cornus florida (assembly GCF_030987335.1). Lineage (NCBI taxonomy): Eukaryota > Viridiplantae > Streptophyta > Magnoliopsida > Cornales > Cornaceae > Cornus > Cornus florida. The sequence goes on from NW_026775578.1 coordinate 8,710,090, forward strand.
TTATTGCGATGTAATTGAGTTCTTTAAAATCAAATTTGCAGCAAAACAGAAGGCGAAAGAAAGAAACAAGAAAATTACCAGAGTGATTTACCACTTCCAGTGGCCATAACTACCAAACAATCTTTTCCCTCTAAAATATTCTCAATGATCTCTTTCTGGTATGGACGGAAGGTCGAATACCCAAAATATTTCTGTAACAGAATACAATGGAAAGTAAATCACCCCTTATCGTAATTTCAAGAAGAGTGTGTACATATCTTATACGCATGATGATATAGTTTGCCCTAACAAGGTGCGATTAAACAAGAATGTAATGCAAGAGGAAAGAAAATGAGTAAAAATGGCGACTATATAAAAAAGAATTAATCCAAGAGGGGTCAAAAGAGACCTTGAGAGTGAAGTCCATCTTCTTTGCTTTGCCGTCACACACTGGAAAGGGGAAATATCAGAAGAAATGAAGAAACCGAAGGGTTCGATGACAAGTGGATTTATATACACATATATATACAGCTTCGTTTCCCGCTCTTTTCATCCCAAGCGTACTGCTTACGCCACAAGCACATCATCTTTTCACCGTGTTACCGCTCCCATTAAATGGCAAGTTTACGGTTGGTTTTCCGTTTAAAACTATCCTCGTTAATAATAATAAGTAGGTTTATAAAAATATAAAATAATAATAATAATAATAATAATAATAAGTCGGTATATTAAAAATATAAATAATAATAATAATGATAAGTGAATAAATTGATTTCTTTTATACTCATTGTCGTTTTAGACAGACGTATTATAAAATTAAGATAATATTAACATTGACAATATAATTGGTTTTTGTTTAATATTGTCATCGTTTATTTAGTAATAAGGCAGTGAATTAATTCAAAATAAGTCAGTGAATTGATTCCTTTGTGGACTCATTGTCGTTGTAGACCAACATATTTATAAAGAAGATAGTAATAAGACAATGAATTAATTATTTCATAGTTCACCAACTTATTAGCAGAAGAAATGGTAATTCTCAAATCTCAATTACTATATTGGTACTGGTATTGAAATTGGAGGGGAGCCAATCCTCCTAATTGATTTGCTTGAATTAATAAAATTTAAGTAACACTATATTATCACTGTATGTATCATTTAAATGATTGAAAAATAAATAATTGCATGCCTATATTATCTGTATCATTTAATTGATTGAAAAATAAATAATTGCATGCCAAAGGATTTTTCTTAAATAATGATTCATAGATGGATTGGGTAGGCTAAAAACTTTGAGATAAGTATTCTCATGGATAAATGAATGGGTTGTATTCATGTTTAATCTCTTTTCATTATATGTTTATTTTCATATTATATTTGAGAGTAGTTTTATAAAGATAATAAATAAGACTTAGCAGTCATAGAATTTCTTAATCCTGTCAAAAATTAACGGGAGAATGATTTCCCTTGAGAAAAATGAAAAATAAATAAAATAGAGAGCTATCTTTTACAAAAATACATTTTGAGCAAATAAGGGCACCACGGTTTACTTCAGGATCATAGTTTTCATAACTGATTATCATCACATTTCATGACCAATAGTCATCACATTTTCATGTCTCCATATTCAACTATTGATTTTAAAAATATTTTAAATAATTTATTTGACTTTTCGCTGATGTCAAAAAACCGTCTCAATTCTATAGTTAAATTTAAAGAATTCAAGGCCATTGTCATCACATTTATATAGCTGACCCCAAATAATTGGAAACTCTGAATTTTCACCATTTTTTTCCCTTGTTAATTACGCGCTAATCGTTATTATATAACCGAACTCATAACTACCATCTTCAATCCCCAAAGTGTTGTATTTTTTAACAAGTAATTGTTTTTGAGACATACTTTGCATCACATCATCAACATGTAATTATCCCCCGCCAAACACCAAATTCTTCTAGTTATTGCACACCAGGACCAGGCTGCAAAAGTTTTTTGGAATTGAAAATTCAGATTAACTGTAATTAAGCAAATCAAAAAAATGAAAAATTATTAGATTGCAGAAGGCACTTGCACTTGCACTTGCAATTGCACTTGCTGAAACTTATACCCAATAAATAAATACAAAATATAGTCAATAACCACTCTGAAAATCTCACTTTTCTTGGATGATGGGATTTAATCATCTAACATCACCTGTAATCCAAGATTTTTAGAAGTTAGGCCACATGCTATCAATGATTAATATCTTTATTTTCTCAAGTGTGATACAGCCGCTGCGATCTAACAAAGCAAGATACCCAATCAATCTTCCATTATAAGAAAACACAACATAGGATTTTCAGATTCAGGAGAAACCATATCAGAAATAAGTGACACATTCTATCAAAAAGTACCGGCACACCTCACCTATGCATAAGCAGCATAACTATATTACATTAGCTGACACCAAAAATTCACTTTCAAGGCAGCTCAGCAGATCAACCAGTGTCTTCTGTAGATCCCTTGGAGTGCTCCAAAATATCAGATAAGAGGAACCTGCATATTAGCCATGTTAGCATTCCTAAACAAGGAACGCGAATGACCAAGTTATGCTATTAAATGATGATGCAGGGTCAACCATTCACTCACCCCCTTGTCAAAGTTCCTAAGCCAGTTCAATACAGAACTCTCCCGTAGCCTCCAGTGCAACAGAACTTCGTTCTGGTCCATCAACCTTTTGGCATTTCGTTGATGTCTCATCAGAATGTTCGTCAGCTTTAAGGTGGCGACTGGAAGGAGTTCCTTCTGCAGATATCCCTATATCTTGCAATGTCAAACATGCCTTTATATGGGCATAACTTATCTGACATCAGTTAAGCAAAGGTTTCACTGTCTGATTAATGAATAAACAGAAAAAATTTTAAAAAAATAATAATAAAGCAGAATTCTAGTCTACAAATTATTTTTCAGTAGTCTGGTTATGGTGCTGCTTGTATAATTGCATTTCCAAAATCACATCCACGCGTAATTGATAAACAGGCTTCAATCTGTAGCTTGAGCCTACTTTCGAAATAGCACCCTGAATATGTGGAGACAGCTCACCGGTCAGTCAAATCTCCTCACAGAATCTGGTCCAATAAATTCTACATCGCTCTTTTGCAGCATCGAGAATATACTGAAGACAGTTTGTTCTTTTGTTGGATGTGATCTACCAGGGAAATTCTGCAGGCATAAAACCAAAATAAAACGGATAAAGGCTTGCAACACAATAAAAACAAGCATGTATGTTAAGCATAAGGTTAAGCAGACAAGGGTCAAGTCACAGCTGTGATTGCTTATAAGACTTACATAAATTTTCTGAACAGAAACCATCCTCATGCCACATTTTCCAAGCTTCAAACCAGGCAGGTGTTAAATTTCTTTGATGGCTTGGAACCGGACACACCTTTTTTATAGTAGCAGTGTGTACATTTGTCTCCCCATGCAAAGAAAGGTTTAAACTTTCTGATAGATGTCGAATACTTTTAAGAAAATGATCCCCATGAACTGTTAAAAGGTGCTGCAACGTCATTGAAGCTTTAGTTTAGTCATAGGAGAATACATGTGGCGGGGAGGGTGGGTGGTGGGGGGGTTGCGGAGGGAAGCATTTAACGTAGAGAGATAATTTAAAGAACTTCCTTGACTGTCAAGTAGATATAAACTGCCAAGCTGCAGTATAATGTGGTTTGAAACATCCTAATGTAATCTATATCCAGTTGTTACTCAAGAAAGGGGAAAGTCGGTGTAGGGTGCTGCCAGTCCCCACCAAAAAGTAGCAGAAACCATACTCTATCCTAGAGGGCTTCCTTGTTTGGTCGCACTCCTTTATATAGGGAATAGTGTTATTAAAGGCTCAAGGCGCACCAAGGCGCTGGAGGTCCTTTGGAGCCTCGGTGCGCGGCGCGCACCTGAGTGAAGTGAGGCGGATAATTGAAATTTTAAACTATCATAAAAGCATTCATATCTCATAAGTCGTATCCATATTCTAAAAATTAATATCAAATATAAAAAAGTAAATCCATCAAACCAAATAAGCATTCAAGAACCATAAAATCGAGCACAAATTTGTTTTCTTGAAAGGCAAAGCAGAATTTGTTTTTTTGAAAGGCAAAACAGAGAACAAAAAGAAATAAATCTATTAACCAAAAAAAAAAAAATGGCGCAAAAACAAAGAAGTAGATGAGAAGAGAGAAAGTGTTAAAGAAGAAAAAGGAGAAAAAAGAAAGCCCAAAAAAAAAAAAAGCAGAGAACAAAAAGAAATAAATCTATTAACAAAAAAAAAAAATTGGCACAGATACAAGAGAAGTAGATGAATCTATTAACAACAACAACAACAACAACAACAACAAAAAATAAAATAAAATAAAATAAAAAATGAGCCAAAAAAAAAAATGGTGTAGAGACAAAAGAAGTAGATGAAGTTAGAAGTGGATGAGAAAAGAGAGATAGTGTTAAAGAAGAAGAAGGAGAAAAAAGAGAGCCAAAAAAAAAAAAAAAGGGACAGAGAGAAGAGAACTAGACGAAGAGAGAAAAGTAAACAAAGATGAGAAGAGAGGAGTAGAGGAGAAGAGAGAGAAGAAAAAGAAGAAAGAACTGACATGGCTTCGTCGTTGGTCTCACGGTCTTAATCTTTCTATGTTCGGTTGACACTGGCACTTGGGCTTTCTTATTTGTTTATTCTTTTGAACAAAAGTTTCGTCGTTTGTCTGTGCAACTAGGGCTTTGTCGTTGGTCTCACGGTCTTAATCTTTCTATGTTCGGTTGACACTAACACTTGGGCTTTCTTATTTGTTTATTCTTTTGAACAAAAGTTTCGTCGTTTGTCTGTGCAACTAGGGCTTTGTCGTTGGTCTCACAGTCTTAATCTTTCTATGTTCGGTTAACACTAACACTTGGGCTTTCTTATTTGTTTATTCTTTTGAACAAAAGTTCCTTCTCTCGTACGCTTATGCTTTCTTATTTGGTTATTAAGTTGCCAAAAGTACCCTTTTTGGCTTAAGTAATAGAATAATCATTTTAAAAAAAGAAAAAACAGTGAGGTGTGCCTGACAAATAAGATGAGGCGCAGCCAAGGCGCGCCTTGTAAACATCAGTGCACCTGAGATGACAACAGGCGCTAGAACTGTGCCTTGAGCCTAGGCGCACACCTAGGTGGTCCTTTAACAACACTGATAGCGAAGAGCTACTTCATCAATGCTGCTCTTCAAGCTGATAGGTAGATCTTTCTTATTCCCGGCTAGACTAAGATCATATGATTCCGGATCTTTCGGTTGCCTTTAGATGGGCATTTGCTAATTGTTCATCCAAGCAAACATAAGCACTAGTAATCCAGGTCAAAAGATCTGGCAGAAGCCTAGAGGTCAGCTTGACATCTACAGGACTAGATGATCCAAATCTTCAACTAACCTGAGGTCTTATAATATGCTAGAGAGTTTTCAAAGGTATGGGTTTTAAAATATTTGAGATTTTCTCCTTAGGTCCTCTCTTCCTATTTACACTGTACAGTAGAGGCCCATAAACAAGTTCAGGGATGAGGGTAAGTTAATTCCCAAGCCAAAATCAGGGAATAGGTTTAATCGTGACATGTGTCTCGATGAGGAGAAATGGGCAGATGTTGCCCAACTGAGACATGACATGGACAGGGTATGGCCAAAGACAAGACTGTTAAAAAACGTCTCACTTGAAACCCCAAAGTTTTTGTTTGAATGACAGACTTGGGATGACCATTCTTAGAGCTCACAAAGTTCAGCAATATCTAGCCAGGTAAAGAATAAAGTCTTATTCTCCACTAACAACTAATACGAATCAACGTCTCAATCATTTTGAGTTACCTGGTTAACACCATCAATATTCGCTAGCCTCACATTAGTAGATGGCCTTATCAATGCTATCATTTTCAATGTCTGATCACCACATAGTATATCTGCAAAGTAGAAAATTTTGACTGATGGACAAAAAGAAAAGTTTGTGATTATTGGATAATAGTTGCTTTCCTAAGAAGCCACAAAGTGAATTATAATAAGATGTTCGACCTATTGATAGAATAACAATAACTTACGGAGCAGTTCCGATGGCCCTTGCAAGCTTCTTTCTTTCTTCTAAAAGATAGTTATAGAGTTGTGTCTCAGCCTGCAAAAGGAAACAACACACACATGCAACTTAACAGATATTGACCAAAAATATTGCTCAAAGGGAACGAAAATGAAGCACGTGAAAGAAAAACAATCAGCCTAGTTGAGACAATATATCATTATCCAATCATAAAGTCTCTTAATGTGACTTTTTTTTGGGAAAAAAGTTTCAAGTATATTAAAGCAGAGATGCAGCCAGCATTCTTCTGGGAGCAGATTTTTAAGAGAATATTGCGGTGAAGATATTACATTTATCCAGACAAACCATAGGGCAGAGATTGGGTACATAAAAGAAAGAAGTGGTAAATCTCCAAGTGCCTAATTTTATAATAATATGGGAGGCAGAGTGAATGAAGATGACTAAGAAAGTGGTGGTAGAGAAAGTATGGGAAAAAGATTTAGCCTTTTCATATACGCTTCAGTTTCGCATGTTAGAAATACAAACCTGTGACAATCTCTCGTACCCCATAGAAGCCAAAACATTGAACTCTCCAACATCATCTAATGTGTTTCTATATTCCTCATCACCAACCATTTCACTCGTCACGGGCAAAAGTGAAGGTTGATGATCAGGTGTGGAAGAGCTCAGAAACTGTCCTCCTTTTGCACTAAAACTGGTCCATGGAAAAATATTCATCAATCTCAGTGTATCCATCAGAAGTATATCTTACTGCTACAGCAGAGAAGTTCCCATAATTGATAGTAGATGACATGCTGATATTAAAAATGCTATATGGAGGATAAAGAGCTGGAAAGCATGCCACAAATGCATAATTAGTGCTCTAAAAATCCGGAAGAAAATGACCTACCTTACAGTTCTGTATATGTCTTTAACAGTCTCAATCAAAAAACCTGCATCAAGTTGCAAATACTACTAAGAAACTGCCTAATTGCTGTGACATCATTGAAACAAGAAGGTGGTGTGGCTAATCATGAATGGCTAAAACAAATATGACAATTATAAACATCATATAAGACAATTAATGAGCTGAATTTATGATGTATCCAGAAAAAATAGAGAAAATAAAAACATTTCTGATCATTAAACAGTGGTTATAATAACTAAAATTCATCACATTATTTTACAAATTTTCCATTTAATTTATTTTTTTCGTTATTGGTATTCTCTTATATTGCAGCTCGTGATCTCAGTATGAAGTGTCATCCATTATGAACGCATCTGGATAAAAAAGATTTAAACTAATTCTCTCCAAAACTTGAAATGACAGTAGGGATGTCAATGGGCGAGTTCACAAAAGCCATCCCACCAAGGAATTTTTTTTCTCAAACCTGATTCGGGGTGGGTTCAAGGCGCCCTGATATACATATTTTTTTAAGAAAAATCCATTTGAACTTGAACAAAGTTAAAATAATTTTGTTAAAAAAATTTAAGAGTCAAATATTTAACAATCATAATAACAAGAACGTTGTTAAAATTTTAAATTATATTAAGAACTAAAGAAAAAAGAAAAATTATAGCTAATAAAAGTATTTATTTATATAATAATTATTCCTCGAGGCAGGTTCAGGCTTTGCGGGTTTAAAACTCTCTTCCCAAACCCGCCCTCAACCCTATTAGGAGATCCCAAACCCATCCCAATAGGGGCGGGACGGGGTGGGGTGAGTTAAAATGACATCCCCAAAATATCCGCTTGGCTAGAGTTGCAGTCAATGATAGATATAACTTATTCATGATGTCATTGCGTCTCTTAAGGAACAACCCGTCACTCCATTGTCATGGAGCTTAATGCCAATAATTGAACCATGGCCCGTTCCTCAACCTCTTTAAGACTGTTACATAAATAGCCTTGATTTTTATTCCCCCCTTTCTAAGACCACCAAGAACATTCAAATGTGCTAGTCAAAACAGCCAAAAGCCTTTTATCAGAATTTAATGCTTTCAACTAACAGTAATAAAAATCCAAGGCAACACAGCAGTATTCATCCAAATTTTCCAAACTTAAAAAATATCGCCTAGATATGAAAAACTTAAGAGTGAATGAAAGGTTTTAGTTTCAAGTTGACATAAACACGATCAAACACATTGATGATGCTCAATATCAAACTGCTGACTATATTCTAGGTAATAAAGGCAGTCTGTGGGCTATCAATGACGAGAGAACTAAGCATGATCAATAATACTGACGAAATCCATCAGTTTATTTATATACAAAATTTATAACCAGTCCAAATTCCAGGTATATGTTTAAATGAATTTATTATTGTTCTTGTTCTTGTTCTTGTTCTTGTTGCTTTAATTTGAAGTCCAGAAATTCTAAAAAGAATATATATAAATATTTTTATTATTTTTCCAATCCACATTTTCATATCACAATGGTTAGACATCTTTTTTTCCGATGTGGAAGTGTTAACCTCAAAATACTCTATAATCCTTTTGGGAAAATTTGCTCCGAAATAAGTTCATCTACTTTACCTTTCCCAAAAGTGCTCCATGGATTCCAAACTTCTTCAACAGCTTTAGCCACTACCAACACACTTTTATAAATATTCCTAATTTTGTTAACATAATACATCAACTGTTGAAACACAAGTTTTAACCATGGCTGCATACATCATTAGCATCCAATCGTAGATATGACACTGCAACTGGAACATAGCATCAAACAATTTGTTCAGGTCAGGACCTAAATTGGACAGATAAGGGTCTCCAGGATAACATCATTAATAAAAAATAAATAAAATGGTTGAAAGAAAAAGAACAAATAATATACTAAATCAAAATGGAAGATCTCCAGGTGATAAAAATAATAAAATGAAACTATCCAGCTCAATGAATCGTCAAAATCAACTACAAATGTTTGGAAAAATAAATAGAAACACTATATAATTCTAGGAAAAAAGAGTTTTTTTATTTATTATTTTTATTAACAAACATAAAATGATAACAGCGCAAGAGAATATATGAATTATTTAAATCAAACCAATTGACAGACAGAAAATCTTGAAAATGACTAGTGTCATCACTAATATAAAATTATTCAAATGTAAAGCTAGTCTACAGCAAAATAAGCTTTTGAAGAAAGAATGAATCTGTACCAAGTATCAACCAACAATTACTTATTTTAATGAGGAAAGATTCTACACTTCAGTACCAAATTTTGTCAATTTGGATCAGGTTGCATTGTTATTTCATCCTTTAACAATTAAGTAACAGACGGATACATTCTATCAACTATTACCTGCACAAGAAACACTTGTACCTCACCCATGCATAACCATATTACATTAGTTTATACATACTATTTTTCTTCAATACCAAAAAATCACTTTCAAGGCAGCTCCGCAGATCAACCAGTCTCTTCTGTAGATCCCTTGAAGTGCTCCAAAATATCAAATGGAGGAACCTGCATAGTAGCCACATTAGCATTTCTATTGCTTTCTAAAACAAGGACCGCAAAAGACAAAGTTATGCTTTTAAATGACACTGCAGTCTGCAGGGTCAACCATTCACTCACCCCCTCATCAAAGTTCCTAAGCCAGTTTAATACAGTATCTCTCCCGTAGCCTCCAGTGCAACAGAACTACCTCCTGGTCCATCAACCTTTTCGTGATTCGTTCATGTGTCATTAGAATGTTCATCAGCCTTGAGTTTGGTGACTGGGTGGAGTTCCTTCTGCAGATATCCTTAAATCTTGCATTGTCAAATATGCCTTTATTTGGGCATAACTTATCTGACATCAGTTGAGCAAAAATTTAACTGTTCTGATTAATGGAAAAATAAATGAAAAGCAGAATTCTAGTCCATAAAGTATTTTAGAATGCAAAGTTATGCTGCATAAAAGTCTAGTTATGGTGCAGCTTGTATAATTGCATTTCTAAAATTACATCCATGCGTAATTGATAAACCTCACCTCTTCTGGTAATTTGTTTTTAATAGGCTCCAATATGTCTCTTGAGCCAACTTCCAAAATGGCACCCTGAATATCTGCAGACAGCTCACGGGTCAGTCCAATCTCCTCGCAGAATCTGGTCCAATCTATTCTCCATCCCTCTTTTGCAGCATCGAGAATATACTCGACGACAGTTTGTTCTTTTCTTGGATGTGATTCACCAGGTAAATCCTAGAGGCACAAATCCAAAATAAACTGGATAAAGGCTGGCAAAAAAATAAAAAGAAGCATGTAAGTTAAGCGGAAAAAGATCAAGTCACAGCTGTGATTGCTTACAAAACTTGCAGCAATTTTCTGAACAGAGAGACCATCCCCAACCCACATTTTCAAAGCTTTAAACCTGACAACTGCTAATTCTTCTTTATGGTGTGGAACCTGATACACATTTTTCGTAATAGCATTGTGTACATTTGTCTCAGTTCCTTCTGCAGATATCCCTAAATCTTGCATTGTCAAATATGCCTTTATTTGGTCATAACTTATCTGACATCAGTTAAGCAAAAGTTTAGATGTTCTGATTAATGGAAAAATAAATGAAAAACAGAATTCTAGTCCATAGAGTATTTTAGAATGCAGAGTAATGCATCATAAAAGTCTAGTTATGGTGCTGTATGTATAATTGTATTTCTAAAATTACATCCATGCATAATTGATAAACCTCACATCTTCCGGTAATTCGTTTTTAATAGGCTCCAATACGTCACTTGAACCAACTTCCAAAATGGCACCCTGAATATCAATACACAGCTCACGGGTCAGTCCAATCTCCTCACAGAATCTGGTCCAATCAATTTTACATCCCTCTTTAGCTGCATCGAGAATATAGTCGACGACAGTTTGTTCTTTTCTAGGATGTGATTCACCAGGGAAATCCTACAGGCATAAATCCAAAATAAAATGGATAAAGGCTTGCAACAAAATAAAAACTAGCATGTATGTTAAGCGGATAAAGATCAAGTCACAACTGTGATTGCTTACAAGACTTGCAGCAATTTTCTGAACAGAGACACCATCCCCATGCCACATTTTCAAAGCTTTAATCCTGACAGCTGCTAATTCTTCTTTAAGGTTTGGAACCGGATACACATTTTTTGTACTAGCATTGTTTTCATTCGTATCAGTTCCTTCAGCAGATATCCCTAAATCTTGCATTGTCAAATATGCCCTTATTTGGGCATAACTTATCTGACATCAGTTAAGCAAAAGGTTCATTATTCTGACTAATAGAAAAATAAATGAAAAGCAGAATTCTAGTACATAAAGTATTTTAGAATGCAGAGTTATACTGCATAAAGTCTGGTTATGGTGCTGCTTGTATAATTGCATTTTTAAAATTACATCCATGAGAAATTGATAAACCTCACCTCTTTTGGTATTTCGTCTTTAATAGGCTTTAATCTGTCTCTTGAGCCAACTTTCAAAATGGCACCCTGAATATCAGTGGACAGCTCACAGGTCATTCCAATTTCCTCGCAGAATCTGGTCCAATCAATTCTACATCCCTCTTTTGCAGCATCGACAATATAATCAACGACAATTTTTTCTTTTATTGGATGTGATTTACTAGGGAAATCCTACAGGCATAAATCCAAAATAAAATGGATAAGGGCTTGCAACAAAATAAAAACAAGCATGTATGTTAAGCGGTAAAGATCAAGTCACAGCTGTGATTGCTTACAAGACTTGCAGCAATTTTCTGAACAGAGACACCATCCCCATGCCACATTTTCAAAGCTTTAAACCTGACAGCTGCTAATCCTTCTTTATGGTTTGGAACCAGATACTCCTTTTTTGTAATAGCGTTGTTTTCATTTGTCTCGGTTCCTTCTGAAGATATCCCCAAATCTTGCATTGTCAAATATGCCCTTATTTGGGCATAACTTATCTGACATCAGTTAAGCAAAAGGTTCACTGTTCTGATTAATGGAAAAATGAATGAAAAGCAGAATTCTAGTCCATAAAGTATTTTAGAATGCAGAGTAATGCTGCATAAAAGTCTAGTTATGGTTCTGCTTGTATAATTGCATTTCTAAAATTACATCCATGCGTAATTGACAAACCTCACCTCTTTTGGTAATTCGTCTTTAATAGGCTTCAATCTGTCTCTTGAGCCAACTTTCAAAATGGCACCCTGAATATCTGCAGACAGCTCACGGGTCAGTCCAATTTCCTCACAGAATCTGGTCCAATCAATTCTACATCCCTCTTTTGCAGCATCGAGAATATACTCAGCGACAGTTTGTTCTTTTCTTGGATGTGATTTACCAGGGAACTCCTACAGGTATAAATCCAAAATAAAATGGATAAGGGCTTGCAACAAAATAAAAACAAGCATGTATGTTAAGCGGTAAAAATCAAGTCACGGCTGTGATTGCTTACAAGACTTGCAGCAATTTTCTGAACAGAGACACAATCCCCATGCCACATTTTCAAAGCTTTAAACCTGACAGCCGCTAATCCTTCTTTATGGTTTGGAACCAGATACTCCTTTTTTGTAATAGCGTTGTTTACATTTGTCTCAGTTCCTTCTGAAGATATCCCCAAATCTTGCATTGTCAAATATGCCCTTATTTGGGCATAACTAATCTGACATCAGTTAAGCAAAAGGTTCACTGTTCTGATTAATGCAAAAATGAAAGGAAAAGCAGAATTCTAGTCCATAAAGTATTTTAGAATGCAGAGTAATGCTGCATAAAAGTCTAGTTATGGTTCTGCTTGTATAATTGCATTTCTAAAATTACATCCATGCATAATTGACAAACCTCACCTCTTTTGGTAATTCGTTTTTAATAGGCTTCAATCTGTCTCTTGAGCCAACTTTCAAAATGGCACCCTGAATATCTGTAGACAGCTCACAGGTCAGTCCAATCTCCTCACAGAATCTGGTCCAATCAATTCTACATCCCTCTTTTGCAGCATCGAGAATATACTCAGCGACAGTTTGTTCTTTTCTTGGATGTGATTTACCAGGGAAATCCTACAGGCATAAATCCAAAATAAAATGGATAAAGATAAAGGCTTGCAACAAAATAAAAAACAAGCATGTATGTTAAGCGGATAAAGATCAAGTCACAGCTGTGAATGCTTACAAGACTTGCAGCAATTTTCTGAACAGAGAGACCATCCCCATGCCACATTTTCAAAGATTTAAACCTGACAGCTGCTAATTCTTCTTTAAGGTTTGGAACCGGATACACATTTTTTGTACTAGCGTTGTTTTCATTCGTATCAGTTCCTTCTGCAGATATCCCTAAATCTTGCATTGTCAAATATGCCTTTATTTGGGCATAACTTATCTGACATCAGTTAATCAAAAGGTTCACTGTTCTGATTAATGAAAAAATAAATGAAAAGCTGAATTCTAGTCCATAAAGTATTTTAGAATGCAGAGTCATACTACATTAAAGTCTATTTATGGTGCTGCTTGTATAATTGCATTTTTAAAATTACATCCATGAGTAATTGATAAACCTCACCTCTTTTGGTAATTCGTCTTTAATTGGCCTCAATCTGTCTCTTGAGCCAACTTTCAAAATGGCACCATGAATATCTGTAGACAGCTCACGGGTCAGTCCAATCTCCTCACAGAATCTGGTCCAATCAATTCTACATCCCTCTTTTGCAGCATTGAGAATATACTCAAAGACAGTTTGTCCTTTACTTGGATGTGATTTACCAGGGAAATCCTACAGGCATATATCCAAAATAAAATGGATAAGGGCTTGCAACAAAATAAAAACAAGCATGTATGTTAAGAGGATAAAGATCAAGACACGGCTGTGATTGCTTACAAGACTTGCAGCAATTTTCTGAACTGACACACCATCCCCATGCCACATTTTCAAGGCTTTAGACCTGACAGAAGCTAATTCTTCTTTATGGTTTGGAACCGGATACACCTTTTTTTTAATAGCGTTGTTTACATTTGTCTCGGTTCCTTCTGCAGATATCCCCAAATCTTGCATTGCCAAATATGCCCTTATTTGGGCATAACTTATCTGACATCAGTTAAGCAAAAGGTTCACTGTTCTGATTAATGGAAAAATGAATGAAAAGCAGAATTCTAGTCCATAAAGTATTTTAGAATGCAGAGTAATGCTGCATAAAAGTCTAGTTATGTTTCTGCTTGTATAATTGCATTACTAAAATTACATCCGTGCGTAGTTGACAAACCTCACCTCTTTTGGTAATTCATTTTTAATAGGCTTCAATCTGTCTCTTGACCCAACTTTCAAAATTGCACCCTGAATATCTGTAGACAGCTCACGGGTCAGTCCAATCTCCTCACAGAATCTGGTCCAATCAATTCTACATCCCTCTTTTGCAGCATCGAGAATATACTCAACGACAGTTTGTTCTTTTCTTGGATGTGATTTACCAGGGAAATCCTACAGGCATAAATCCAAAATAAAATGGATAAAGGTAAAGGCTTGCAACAAAATAAAAACACAAGCATGTAGGTTAAGCAGATAAAGATCAAGTCACAGCTGTGATTGCTTACAAGACTTGCAGCAATTTTCTGAACAGAGAGACCATCCCCATGCCACATTTTCAAAGCTACCTTTTTTGAAATACCGTTGTGTACATCGTCCACATCCAAAAATAAGTTTATGCTTTGTGACAGATGTCGAATACTTTGAAGAAAATGATCCCCGCGCATTTTTAAAAAGTGCTGCAACGTCATTGAAGCTTTACTTTAGTCATAGGAGAATGATTTGAGGAAAAAAAGGCTTATTCATAGAGAGGATATTCTCATGATAATCTTCAAGTATGTTTATGATGTTCTCTTGATGATCTTTAAGTCATGCTTATCTGAAGAGTCACATAAAGGTTTAGTAAAGGAGAAAAGGCTGTTGTCATAGTCTTTAAGCAAGGCTAATCTGAGAAGAAAAGCTCCTCACGCCAAGACTTAACCAAGGAGAAGAAATCCTTGCCATGTATACACTGATGGCAAGACTTGTCCACAGAGAGGAGGTCCTCAGAAATAGATTCTTGTTTAGAGGACAGAACCAGTTGAAGATCATATGCCTACAAAGAAGTTGACGAGACTAGAAATAAAGATTACCAGCTAGAGGCAGAGATCATCAGATTTTAAAAATAGAGGCACTACTAGAGGAAGAGTTCACCAATTAAGAGGTCAACCTTGAGACCCTTATGTGGCAATGTGCAGGTGCCTCATTATCATCACAACTTCTTATACAGGATGGACTGAGCTCAAATATCAAATTGATGCAGGAGAGGAAGAAGAGAAGGAGATCACCAAGAAGAGAGAATAAGAGGAGATAGAGAAATGAACAGAGGAGAACATGAATTGGGGAAGAAAGATCTGTAATACTCAAATAATCATTAATCATTCATCAAAGCATGAAAAACTATCTTATAAGATATATGTACAGGCAAACTCCAATTATAAATATTACAGAACTGCAAAAATTACAAATAATAAAACCTTAGAATTAAGGGAAAATCCTTAAAAAAAAGAAACAAAATAATCCTAAATATGTTCCTCTCTGTCCTTGCCCCTGTGCCTAAAGTAAGTGCGAAAAATGTGTGGTGCATGTGAGTTGGAATCCCATCCTCACTTCCATCGGCATGTTTCTTTGCTTCTCAAAAATCCTCAAGTCTCCTAACAAAAATACAATATCCAGAAACAGTCTCTTAAATGTTGTATTGAATCAATTTGTGTAGCCAACCCTGAACTCTCATATGTCTGAGCTTCGAAAACAAGTCTAGCTTGAAACCCCCAAGTATTTGTTTGAATGACAGACTCAGGATGAACACTCTTTAGAGCTCAAAAATTCATAAGGCAAGCAATATGTAGCCGAGTAAAGATTAAAGTTTTAGTCTTCGCTAGCAACTAATAACATCTCACTCATTATGATATACCTGGTTAACACCATCAACATTCGCTAGCCTCGTTGTCAGTGCCATCCTTTTCAATGTTTGATAACCACATCCACATATAGCATATCTGCAAAGTAGAAAAAATTGACTGATAGGAAAAAGAAAAGTGTATGTGTTGATTGGATAATAGTTGTTCCTAAGAAGTCAGAAAGTGAATTACACTAAGATGTTGGCATGTTGATAGAATAACAATAACTTACGGAGCAGTTCCGGTGGCTCTTGCAAGCTTCATTCTTTCTTCCAAAAGATTGGTATAGAGCTGTGTCTCAGCCTGATTAAGGAAATAACACACACGAAAAGGAATGCGAAATGAAAGAAAGAACAAACTTACCACTTCCAGAGGCCATAACTACCAAACAATCTTTTCCCTCTAAAATTTTCTGAATAATCTCTTTCTGGTATGGACGAAAGGTCGAATACCCAAAAACAATTCTGTAACAGAATACAGTGAAAAGTAAAATGTCATTTTCGTAATTTCAAGAATCGTACATCTATATACAGTAAATCATATACGCATGATGATTTAGTTTGCTATAAAAAGGTTTGATGAAACAATAATGTAATGCAATATGAAAGAAAATTAACAATGGTGACTATAAAAATAATAATCCAGAAGGTGGTTTCCCGAGAAAATATAAGAAAATAGACTTGAGAGCGAACTCCATTTTCTTTGCTCAAAGAGGAAATACCAGAAGATATCAAGAAACAAAGGGTTCGATGATACGGCGTCTGTGTCTTATATATATGGAAAATCTCTGCTGCCCAACAGTGCATCTGTTCAGTCTGTGAGGATGTTTTGGGGAAAAATTGGAATGTCAACTTGCCCTAGGCATGTAGGACACCCTTCCCATGTTATTTGTTCATTTTAAAATTTTTTACTCACAATTTTTATTATGAATTAAATTAACAAAATAGATATCTAATTTGATATATAGTTAATATATAAGTATATAAAAAAGAATATAACTAAAAATAATCTAAAATGATTCAAAAATAAATGGTAACATTGAATCAAAGTTTTCGAAATAAATAATTAATCTAGGACGGAAATAGTATCCTAAACCATCTTCACTGGTTAAAACGTTATATCTAACTTTTTCAGAAGTGCATCTCAAATGGAACGAAGGATTCAGATCTCAGAAGTTATATATATATATATATATATACTCAGTGTGTGTATATAGAGAGAGGAGCTGAAATAAAATCTCCTCACGTGAACATCATATTTAGTTTAATATTTTTGTTAGGTGCATCTCAAATTGAAGATGTTCCATTTGAGAGGCTGCATTTCAAATTGAACATAATATAAATTATTATCCCACTTGAGAGGATTCGGAATTACTATTCCACTTGAGATGATTTGAATCCCGAAGTTGTATATACAGCTTAGGGGTTTCCACTCCTTCATTCCAACCGTAACACTTCCGCTACAAGCAGATCATCGTTTTGCTGTGTTACCCTTCCAATTTAAAAAGGCAATTTTGTGTTTGGTTTCCCCTTTAATGCTATTCTCGTTTAATACTAAGTGGGTTTGTAAATAAAATAAAATAATAATGAGCCGGTGAATTAATTCCGTCACAATCATTGATTAATAATGAGTCACTGAATTAATTCCTTCATGAATAGATGGTCAATAGGTGGGCAGTGTTGTTCAAATGGTAAAAGGCAGACCTTTAATGCCCCACACTATACTCTTTAGTTCCAATTCCCGTTTATATATATATCACACATTGATTTTTACGTTTAATATTATCCTGTTTAATTAGTAATAAAATAATTCATTCCTTAGAAAATAGTAACACACTATTTACTAATGATTATATGTATCATTAGCCTGGTTTCGTGGCCAATTCTTTTTTCTACAGCAAATCTGAGAGCCATGGAAGCAAATTACAATGAATGCAATGAAAAACGCTCCAGCTATGTTTAACAAGTCTTGGGTATTTGGAAATATTTTCTTTTGTTGTAAAATGACTTGAGATATAAAAGAATTCAGATAGTCGCATCTTATTTTTGTTCAATACCATCCTCCTCTTCTTTTTTTCTTACTTATTAACCAAAAACGATGGTAATTCTCAATCATATATTGGTATTACTATTGAAATTGGAGGGGAATCAATCTTCCAAGCAATTGGCTTGAAGTACGAAAATCTAATAAAACACTATATATTATCAACTATTATGTATCATTGAAATGACAAAAAAAAAAAAAACACAATTTTTTTTTTTCTTTTCTTATATACTACTGATTTTCTATTTTTTGTATTATATACCCCTAAAAGTTTAGAATTGCCCCTACTAAAATTACAGAAAAATCATACTATTACCCCCACAAAATACCATCATTTTCTTTAGATGAAATTCAATCATCATCGAACACCTTGTGTAATCCAAGATTTTCACAAGTTAGGCCGCTATCAATGATTCAGATCTTTATTTTCTATAGTGTAAAATACTGCCACTGAGATGAACAAAGCATGACACCCGAGCAATTTTTCATTAAAAAAAAAAAACACATTCGCACTGGATTTTCAATTTCGGGAGAAACCATATCACAATTAAGTGACAAGAAATCCTTGCCCCTTTATGCATAACTATATTACATTAGCTTATACAGACCATTTTTCTTAAATACTAAAAAATCACCGCTGGTCTATTAGTAATAAGACCGGTAATTATTTCCTTCATAGTTTGGTCGAAGTAAAAAAAATTATAACATAGCTAAAGCTTTGTTTGGATAAATATTTTTTTTGCTATGCCCTAGGGTCGTTTGGATAAATATGAGAGAAAATAAAAGAATGGCTATTATAAGAGAAAGGAAGTAAAAATATATATATATAGTAATAACCTCTGTTCATATTTAAATAAATTATGAAAGAAAAAAAAAATGATATTATTCTTTGTTTAAAATTTATAGAAAATTAAAAAAGTAAGGATAACACCTAAATATAGCAAACCATTAGTAACATATATCATTTGTTGTATTTTTCAGTGATATAGCATTAGTAACATCTGTCGGTATTATCCAGTGATTTTAGTAGGAAGAGTATCCAAATTGCGGCACACCACCCCTCCCGTAGTTTTAATACCAATGAATTTCTTATCCTAATCAAAGATTAAGTTGATGGAATATTTTCCCTCAAGAGGGAGGAAAAAAATCAGAGAGAAGATTTTGATCAAATTAGGGCACCATATTCATTTCAGGATCAGAGGTTTCGTGACCGATTCTTTTTCTCTACAACAAATCCGAAATCCATGGAAGCAAATACAATGCAATGAAAAACACTCGAGCTATGTTTAACAGGTCTTGGGTGGTCTTCAAAGTACTCAAGGCATTTTAGTTATTCAAGTATAGGGGGGAAAGAAAGATGTACAAAGATGATAGGAATCTTGACTGCCATATCTGTTATTGATCAAGTACTACCTGAATTCTTTCCTCCAACTTAGTGATCTTTTATGTGAACCACTGAATCCAACTTTCACTGAATTTATGACAAAAAATTTCATCATTACCTCATGGGATGGAGCCAATTGAAGCCAATACCACCAGCTGCTATGTCCCTCTGAGGATTTTCGGATCAACGCATTCATTGAGAACTCAAAACACCGGAGGGGTAAAGGCAAAGTACTCCATAGACGGGTAATGGTGGTAACAGAAACATATGCTAAAAGCAGGTTTCCTCAATGAATTCACTAGTTTTACTTCTGCACAATGCATTCATGCGAAAAATAACCAGAGAGAGGAAAGCAAAGTACTCCATAGACCATAGTGGTGACAGAAACATATGCTGAAAGCAAGGGAATACACCTGAAGCAAATAAAAAATACAATCTCTTTTGTGCTGCTGAAAGAAGGTTACATACAACCAAAAGCACCTCAACTGCCAACGAACTGAAAATTTAAAATCTAATAATATACTTGAACCTATTTCTGAAAATAAGTTCATTATTCAATTGGCCAAGATACTCATCAAATGTGCTAGGAGGTGACTTGCTAGGAACTGAATAAACTATATATTGCATCACCAGTAAATATTAAACTGTGTCCCTATAACCAAAGCAATGTACAACTATGGAAGTAGTTGGTACAATGGCACAAAACAGCCATTGCTTTGGCATACGTATTTATTGGTGGCTACAACAGCGGCCTATTGAGACATCTATGAGAAAAGCAATCTGTATTCATGTGCCTCTTGACACATTTCTTCAGGACTGCGGTCCTTCCTTTCCTTATCCAAGTCGAGCTTCTGTTTTAGTTCCTTCTCCTTCTCGTCTATCTATATCATGAATTGACAAGCAGACAACCAACCAGTACAAAATTTCTTCAGCAAGAGTTAAAATGGAGATAATCAATAGAAAGCACTCGTGAAATTTTTTTATCTTACAGCATCATAGATTTCGTCATTTTTCTCGAAGTCACCACCTTTACGTGGGATGATGTGGATATGAACATGAGGAACAGTCTGCCCTGCCTGGGGGCCATCCTAAGGTACCAAACAAAGATCAAGAAGTTAAAATCTAAAATGACACAAACCATTCATTATCAAATATTAATGCACCAGTAGCAGTCGAAGATTTTTTTAAAAGAAATGATACATTTTTTTTTTGATAAGTAAAATATATTAGAAAAACGTTCAAAAGGGGAACGCGTCCCTAATACAGAAAAACAAAAACCCTAAGGAAAAAGAACTGATACATAAGGTGCAATGGATCAAACCAGGTTGGATCTAAAATAGTGGAATTTGATTGGTTAACTGGCAGAACTGGGAACTTTAAATCTCAGCCAAAAGTCATCAAACTGTTTTTGGCTTTAATTATGGATTACTCTTTTTTCTTCTTATTACCATATTTATTGAGGGCTATGCAACGGGTAATCCATTAATATAGACAAAGGACGATTCAGCAGTCCTCCCAATCCCAGAGGGCATGATTCAACTTTCAAGCCCAGGTCCTGGGACTGTTCCCTATTGACCTAATACAACCACATCTAGAGCAACTTGGCATTGACTTTGTCCATTTTCTGACTCAACTACTTGCCAGTACAAATATGAATCAAATAATGTTTCATGATAATCACAAATCTACCATTGTTTTAGAGGGGAATTTTATTGAAAAATAGGGGTGGGATTTAATAAAGGTGAGGAAATGTCTAGTTGATAAATGCAGATTTTTTCGTTGAGGCTCAGTAATATCAATTTGTGTAATTATCCCAATTGGATTTCATGGATTGTACACTTGTTGAAAAAAAAAGGGGGAAAGAAATAAAGAAAACAACTAATTGAATAATGAGTTCTAGTATTGCAGCTGTCTTACTTGGATTGTAAGTGTAAGTGAAGATGCTTTGTGGTGGTATTCAAGCCGACTGCCAACCTTTTGTGCTGTAAGCCATAAATCACTGGTCTCGTCAACTGTGAGATCAATAAAGCGCTTCACTTCACGCCTTGGGCAAACAAGCACATGTACTCAAAGTCAAGTCAACCAACTGATAGGATTGAAGTTCAGAAATTGCATTACTAGATTAAGGTCATAATCTCATATTTGATGGAATCAAGCAACAATAATTTAACCTGAATTATGATATGTTTGTACACAACTTATGCAGACAGAGTTTAGCACAAAGACAACGGGATTTTGTTCATCTCCTTTAGGCAAACACACTGTGACTTCTATATTTGAGTCCTTGCTTCACTAACTGAAGTTGGTTCCTCACAAACACCACTAGCTAGGCGCGGTTCCTTCCCCGCCCTAGGAGTCAGTCCGTTTTCTCATGGGGAAAGCCTTAATCTCGTTTAGTTCGAACGTCAGCCACATGAGTCATGGGGTTGTAGGGACAACTTCTAGAGAGAAAAAAACGGACAGACATATATGTACAAGTATTGACCAGTAAAAAGGATCATATAGAACATCATGAATATTAATGTCGGTTCAAATTTTCAAACATTACATGTCAAACTGCTCTTGCGCCCCAAATTCACTCCGTGTGTGTGTGTGTGTGTGCGCGCGCGCGCGTGCACGCGCGTATGTAGAATGCTAAAAATCAACTCTTAACTCTCTAACACTATAATGCTTAAAACTCACCCGCAGGTGAGGCCCAACCCATGCCTTTACTTAAAATCAGCCTCAACAACAGACTCAAAGATCAAGTTCGTGATGAAAATAGCTTATGCTCCATGACTGTCATATTGGAGAATGCTCTGAAAAGCACCATAATGGCAGCCAACAATCACGACTGAAATAGCAGATTAAATTAATGAGCTCAATCCGAACAAAACGCCTAGCTAGATCAATGCATTGCATAAATATACAAATATGTGACCCATCAAAGAACTGCTTGAACTGGTTCTGCCCCATTATAACTGTGCGCACACCCCAATCAATGTAATCAGAATGCATAATGTCGTGGAACATCAATCTGTAAAAGTGTGATATAAAAATAGCAAAAGGATATGACCTGCAAAAACAAAGAGAAGTAAATCACACAATCAGATATTAATGACTATTTCGTGGTTCTTGAAAACAAACATCAATATAGGACTGATTTTTTTTTTTTTCTCTCTCTCTCTCTCTCTTTTTTCTCTTTTGGCCTGACAGTGATAATTGGGATGTCACATCAGCAGAACCAGCCCATGATAATGGTCTCTCACTCTCTCCCATTGGTTTATTATCCATGTTTATATATAAAAGTTAAAATAAAATAAAAATCCCAATTCATAGTTGAATGTAGCAAGTTGACACAACTATGATAGTTAAAAAAATATATAATGACACAACTATGATGAATGTTATCTTTCAACCAAGGATAGGGGCATCAAACATTCAAGGTTACATGCCAATTTCTTTTTTTGCCACATATCGAGAATCAGTCTCTCTTATTTTCTCATAACCTTACAATTAATCAAATTTACTTAATGCAACCTGCATTGAGTGATAGAAACAATTTGCCCAAAACATAATTCATATTTTATAACAAAACCATAAACATGAGATAATCACGTTCATTTGTCATCAAAATAATGCAAAACAAACCCTATGAAAACCCTAAATTAGTCCACCAGCAGCGCCATTATCTGATGTAGGCACAAAATTACATACACTGCTACGCAAATTGAACTCAAGTGTGTGTGCACGCATATAAATAGACAGACGTATTATGTATTATGTATTATATAGTTTACCAGGAATAATAGGGCGAAGGTTGACCATGGCGTAGGAGAGATCGGTAGAGTAGAAGACTTCTTTGTGGTGAATCTTGTAAGGTCCGAATGTGTAATACTCCGACTCCATCTGTGTGCATTTTCAAGTGTTTGTGAATGAAATTAGGTTAACAGCGAAGTAACTGAAATATGCGTTTTGTTTGATACACTTGCCTTTCGGTGTATGTAACTGGACGAAGACGAGGCTCTGATTGTGTGGAAGCGATGACCAGAGGCGGCCTTTGTGGTGTTGATGGCGGCGGAGGTGGCGATGGGGCGGAGGCCTCTGGATGAGCACAGTGCAATAAACCCCGCGGAAGAGAGTGAAGGCAAAAGCAACTTTGCCACCATTTACTTTAGAACTGCTTTCTCAGAATGATGTTCTCCAGCAGTATAATTAAGGATCCGAATCCGTTTTCTTTTGATCCGATATAAGTTTCATCCAACAAAAACAATTATTGATATTAGGGGGTGAGATTTGACCCGCAAAGGAGTAGGCCTAAGTCACGTAATTTTTCTCAATTAATGTCGTTCACATGTTCTGCGCTCCAACTTTCACACTCCACGCGAGCTCTGTCCAATTTCTACTATTTGTTAATTAATTTTGTTGCTCTCGCATTTCCATTCTTGTTTTATGTGACTTATAGTAGGCCATTCCAAATCTAACATGGGATTGGCTAAAACATGCTTTAAAGAGAGCTTGCACGCTAACAGTTGTGTTAACATTGGTGAAAATCTAAATAAATCATTAATATTTCTTGCAATTCATTGATTAAATTGGAAAGTTCATGATAAGAGACAATTTATCATGCCATTCCTATTACTCCTACCATCCCATATCATATTAGTAATTCATTATTTTATTTTTATATGTCCCAAATTAGTTGTCCTCTCTGAAAAGTCAAAGTATCTTTTTTTTTTATATTTCCATCATTGTCCTTTATTTTTTAAAAAAATTTCAAATTTTGCAACTAAATATATTTAAATTAAAAAGGACAATTTGATAATTTTAAAAGAGGATAATGCATTAATTGTATGTCTCCTTAAAAACTCTAATTTCTAAATATGGACTTCTATTGTGGAACGGAGGGAGTACTAATTTGGAATATATTTTTAATCAATATACCATTTCAACCTCCACGAAGCAAACAGAGTACCGACTCCACCCTTCTCATTCCGTTTAATGACGTGGTAAGCCGGATTAAAAAGAGACAAGTTGTGCCGACAGTGAAAGAACATAAGGTTTTTAACTTGAAAAAGTCAAACACCGACAAGAATATTAAAAAGATAAAAATAAAATGCTATCTCCGTCCCACAATAGATGTTCATTTTTAAAAATTAAAGTTTTTAAGGGGACATGCAATTAATGCATTGTTCCCTTTTAAAATTACTAAATTGTCCTTTTTAATTTAAATATATATAGTTAAAAAGTTTGAAATTTTTTAAAAGGATAAAAGACAATAATGAAAATATAAATAACAGATACTTTGACATTTCAAAGAGGACAACTAATTTGGGACATGCAAAAGGGGTAAAATGGATTATTATTATTATGGGACGGAGGGAGTATTTGTTAAGAAGAATAAAAAAGACGTATCCCTTTGCATGCCAAAAAATAAAAACTTACGAGGAGTAAATGAAAGAAAATAATTATAATAAACAAAAACCATATATACATATGCAATTACACGTATCTATAAAATCTTGGGAGCACTACGAGATAGATATGGGAAGAAAAAACAGGTAATGTCGCAAGATCTCTATTATTTCTTTATCGTTTAGATCTTTGTCGGGCGTTGGACGATGCCACAGACTCGTAACTTCAAATATAGAGTGAAGGGGCGTCATAGTTTCAGTTTTAGTTTTTAGACAACATCCATTTTATATTTCTTTACTCTTTAGATGATTCCGTTATATCAATAGAGACCCTACATATTTCTAACTCTTAACTAGTTGAGAGTCAACCAACTGAATACGGAACCGTAACATATCATCAATAATATATATATATAAAGGTATCATATAAATATTTTCACACTTTAAAGGCACATTTTAACATTTTAAAGGGCATATTTATATTTTAAACATAGAACAATGCTTGTATCCTATGTAGGGAGGACTTCATCCTCCCTGCTGACGCGGCCTTCTCCTTTGCTGACACCTGTCCAAAAAAATAATAATAATAAAGTCCATTTGTTCGGGTTAAACCTATTTCTTGTAATCACTCTCTTTTCTCTCTCTTGTGTTTTATGAAACAAATCTCAACACATCAACCACTTTTAATAAAATGAAGCAAGCTATCAACAGAGATTGAGATTTTAATAAAAATTGAACAGAAACCACAATTAGAGGTAAAAACATGGCAATTTCATTAAAAACCAGATATTTGCAATCCCATGACAGAATCACAATTACAGCAATTTAAAACACCTAATATTGTTAACTTCTAAAACCACTATTTACAAAAACAACTTTGTTTTAAAAAACCCCCCAAATTATAACTGATAATCAACCACCGAATCCATACAGAGTCTTACCCTACCTCTCTAAAGCATAAACCATGTCCAAGGTGGTCACCGTCTTCCTCCTAGCATGCTCGGTGTAGGTCACGGCATCGCGAATGACGTGCTCGAGGAAGATCTTGAGAACTCCACGAGTCTCCTCGTAGATCAACCCGTTGATCCTCTTCACACCACTTCTTCTGGCCAGACGGCGGATCGCTGGCTTCATAATGCTCTGGATGTTGTCCCGGATAACTTTCCGGTGATGTTTGGCACCTCCCGTGCCCAAGCCCTTTCTGCCTTTGCTTCTTCTGGATTAAAACTTTTAGATCTCTTTTTGAAACTCAAGCAGATTAAAGATTAAGATGGAGGAGAGAGAGAGAGATAGATGGGAAGATTAGAATGGATTTGTTGTAGCGAATTGAAGGACTGAGTTCTAATTAAGTTGTATCGTTGAGAGAAAGAGAGAGAAGAGAGTGATTACGAGAAACGAGTTTAACCCGAACAAATGGGAATTGACTGTTTTTTTTTATTTTGGACAGGTGTCAGTAAGGGAGAAGGCCACATTAGCAGGAAGGATAAAGTACGCATAATACAAACATTGTTCTTAAACACACACATATAATATATATAGCTGGGACAAGTTAAACACTAAATCCATCCCAGCCTTGAATCCGAGGTGCGTTTTTTATTTAAATTATCATTACCTCCCTTATTTCTTCTAGGAGCCCACCAAATCTGTCTCATTAAAGATGGGGCGAAAACCTTTTTTGGGTCGAGGAATTTGCCACCTTAAACTAAAATGTCAAATAAAACGTATCTCAATTTATGTGATATTGCACGAATTGTATTGTTGTTCAAAATATTTCTAACCTTTTAATAGATAAACTTTAACCTACTAATAGATAAATATAGAAAAAGGTTAAAATATATAACTATTTATATGATATGAAATAAAATCAGTTGTATCACATGACTAGTATGATTTTTTCGGAACTTTGGGTGATGTTTGTATTTTATATTTTTTAACTAAAATTCAATTATCATAAATTAGCAAGAGATATGTTAATACCGATGATACTATAATTAGTGTAATTTTAATTTTATTTTACATAAATATTAAAAATTAAAAATTTATAAACTTTTCTTGTATTTCAAATTTTCAGATTTAGTAAAAGATTTGCCAAAATTATGCAAAAAAAATAAATTAAAATTGGGCTCCAAAGATTAAACCCACTCCCATGAACCTTGGATAATTTATTTTCTAAGATTTGTTTGTAACTTTTTAGAATTTTGCATTGAAATTTTTAAACAATTTTTACTTAGCAGTATTTTAACCCAAAATTAACTGAAGATCAACTTGATTTTTAGCTTGATTTCTTTGACTGGGCTTAACCAAATTTTTTTTTGTGAAACTGTATGTGTGTATAAATAGGGTAAGGGTTTTTATCTACAAAAATTGAACTATTGTGAAAATTTTATATAATTTGACCGAATTAGATCAATTAAGCCAAATCGACTAACCCGACCATGATAGGATCGATATTTCAACCCGCCCGATGTGCACCCCAAGCCCATTTATTTGAGCACCATCATGAATCAAACCCATCCAAGTTGAAGGGTCTGAAAAAATAGGAAATAAAAAACGCTATGAAAAGGAAAATCTATATAATTGGGGCCCTGAAAAAAAACACATAAAACTAAGCGGGACGAACACCTAATTATCCACAAACCAAATCCACATTCCCAGTCTCAGCAGCAACAGATAGTTAAGCCCTAACTGCGGAGAGGGAGGGAGAGAGAGTGGCAATGGCGTGTGCGAGTACTTCAGCTAATACTACATGGAGTATGTCGTCTCTCAGATCAGCCCTTCCTTCCGTCCCCAAAAATCCTCCTTCAGTACGCTTCTCGGTGGTTCCATCTTTACCATCTTCTCGTCTCATCCTCTCTCAGCCCAAACCCACATCTCTCGGCTCCTTCGTCGGCCTCGCTCCTTTTAACCCCCTTCTCTCCCTCATTTCCGAAGGTACATTCCCATATTATATATACATATATGTGTCTGTAGGTTTATTATTCTAGTTGCACATCTGCATTTTAACTGCAATCGTTGTCTTACTTTGCTGGAACAATTTCTGCGTTAGTTGTGAATTTGATGTGTGATACGTGTTTGTCTTGTTCAATGAGGTGATATTGGCAGTGCCATTTGCAATTTTTCTGGTGATGTATTGCCTAGATAGACTGGAATTCTAAGTCATGATTCAAGAACCAAAACCCCTATAATTGTTACTAGTTTTAGTATGTATTTGTCTTTTATTTGCAATACATGTTCACGTTTTGCTAGATGCCACTTCACTGATGCTGCGTTTGGGTGTGCCTCCTCCAACTTCAATTCCAGGATGCCTATTCGGCACTACCAAATGAAGCTTGCCTTTAGTTGGTCCGCCCCCATATGTCGTGTGCGTGTGTATGCATCTGTCCATACTTATATCTTGCTTCTTGTATTCACAGTGAAAAATTTGGTTAAGTGACAAATTTGGTTACGATGCAGGGCTATTAGAATAGTATTTGGGATGGAAAATGATTTTGGCATGAGGGGGTATTCAAGAACCTCAGGCTGATTATGTCCCACTTACAAAATCAAAGGGGCCTGAGGTGCTCGGCTAGCCTTTTCAGCTTACTCCCTCTGCCCCAATAGCACAACTCATTTGGAATACATGGGAGAAAAATTCAAGATGAATACAAGAGTGCTTGTAAAGATAAAAAAAAAAGATATGTTGCTGTCTATACTTATTCAGATTATTCTGAAATTCTGATAAAAATCGTACCAGAATTTGTTGCGATATCTGGTGATTTGTTGTCTTTGTTTATTCAGATTATTTTGAAATTCTGATAAAAATAGTAACAGGGTATTTGTGAAATTTTAGAAACTAATTCAATTATTGGAATAAACTATAAAGGGTGTTGTTCCAGAATAATTTGAAAAATTGATAGCTGACACCATGCTTGCACTACATGAATTTGGTTTTTCTATTATTGTGTGAAGATGGGAATTTCTGAACCTTGAGAGCTACATAAATTTGTCTCTTATTTATTTTATTATTTTTTCTGTGGCCATAAACAACTAACAAAGTGATTATCAAGTTTTGTTCAGTGTTGCATTGAACTTGCAACAATATACATGGGTCATCTGCTGTCCGAATTAACTTGCCTAGTCCACTTCTTTCTGGATTATTCATAAATTGTAGTTTGAACTTTTTACAGCCGCTCTATTCTATTACTTAAGGCATATATCCCAATTTGATTTAAATCCCAGAACTAAGCATTTGAGAAAAATTTCACTCACGCGACTGATTTTGTGGCAGCTGTTGTCAAATGCCAGGTTTTTCTTTGCATAGTTTATTCTGTTCTCAGTTTTCCCTGCCTGCATGATTAGAATTTTCTTTAATCTATCTGCAAGTACATTTGCTTGCCTATTCAGAATATTGTTCAATCACTTATTGCAGGGTTCACTAGCTTTGAGCATAACTTCACCATTGTTGACAATGGGGGGCGGATTTTTGCAATGAGACATGGGAAGCGAGTTCCGAAACTCAATAGGCCACCTGACCAACGCCGGGCACTTCTTCGGGGCCTAACGACACAGCTCTTGAAGTTTGGACGCATAAAAACTACAAGAGCAAGGGCGAGTGCCATGAGAAAACATGTCGATAAGATGATTACATTGGCCAAAGATGGATCTCTTCATAAAAGAAGACAAGCTCTTGGCTTCATTTATGAAAAGCAAATTGTGCATGCATTGTTTGCTGAGGTCCCAGAAAGATACGGGGACAGAAATGGAGGGTATACAAGAATAATCAGAACCCTCCCAAGACGAGGAGACAATGCACCGATGGCCTACATTGAGCTTGTTTAGATATCTTGTTGTATTTCACATGCCAAGTTGTTTTGTAATTAAATTCCCATCACTTTATGCACCTTCTGATGCAAACTATTCTGGCTAAATTTGTTTTTGCTTGGTGCTGCGTTTTATTTTGTCTTATTATGGTTTTCAAGATCAACTATATTTGAGATTGATTAATTTTGCAAATGTATATATGCTTGTGGTACACAATTATTAGTTTGTTTGTCTAACCATACTTTGCTTGTTGCTGATTTTGATAGGGATTTAAGTTTTAAATTGCTGATCACTGGTTTACACTCCATTATATGTGGTTATGTATAGTGTTTTATGATGATCAGTTGTTCTATTCCTGATCAAGTCAGGATTATTGTTTTATAGGCCACTCTTTATAATTTATAATTTTCACGAGTTTTTATAGAGTTTGTGTATTTGAACTCCTCTTTCTAAGTCATGATCTGTTTCTTATTATGAGTTTTGCAGGTTCAGTTATCCCCCAAGTATTGCAATTCTCCACAATAAAGATACCTTTTCGTGAAAGACAAAAAAGATGCAACATCATGCTCACATAAGCCTCTGTTTATTTAGTACTTTGTTGATGAAATCACCAGTAAAATACACCCTAACTATTTCTTTTAGCTTATGTCTTCTCTTTCATATTGTGTATGCATCAATATTTAAAACCAAACAGCCTAATACTCCTGACCCATTACACACACACACACACACACACACACACACACAAAATGCACTGGATTGAGGTAGAGAAATTAGAAATGGAGGAGGAGGTGATGAATATGTTGATTTGGTTGATTTTTGTATGCTTGAGTGGCTTGTGTATACATGCGTATAATGTTCTGTGGGCAATGCCTGAAAGGCTTAGAGAGAAGTTGAGAAGGCAGGGCATCAGAGGTCCACCACCATTTTTTCTGATGGGCAATGTCTCAGAGATGAAAAGAATATCGTCTCATCATACTGAAGCCTCTGCTGGGTCTCTAACGGCCAACTATACCCGTTCTATATTCCCCTACTTTGAGCACTGGAGGCAAATATATGGTACCACACATACCCACACTCACCCTTCTTCTTCCTTCATATGTTTTTATTTTTATTTTTTATTATGTCATAAATAAAAAATAAAAATAAAAACATTTGAAGGAAGAAGAAGGGTGAGTGTGGGTATGTGTGGTACCCTATATAAATAATTATTTTATTCCTCATAATTGTGTTTGCATTCTTTAATGGGTGACCTAGAATTCCTCTAAAATCTCAAAAAATAGAATACCCTTGTATGTTATATGATATAAACATTTGGATTCCACATAGTTTTGTTCTGTTTTTATGGACCTTTTTTTTTGGTAGTTGATGAGTTTGGTGCTTGCTATTATGCTATATGGTGTATTTTCATTTGCTTTGGTAATGGATGGTGATGATGAGTATATGCTATATTGTAGGTGCAATATATATGTATACCACAGGAAATGGCAAAATTTGTACATCAGTGATCCTGTTGTGGTGAAGGAAATTGGCTTGTTCAAGTCATGGGACTTGGGTAAACCTGTATATCTATTACAACAACTTAAACCCTTGCTTGGATTTGTGTTTAATTTTGTTGAGCAATGTGCAATCCCATTTAGGCTAGATGAGAGTTAAAGTTTGGACTCATATTATTAGATTGAGCTAGTGTTGTACATGCTTTGATGCATGTCTAAATGAGAGCAATGTACAGGGCATGGCGGGAATAATGGTGGAGTCTGCAATGACAATGGTGAAGTCATGGGAAGATCGAATTGAAAGAGAGGGAGGACAGGCAGATATCAGGGTTGATGATGACCTGACAAACTTCTCTGCAGATACCATCTCAAAAGCTTGTTTTGGGAGCACATGTTCCAAAGGAAAACGGTTCTTTGAACTCATTAGATCACTTCAAAGGGCTATTTCTCGCACAACCATTATTGTTAGAATTCCCATTCTCAGGTGTCATTATTTATCTTCATCGTCGTCTATGCATCCTTTTCTTGAATCACTGAAGTCCTTACAGTATATGTGTGTATACATGATCAATTTGCTTAGGTATCTTCCGACCAAAACCAATATAGAGGTGTGGAAGTTAGAGAAAGAGATTGAGAAGTTGATTTTAAACCTAGTGGCAGAGGGCAGTGGAAAAAGTGAGAGGGATCTGCTTCAAACTATATTGGAAGGTGCCTATGCAGAGCAGCTTGCAAAAGAAACGGCAATTCGCTATGTAGTAGACAATTGTAACAACATCTATGTCGCAGGCCATGATACTGTGGCTAGTGTTGCAACATGGACCTTGATGCTGTTAGCTGCATACCCAGAATGGCAAACTCGGGCTCGAGCTGAAGTGAATGACAATTTTTCAAGGTCATCCACCTGATGCAGATTCGCTCCACAAGCTGAAAACTGTATTAATCTTATTAAGTTGCATTATCATCATTAGCAAGTGGAATTTGTTAAACATGTATCTGTACAAATTTGTAATGTAACTCGTTTCAGAATTTTGCAATTTAATTGACTTGATACTAAAATGAGGACTTCTACTGCTTTGCAGGTCACAATGGTGATTCAGGAGTCAATGAGGTTATACCCTCCATCTCCATTCATTTCAAGAGAGGCACTTGAGGACATAAAGTTTGGGAATATCAACATTCCAAAAGGAGTCAACCTCTGGATTCCAATCACTACGTTGCATCGGATGCCTGAAATCTGGGGAGCAGATGCTGATGAGCTCAAGCCGGAGAGGTTTGCGCGTGGCATCTTTGGTGCTTGCAGCTTTCCACAGGCTTACATACCTTTCACAACTGGCCCTCGCATATGCTTGGGACAGAAATTTGCAATGGTAGAACTTAAAATTCTTCTCTCCCTTCTTTCCAAGTTCACATTCTCTCTCTCCCCTAAGTATCATCACTCCCCTGCCTTCAGAATTACTGTGGAGCAGAAGTACAGGATGAATCTCGTAATAGAAAAAGCACAATGATTCAATTCTATTAAATGGTGATGATGAACCTTTGTAATTGGCTTTTGTTCAAATAGGCAAATTTCTCCTAGTGTCATTGATTTTGGAGATGAACAAGCCAGATGTATTTTCATCTAAAATTCCATTAATAAAATTGACTATATATTTTCCAATGAGTCCTTGGCCATTTTAGAATATAATTTAGGGTTTCAGTGGATATTGGGTGCATATTACTAACATCTGGTGAACTGCTTAACATTTGAGGTTTAATATTTTTGTGATGGGAATGGTGTTCTGATGTGGTGTTTCAGTCCTTTGTTAAATCCATAAATCAAGAAACAAAAATTTAAGGAAATGAAAAATTTTCATTATTATAACTTACAAAACATGCTAAAGAACACAAAAGCAAGCAATTGAGGAACAAGGGGCTCAAAAATGTTTGAGACGGTGACACCTCTGGTTTTGCAGCAGGGAAGATCAGTCCGCCAAAAAACCAGGTACTAATCAATATAAATAAAATATACTGATTGATATGAATGCTAGATTTACCACCCATTATTGTTGATTCTGCTACTACTGCTTTTGCAATCTCTTTATTCATCTTCTAAACAGATTTAAATGTTCAATGTCTCCTTTGCCATTCTAAGTACTACTACCACAAGAAGAGCATTGGTCAATATAAAATTTAGAGCTCTATTTGTAAATTATGGACACATTTAGGATGTATCAAACAACTATTTTGCAGTGTTTGAAATGTGTCGAGTATCCTCAGTAGCAAATGTTCCTATTAGATTCTCTCTCTGGTGATAAATCTTGATAGCGGGATTAAAAAAAAAAAAAAAAACTAGATGGTGACATGTTATTTATTCATGTGCAAAGTACACATAAATATAAAACATGCAATTGAGACGACAATAGTGGGCTTAAAAATGTTGAGATGGCAACAGCTTCTGGATTTACTTATGCTTGAGAATCTTACCAAACAATAACCCATTCTTACACCACACAAGCATCTTCAATTATTTTTTGTTAGATCAGTTTTGATTAGAATCAAATGCAATTCGACACAATATCTAAAGATACCTTTTTCACATGGATATATACTCTGCTGAACTATTATATAACTTTACTTTCAAGGTGTTCTTCTCTTTTGTATTGTGTTTGCATCAATATTTAAAACTAAACAGCCTAACACTTCTGAGTTCTGACCCATTACACACACACACACACACACACACACACACACACACTTAATAAATCCTTAGAGCAAGCACTGGAGTGAGGTAGAGAAATTAGAAATGGAGGAGGCGATGAATATGCTGATTTGGTTGATTGTTGTATGCTTGAGTAGCTTGTGTATACATGTCTATAATGTTTTGTGGGTAAGGCCTGAAAGGGTCAGAGAGAAGCTGAGTAGGCAAGGTATCAGAGGTCCACCACCATCTTTTCTGACGGGCAATGTCTCACAGATGAAAAGAATCTCGTCTGATCATATCGAAGCCTCTGCTGGGCCTCTAACAGCCAACTATGCCCTTTCTATGTTCCCCTACTTTGAGCGCTGGACGCAGATATATGGTACCACAAACCCATACTTACCCTACTAAAATTTCTCATCATATCTCATTATTTATTGATTATAACTGTGTTTGCATTCGTTAATGGGTGTCATAGCACATAATTTTGTTCTTATTTTGTACTCATCTCTTTATCTATTTCTGTAACTGATGAAATTAGAATATGCAATGTTGCAGGTCAGGTATATATGTATACCACAGGAAATGTTCAAAATTTGTACATAAGTGATCTAGGAGTGGTGAAGGAAATTAGCTTATTCAAGTCATGGGACTTGGGTAAACCTGTATATTTGTCACCACAACTTAGGTCTTTGTTAGGGGATAGTGTTGTAAGATCTAATGGGCAAGCTTGGGCTCACCAGAAGAAAATCATCGCACCAGAGTTCTTTGTGGACAAAGTCAAGGTAATTCATCGTCTCCCAGCTAGCTAGGATGGCAATGCAGTAGGTAAATTAATTTTGCAAACTCCCCCGCCTTTCCCTGCTACTATTGAATGTGTATCGGATTGAAGTATAGGCTATGTATGTATGGTATTGGTTGGCTTCCGTAACATACAACCCCATTTAGTTTTGGTGTGGGTTTAAGCATGGACATGCATTAATTTATTGATTCGATATAGCTAGTGTTGTACATAGATAGATTTAGTCTAAATGAGAGCAAGATATTTACAGGATATGGTGGGAATAATGGTGGAGTCCGCAATGACAATAGTGAAGTCATTGGAAGCTCAAGTTGAAGGAATGGGAGGAGAGGCGGATATTGGAGTTTATGATGATTTGGCAAACTTCTCCATGAATACCATCTCGAAAGCTTGTTTTGGGAGCATGTCATCCGAAGGGAAGCATGTGTTTGAACTTATTGGATCGCTTCAAAAGGCCATATCTTACACATCCAATATTGTCAGGATCCCCTTCCTCAGGTATTAATAATTTCTATATATTCATCGTTCTCATTATACATGCAACCATTAATTTCTTCTAGCATTTAAGTCTTTAACTAGCTTATGCCACCGTGCATTCGTGTTGTCCAATTTACTTAGGTATTTTCCTACCAAAACCAGTATAGAGGTGTGGAAGTTAGAGAGAGAAATTCGGGAGTTGATACTAAAGCTAGTGAAGAGTGGTAGCGGTAGAAGTGATCAGAACGATCTGCTTCAAGTTATACAGGAAGGTGCTTATGCTGAGCAGCTTGGGGAAGAAACAGCAAACTGCTATGTGGTAGACAATTGTAAAAACATCTATGTCTCAGGCCACGGGACTATGGCTGGTGTTGCAGCATGGACCTTGATGCTGCTAGCTGCATATCCAGAATGGCAGACTAGGGCTCGAGCTGAAGTGATCGACATTTTACAAGGTCACCCACCTGATGCAAATTCGCTCCTCAAGTTAAAGATGGTACTTAATTATCTCATTAATTTGTACTATTTAATTAACAAGTGGTGTTTGACAAACATGTTATTATTCAAAATTGTACGAAACAAATATATATATAATGAGTAACGACCGAGACACATTTCAGATTAAATTTTGTCAATGAATAGAACGAGGACTACTACTACTTTACAGGTGACAATGGTGATTCAGGAGACGCTGAGGCTATACCCTGCAACTCCATTCCTTGCAAGAGAAACGCTTGCAGACTTGAATTTAGGGGATATCTACATTCCAAAAGGAGTCAACATTTGGATTCCGATCACTACTTTGCATCGACTACCTGAAATTTGGGGAGAAGATGCTGATGAGTTCAAGCCGGAGAGGTTTGCACATGGCATCTATGGTGCTTGCAAGTTCCCACAGGCTTATATTCCTTTCGGGGTGGGCCCTCGTACATGCTTTGGGCAGAAATTTGCAATGGTTGAACTTAAAATTCTTGTATCTGTTCTACTTGCCAAGTTCTCACTCTCTATCTCCCCTAAGTATCTGCATTCCCCAACTTTGGACATTAGTTTGCAGCCCAAGTATGGATTGAATCTCATCGTAAAGAAAGCGTGAAGGCCTGATCATTAGATTAAGCAGAGATAATATGCCTTTACAAATTGGCCTCTGTTCAAGGATGAAAATTGTATATCTCATGCTAGTTATCTTGGAATTGATCAACAAGCTGGTTGTGTTTTACTATAAGTATATTCCTTTGCTATTCTAACTATTACCACGAGAAGAATATATATATATATATTTCTTAGTTGGTACTCACACACACATGCGCCCACTGAGCCTCCAACCTGTGATATCCCTTTGGAAACTGGCCTGTTGGTACCACAAGAAGAATATTAATCTCCTTGTCTTACATGAAAGGAGTATCTTCGAATTATTAATTTTTTGTATCCCTAGTTTCAATCAGACTCAAGTGCAACACTGAACAATCAAAAGATGCCTTTTGCATAAGGACAAGAAAAGATGCGAACCTCTTCATTCTCATAGTCTTGTTAATTAAATTTTGTTTAGTTGATCAAATGAACAAGAAATCAACTTTGCCGAACTATTTATTTCACTTAGTTCAAGGTAAGCTTCTCTATGTAAACAAGCTCTGAAGGAAGCACGGGATAGAGACAGATAGAATTCAGAAATTGAATAGATGATGATGGATACGATGATATGGTTGATAGTTGTATGCTCGATTTGCTTGTATATGCATCTTTATAATGTTTTGTGGGTGAGGCCTGAAAGAATGAGAGGGAAGTTGAGAAGGCAAGGTATCAAAGGTCCACCGCCATCTTTTCTGATGGGCAATGTCTCAGAGATGAAAAGAATCACGTCGAATCAGACAGCCTGCAGATCGGCAAATGAAGCTGTTGCTAGCTCTCCAACAGCCAACTATTCTCTTTCTATCTTCCCATACTTTGAGAGCTGGAGGCGAATATACGGTACCATTTAGATTCTCACCCTTCTTCATCCTTGCTATTCCTTATTATATTTCAATATCTATTATTTGTTATAACTGTCATTATTTTGAGTTCTAAATGCTGAAAAGTAATGTTATTATGCATTTTACATAATGACGTAACAACCCTCCTAGGCATTATTTCACTAATATGAACAAACCAAGAAATTATTTTGAATAAGATCCAGTTTCGATGATTTTGTGTTTGCATTTGGTAATTGGCACTGGGTGCTAGTATTGCTCTGAGATCTCAAACCGGAGTGCTGAGTACCTTTAGCCATTGCATCACATAAACCACAGAGACATCTCTCATGTTCCACATAATTTTTTTCTGATTCTGTATCTCTCTATTTGTTTCAGTA
Organism: Cornus florida; assembly: GCF_030987335.1. Taxonomy (NCBI): domain Eukaryota; kingdom Viridiplantae; phylum Streptophyta; class Magnoliopsida; order Cornales; family Cornaceae; genus Cornus; species Cornus florida. Next base: position 8,747,417 of record NW_026775578.1, read on the forward strand.
ATTGATGAGTTTAGAAAATGCTATATTGTAGGTCAGATATATATGTATACCACAGGAAATGTTCAGAATTTGTACATAAGTGATCCAGCGGTGTTGAAGGAAATTAGCTTATTCAAGTCACTGGACTTGGGTAGACCTGTATATGCAATACCGATAATTAAGTCCTTGTTTGGTAATGGCATTGCAAGATCCAATGGGCAAGTTTGGGCACACCAGAGGAAAGTCATTGCACCAGAGTTCTTTGTGGACAAAGTCAAGGTAAATTATCTTCTCCCAGCAAGGATGGCAGAGCATGGGTAAATTTTGATTGAGGCTATGGCCTTAAACAGAGCGAATGGAAACATGAGATTCATGTAGCCGATTCCAAGTATTTGTGAAAAGGCTTGGTTGTTATTGTTGTATATAGTGTTGTATGTACGTGCTTTGATATAGTCTAAACAAGGGAAATGTACAGGATATGGTGGGAATGATGGTGGAGTCAGCATTGACGATGGTGGAGTCAGCATTGACAATGGTGAAGTCATGGGAAGCTCAAGTTGAAGGAATGGGAGGAGAGGCAGATATTAGGGTTGACGAGGATCTGGCAAAGTTCTCCATGAATACCATCTCAAAAGCTTGTTTTGGGAGCATGCATTCCAAAGGGAAACATGTGTTTGAACTTATTAGATCACTTCAAAAGGCCATTTCTTACACATCCGTCGTTGCCAGAATTCCCTTCCTCGGGTATTAAAAATTTATGTTCATCATTGATATCATTATATATGCATCCATTATTTCTTCCAGTGTTTAATCCGTTAACTTGTGCCACCGCGCATACGTGTTGTCCAATTTACTTAGGTGTTTTCCTACGAAAACCAATATAGAGGTGTGGAAGTTAGAGAGAGAAATTCGAGAGTCAATACTAAAGCTAGTGAAGGATGGTAGTGGTAAAAGTGATCAGAAGGATCTGCTTCAAGTTATACAGGAAGGTGCTTATGCTGAGCAGCTTGGGGAAGAAACAACAAACTGCTATGTGGTGGACAATTGTAAAAGCATCTATGTTGCAGGCCACGAGACTGTGGCCAGTGTCGCGACATGGACCTTGATGCTGCTAGCTGCATTTCCAGAATGGCAAACTCAGGCTCGAGATGAAGTGATCAACATTTTTCAAGGTCACCCACCTGATGCAGATTCACTCCACAAGTTAAAAATGGTACTTAATTATCTCAGTAATTTGCATTATTTCTCTAACAAGTGGTGTTTAAGAAACATTTTATTATTCAAATTTGTACAAAGCAAATATAAAATGTGTAACACGCACATTTCAAATTTTTTGTGAATAAATAGACTGAGGACTACTACTACTTGACAGGTGACAATGGTGATTCAAGAGACAATGAGACTATATCCTCCAATTCCATTCACTGCAAGAGAAGCACTTGAGGACTTGAATTTAGGGGATATCTATATTCCAAAAGGAGTCAACCTCTGGATTCCGATCACTACTTTGCATCGACTACCTGAAATTTGGGGAGAAGATGCTGATGAGTTCAAGCCGGAGAGGTTTGCACATGGCATCTATGGTGCTTGCAAGTTCCCACAGGCTTACATTCCTTTCGGAATTGGCCCTCATATATGCTTGGGGCAGAAATTTGCCATGGTTGAACTTAAAATTCTCATGTCTCTTCTGCTTTCCAAATTCTCATTCTCTATCTCCCCCAAGTATCAGCATTCCCCAAATTTCAAACTTACTTTACAGGCCAAGTATGGATTGAATCTCATCGTAAAGAAAGTGTGATTGCTGGGTAGAGATAATATGGCTTTACAATTGGTTTCTGTTGAAGGATGAAAAAAAATGTGTATGTATCTCATGCCATTGATCTTGGAATTGAACAAGATGATTTTGTTTCAATCTAAAGACAATGACCATAAATATTTTCATTCCCATTTATTCTTCTGAATGCTCATACTTTGTTTATACTTCATTTCAATGTTAATAAGAAAGTCTTCATTTAAAGTTGAAGCTTTATTGGTCAATATTAGCATATGATCAAGAAATGCCGGCCAAGTGTCTAAAATTAAGAGCTCTATTTGTTAATTATGGACACATCAAAGCGTTAGAGAAGTGTCAATGTATTGGCAATAACAAATGATGTTCTTATTAAACTCTCTGTGGCAATTTAAATGATCTATTTAAGTTTTTTCCATGTAATAATAAATATAAATGGTGGGATTTAGTGGCAGAGCAAATAATTTAGTTAAGTGGAGGCAACTATTAATATGATAAGAAATTTTGAACCAAAATAATAAATAGCAACAGAGATTTTTTTCTGAATTTTGATTGTTAAAATTTTGCGAGTGGAGAAATTTCGCACCTACACCATGAGAGGAGAAAAAGGGGGTGGGTCTTTTATGAATTTATAAACAATTGTTGGGAAAATGAGTTAGAAAATGGGAGGTATTTGTGAATTTTGGATGCTTTTTTTTGTGAATTTTTTAGGAGCTCAATCTGGGAAAATTTTATAATTATCAAGATTTGCATATAGAAAATACAAAAAAAAAAAAAAAAAAAATTCAATAGCAAATGAGGAGTCTTTCCTAAGCTTTGATTCTTAAACATAGGTCTTCTTGTTGGGCAAATGAGTTAAAAAATGAGGGATCATTTTGACTTTTGCAAGTTTTTCTTAAGTTCTTTAAAGAATATTTTAAAAGTTTAGCGAGAGCATTTTTACAATTATCAGAACTCATGTATAGCAAATAGAAATAAAAGAAAATTTGCCCCCACTAATCCTAACGTGGCTCCGCCACTCAAGGATTTTAAAAAATATTTGGTAAAAAAATTTTAGAAAAAATATCTATATTTTCCTAAATCAGAATTTTATTAAACCAACAAAAGAAGGAAACGGATTAAAAAAAATAACGATAATAATAGGTAGAGGCATTTTATTTATTCACGTGCAAAGTAAAGAAAAACACAAGAACATTAACGTCGAGATGTAATAGCTTCCGAATTTCTGGAGCCCAGTCCACTAAATAAATGTAGGTCTTGCTCACAATTTGTATTGATTATGAATAAATTTAATATGGTTTGATTGAATGACAATCTAATGCTGACTAAGGTCCACTGCGGCAATTATTTTTCAAATACTAGAGCAAGGTTCTTAGACAATATCTACTAGAAATCTTATCTAAAACAATCTGTGTACACATTTATTGATCTATATATATATATATATATATATTTTCATGGCAAGAAAAGGTTTATTAAAACAAAGATACATGGATTCAGCAGTAGTCATTGTTACCATTGCTTCAAGAACATCTTTTTCAAAAACATGATCATGCTTATAAGTAAAAGTGAGAGAAGCACCTTTCTGTGTCACTGTATTTGCTTATTTAAAAATGAATTGTAACTAAAAATTCACATTGATTTTCAACAAGTTACAAATATCAATTATTATTGTGAAAATAGTCAATGGAGCTATAGTGACCCCATCATTGCCTTCACTAAGGTCTCAGCTTCAGATTCAAAAATTCCTTTCTCAAAGCCCCAATCAATAGCCAAACCAGCAGCCTTTTTGAGGACCAAAGCCTCCCCAAATTCGCTCCGGAAACATTTTTCAAGAAACACACGACAGCAAAAATGAATTATTTAATTTATTAATAATATAAAATTAGCGAAAGATGGTAAGTTTATACATATAGTTTGTTTGTTTTGTTTTTTCTTTCAATGATGGTGGCTTCCAACCTCTTTACAGTATTATTAATAATTCACTATCAGCTGAAAATTTTAATTTGGTTGAATCAAATCCAAATTATAATAGAACTGAAAAATTCATTATAATATATTAAAACGTCAAATATATATCAAGAGCTATATTGCTAATAAAAATAATTTACAGCTAACTTTTAAATTTTCTACCTTCATAGATCTAGTTTGGCCCCCCTAAACAAAAGCTTTTGAGTCTCATTCTTGATTTCGTGAAAGCTTCAATGTTTTAACATTTAAATTGCGAGGTAAAAATCTTGTTATTAAGTTATTTCATTTTCGCTATTTATTAAAGTTGAATTTATATATGATTTCATAAAATTTCAAATTAATTCATTCAATGCTTTCTTTGGAGCTCGTTTGGCATACGTTTTGTTTTACAATTATCAGAACTTATGTATAAAAAATATAAATAAAAGAAATTTTCAGTACTGGTCCTAACGTGGCTCCGCCACTTAGGGGTTTTAAAAAATATTTGGTAAAAAATATTTAGAAAAAATATCTATATTTTCCTAAATCAGAATTTTATTAAACCAACAAAAAAAGGAAACGGATTAATCACAATTTATATTGATTTTGATTGAATAACAATCTAATGCTTACTATGGTCCTCTGCGGCAATTATTTTTCAAATACTAAAGCAAGGTTCTTAGACAATATCTACTAGAAATCTTGTCAAAAATCTGTGTACACATTTATTGATTTATATAAACATATATATATAGAGAGAGGAATCTTGATCTCTCGCTCCTCGTGAAGCAAGAAAATTAATACACATATTTTATATAAATCGTTAGATTAAATTTAACGGTCATTTTTCAAATCCATATATAGCCTTTCCTTTAAACACAAAATTACTCTTACACTATTTTTAATTTTTATATTTAATTTTACCATTACCACTTATGGTAACAATAAAAAGTAATTATCAAAATAAAAATAGAAACCTTTCAAAAAAAAAAAATAATACCAATATATTTTATTAATAAATTTGTTTTTATTTAAATGTTTCTTTGAAAGAAAAACAATATCCGTATATTTTAATTTTGCAATAATAGTATGATATTATAACATTTTTTAAAGAAACATCTTATTGTTTTCAGTATAAGTAAATTAATATATTTCTCTAGTATAAGTAAATTTATCAACAAATATATTGTATTGTTATATTTTGGAATATTGAATTGATTCATTGGAATTGAAATTGAAAGAAAATTTTATTTAAAGTTTGAACAAAAGTTTTTTTTATTTCAATTTGAAGTTGGGCATTTAGTGAAATTTATTATTGAATTTGTGAATTTGTGAGTTTGATTATTGGATGATGATGATGTACAGACTATGGTGGGACCGTAGAATTCACCTCAGAAACAATAAGGTAACCCAAAAAAAATGGGTGAAGCTCTTCTCACAACCTAATCCATGGAGAGTAATCATTTGTCCGTGGATTCAAATTCAGTCACGCACGAAAAAATGGAGAGAGAGTTGAATCGAGCCATCAGTCTATCCCGACCATCGGATATAAACCCCCACTCAAAGGTTTCTATTTTTATTTTAATAATTACCTTTTATTATTATAGTAGATAGTAATGGTAAAATTAAATAAAGAAACTAAAAATAGGGTGGGAGTGGTTTTGTGTTAAAAGAAAAGGTTATAGGTGGGTTAGAAAAATGGCCGTTAGATTTAATCTAACGGTCTATATAGAAAGTATGAATTAATTTTTTTACTCCATGAAAAATAAGAGATCACGACTCTATATATATATTTTTCACGGCAAGAAAGGATATATTGATATAGAAATGAAAACAAAGATACATGGATTGAACAGTAGTCACTGCTACCATTGTTTCAGGAACATCTTTCTCAAAAACATGATCACGCTCACAAGTAAAAGCGAGAGAAGCATTTTCGTGTGCCACTAAATTTTGCTTATTTGATAATAAATTATTACTGAAAATTCATATTAATTTTCAACAAGTTACAAATATCAATCATCATTGTGAAAATAGTCATCGGAGCTATGGTGACCCCATCATTGCCTTCACTAAGGTTTCAACTTCAGGTTCAAAAATTACCTTCTCAGAGCCCCAATCAATAGCCAAACCAGCAGCCTTTTTGAGAACCAAAGCCTCCCCAAATTCGCTCCGGAACATTTTTCAAGGAACACACGACAGCAAAAATGATTTATTTAATTTATTAATAATATAAAATTAGCCAAAGATGGTAAGTTTATATATATAATTTGTTTGTTTTGTTTTTTCTTTCGATGATGGTGGCTTCCAACCTCTTTACAGTATTATTAATAATTCACTTATCAGGTGAAAATTTTAATTTGGTTGAATCAAATCCAAAATATAATAGAACTGAAAAATCCATTATAATATATTAAAACGTCAAATATATATCAAGAGCTATATTGCTAATAAAAATAATTTACAGCTAACTTTTAAAATTTCTACCTTCATAGATCTAGTTTGGCCCCCTAAACAAAAGTTTTTGAGTCTCATTCTTGATTTCGTGAAAGCTTAAATTTTTTAACATTCAAATTACGAGGTAAAAATCTTGTTATTAAGCTATTTCATTTCTGCTATTCATTAAAGTTGAATTTATATATAATTTCATAAAATTTCAAATTAATTCATTCAATGTTTTTTTTAGGACTCTTTTGATATACTCTTTGTTTTAGGCGTTTTGTTGTTAACTAAAACAAAAATAATGTTTTTATTGGATTGAGACTTTGCCCACGACGTCTTGTGTGAATCCAGTGTGAATCCAGTCTATACTTCCGCCCACACACTTACACACATTCAACATTAATTTCTTGAATTTTACTTGCTAGTCCTTGTGTGACCTGTGAGACACGATTGGTCGACTATTTATCGTGTGTGTTCTGTGTGTGTGTGTGTGAGAGAGAGAGAGAGTAGAAACCTTAATTGGTTGGCCTACCTCCGCACGCCGCGGTGCCAGAATGAACATGAGTTTGACTTGTAAATTTTTGCGGTGATTACGTTACCCTATTTTTCATTTATTTTGGGAACAACAGTTGTTCAACACTACTACTAGCATTTAGCCCCCCACCACCAACCAAGAACATCATTATTATATTAATAACAAAAATTTCAATATTTCCAACTTCCAAAAGGACCTAAATGAACATGTTGACTTTTCCTCCTTTGCTAAATTTAAACTTTTGTCGAGTGTACACGTGTCAACACACGATTCATGAATAGAGAATTTTAGACTTTTGTCGAGTGTACATTTAACAAATTCTCTTGTTTTCTGGTTCACCCAAATACATTTGAACTTTAAACCAAAATTGATATACAACAACATTGTTGGCCACACATTTGGACCATCACCAAATTTTTTTCAGACCGACAAGATAATTACGAAGTTTCAACATGTTCTTGGTAGGACATTTAAAAACGTAGATTTGTTTGAATTTGTGAGTATAGATCTAAATCTACTTAAAATGATATGAAAAAAATCTACGTGTTCGCAATCGGATTGTTTGATGTAAATTCTGATTTCTTGATGTAAGAAAAAATTACATCAACGAGAAAGTGTAAATTTAATAAGAACTCCCAACAATAAATTTTACATTTCAAAACCAACAACAGAAAATGGTGTAAATTTTCAATCCATATATAATAAAATAATGTCAAAGTCAAGCCCTACCAATTTCATGCTCTAATCATTGCACATTATAAATTTTGGTAGGATAGGACCAACAAAATAAAATAAAGGCAGTCAAAATATATAGGTATATTTCATCAAAGAAGAAAAAGAGGTTCTTTTGAAAATGGCACTAATCTGGTATTAATCCACAACGCCTAGAACATTTAAACTAGTCTTATCCCCTAGGAAAATATGAGTACTTGTTTTTTTCACGTAGAAGCAACCAAGAAGATAAAAAGATGTATAATAGTAACCAAGCGATAAACAAATAGATGTATAATTTCTGGTAAGGAATTCAGTGTACTGTCATCAAAGTGGGGATTCACGAGATAAAAAAATCAGCGCACTCAATAAATAAATAATTAGCTATCTTTATTTCTTACAACGGGAAATAAAAGATAATTAAACAATTTGGTGTTAAATTGTGTCATGTGACAAATTTTTAATAATTTTGTATCAGTGATATTTAGGCAGAAAATTTAGACATTTGCTAGATAGAATCTATGTGACACACCACAAGACAAATAATATTTAGCAGTGGGTCATGCTACTCACTACAAAAGTACAAAGTATTGAACTTTTAATTTTATTTCCGATCTCTTAATTGTTCATCTTTTATTAAAAATTTAATTCCTTCTTTAATTATCTCTGTTTTCTTTTCTATAAATATCTTTGCACTAACCGTTTCTCTTGTATTAGGAATTTAGTTCCTTCTTTAATTATCTCCAATTTTTTCTCCATAAATATTTAGGATCTCTTTTGTCCGCGTAGACTTAAGAAAGGTGAAAAAAAAAAAAAAAAAAAAAAACAAACAAACAAACTTATGGGTTTGATTGGTTTAATTGATTTTAAAATAAGAGAAGATACCAAAAGGTAAAAGTAATACAAATATGTGGAGATGATTTTATTAACATTTGACTCTATTAACATTCATTATCTATAATACAATTTAATTTTATTAAGATGATTTTATCATAAAAAATTATACAAAAGTCTCAACAATCACTTTGGACTCTATTAACATTCATTCTCTCCAAATTAATTTGATTTTATTGAAATTTTATAAGTAAGGCATCATCACTAATAATTAATCACATTTCTCTCCAATTACATGAAGGTATCTGGTTGTGGTTGTGGGAGGAAGATGGACGAGATGACTAAAAAAAAATGAGAAATTTTGGACTTTTGGGGTGAAGATAAGAAAGGATACTAAAAAAGTCAAAGAAAGAAAAATTTAATAGTTATCACTTTACATATTATGGCATGATATATTAGCATAGACAGCCACATAAAGAATCTTTTAAGATATTTATAACTTTTTTTTATAGTACATGAAACTAAAAATCCTTTTTAAATCTGATTTAGTTGTATGAAGTTGACAAATAACGCATTGGATTTCGATTTCAATTATAAGATACCAATTCCCTACAATCAAGCATAAGCATATATAATATAAAGTACATAAATACATTTTGAATCAAGTAACCATGAGAACATGTTTAATTAAATGTCTGATTGTGTTGCAATTAAATATGGTAAGAATTAAGAGGACATCGTTCCAAATAATGAATAATATTACAAAAAAACCTGCATTCTTACGAGCACGCATACTACTTGGTTAAAAATAATTACCTTTAAATTAAACTGGGTGAAATTCACAGGTTAGCAGTATGCATAAAATATCTTCAATAAATAGGACGAGGATGACTGGGAAACAGTCTAATAAAGGACTGACCAGAAATTTCCTAGGTAGATAACGAATATTATCAACATTGTCGAATCATCCCATCAACAATATTCAAAATAATGACACATCACGTGAATTTTTTAGACTCATGTGAAGAAACATCATAGATTGACGGTACAATGTTATAATTAATGAATGGGGAAAAGTTTATAATTATGATTACGTACGAACATGTTTATAATTATAGTCTATAGACTGATTAAAGCAATAATGCTTGGTACAATTGGGCACAAATTTGCTTTCTTATTTGAAATGTTGGCAGATCAATTAGTAGACAGAAAATGAAATTCAAAACTCGTTTTTTATTTAATTATGTATGAACAAATGTAAACTGTAACAAACAAACACTACTAGTCCATAAAATAGAAAAGCTACAGCTTCTCTTATGATATCAGGAAAACAACTCTCCTTGGTATAAGTTAATGCATACAAAGAAACAATTCTCTGTAATGTATAGTCACAATGCAGTATGATCAGAGCTTCTTCACCAAGAGGTCGACTCCATACTTAGGCTCTATAACCAACTGAAGAGCCGGTGTGTGGACGTATTTGGGGGAGAGCGTGAACGAAAAGTTGGACAAAATGAGAGAAATCAGTATCTTGAGTTCAACCATGGCGAGGTTCTGGCCAAGACACACCCGGGGACCAACTCCGAATGGCATGTACAGATGTGGAAGCTTGCAGGCACCTGTGATGCCATTCGCAAACCTGGCCGGGTTGAAGTTGTAGGCATCCGGTCCCCATATTTCAGGGTCGGTGTGCAATGTCACCACCAGGGTCCAGACATTGACACCCTGGGGAACATTTATGTTTCCGAATTTCATGTCCTTCAAGGCCTCCCTTGACACCACAGCCACCGGAGGATAGAGACGTAGGGATTCATTAATCACCATGGTTAGCTGATCAAGACGATAAATTTAGAGTCAGTACTTCTGAATTAATGATCTGTCATTTTCATGTAAATTCGAGGTCAAAGGTTTGAATTACCTGTTTCATCTTACGGATCATATCAGAATCAGGGAGTTTGCCCCCACAAACTTCTTGAACCTCTTGGCGGACACGAGCTTGCCATGCTGGATTGGCAGCCAATAGCATGAGGCACCATGTGGCTGAAACTGCAGTGGTCTCATACCCGGCCAAGTAGATGTTTTTGCAGTTATCAACGATGAAACTGTCAATTGCATCTTGGCTCAAGTCACTGTTTTTAGCACCTTCAAGAACCATTTGCAACAAGTCCTTTTCATACCCAACTTCCTTCCTCTCCTTCACTACCTGTAGAATCAATGTACGGACATCCTTTTCTAATGCCCATGCTTCCCTATTGCTCTTAGTAGGAAGATGCCTGTAACATAAGACATTAAAAGTTATTTTTGAATGATTTAAATATTAAAATTATATTCTATCTAACCGTTTAAGCTCTTAGAGTAGAATAAATTGTCACCTCATGCCGGGAATCCCCGTTGACAAGATCTTCTTGGATGCGGCTTCCTGGAGAGCTCTAAGCCTCTTAAAGATTTCTTCACCCTTGGAATAGTTGCTTCCAAAACAAGCTCTCGATATTACATCTCCGGAGAAACTTCTCATGTGTTGGTCGATTTTGATCTCCGCGATCCCACCCTCGGCATCAATTTTATCCTTCCATGAGTTGAGGAGAGTTATTGTAGACTCCGTGATTAGGTTCATCATCCCCTACAAGAATTAATTGATTTTGAGCTACATTATGTTAATGTGCAGGTCATCAATATATCAAAAATCAAAAATCAAAGAAAGTAAAGTAAGTAATGAAGAGGGTAGGTAAGTAATTAATTGATACCTTAACTTTCTCCATGTATAATTCAGGAGCAAGAATTTTCCTCTGATGAGCCCAAACAGCTCCATTAGAAGTGAGAATCCCTTGGCCAAGCAAAGCACCGCGCTCCTTGTGTTGATATGAAGGCTTCCCCAAGTCCAAGGATGTGCATGTGGTTATCTCTCTCACGGTGTCAGGTTCATTCACATGAATTATTTGTGTATTACCAAGTGCAAACATAAACACTTGCCCTGTAAATACATAACATTTGGAAAAAGAAAAAAACAAATTTAATAAATATCTTCTTAATTTCTGGGTGTCAAAAACACAATATAGTAGGAAATTATTTTAAAAAGAAATGTAAGCCCAGGTTGTGATTCGTACCAAATTGCTTCCTCCATTGCTCGAAGAAGGGGAAGAGAGCGGAGGCGCAGTCATGGTGGGTGGGGGGGCCATCGGCTGCTGCCGGAGGCTTTCCGGCGGAATTTCGGGCTTTCATGATCTCCCTGATGTTCCCAAGTAGAAAGGTTTGCTTTGGCCCATCTATCCCCTGCTTCCTCAGCTTTGATCGGAGCCTCCCCGGTGTCGCCACCAGCGAATTGTACAGGCGGATGAAAATCCCGAATAGAACAACCAAAGCAACCGAACTGAACATCTTCACCAGAGTGTGTACTTCCATGGCCACTGTCCTACTTTTTTTTTAGGTCACAAGTCTCCTATCTCTCTCACTTTCACACACCCTTGCTTTGTGAGGAGGAGACTTGCTTTTTCATATTTCAGTCTCATGAATCGTCTTTATATATAAAGAAAGTGTTGGAGGGCATTTTCGTCAATAACACAACGGAAAGACGAGGGAATCTATATAATAATGGGACTCTAATTTTGGTCAAGTCAATATAGCATGGGATATTATAAAATATTAGAAAATATTTGGTCTGTTTATATATATAATATAAATAATTAATGAAGAGGAATAGGAAGAAAAAGCTACTTTCTATTTTCAAGTATAAACGAGTGACTTTGTTAGTCCAAGTCGATACCCTGTGATTAGGGCGGGCCACGTGACTTTCATGTCCTATAGAGACAATTTTGATTGGTAGATTTGTACCGAGATGAGGACAATATAGCAATAATTGAATATTATATATATTAAAAAAAAAAAAAAAACACATGTAATTTGTTTCATATTAATAGGATGACAAATTACGTCTCGCTTGCTAATATGACTCGAACCCAATACAAGATAAATGAATTTGTGTTAATTTTAGAAGGGTTCAGATTATAAACAGGTTGACACGACAAACCAATTTACTTGTGTCGGATTAGGATTAAGGGACGTCAACCCGTGTAATCTGTTTATACTCGTTTAATTTAACTTGTCATAATCGTGAATGTGAATTATGTAATATGTTACTGGTTTAAACCTAATTACCATGGACAGCTAATCATTTCGACATAAATCTCGAATACGCCTTATGTTTCTTCTTCCTTATGTTTCTTCTTCTTATTTTGAATATTTGACTTAATTGTAACAAAATTTTTCTAGTATTTATTATTTGATTGAATATTAAATCTCTCATCTTGATAAATAGATCATTAAATGGGTTAACACGTTAACTCATTTAATAAATGGGGCGGCTTAGTATTGAAGGTTCCTAACACTATTATTAAATAAGTCGGTTTTGGATTTATCTATCGAGTAAAATACCCTTATATTAAGGCAACATGATTATGATCCATGAACACAAATTGTCACTATTAATATAAATCTTTGGATTTAATTTGGTTGCCAGTGTGAAATCTGAATCGGAATAATTCATGTGCCCAACAGATGAGGGAATTAAAAAATTCAGAATATTGAATGGGCAACGGTCAAAATTGGCCAGCCTCCAACAGCCTAAAACATATAATATCTCATGCTTAATTGGTCATTTAAGCTTGACCTTCTCTCTTAGAAACTAATTAGAGAGCTAAAAGAAAATAAATGAGTATGGCATACCTACTTTCTCTTCTTCGGTCAATATTGTTGGGCTGAATAAGTGGGCCCTGATGGTAAGCTGCTGCGGAATTACAGCTTACTTTAATTAAAATGACCAATCTCTCCTTTTCATTTCACATGGGTTAAAAAAAATTGGACCTTTTGGACATATTCATATATGCCGTTCAGATTACTACGTAATTTGGAAGCGCATAGAATTGCATGGGACCAACAAGCCATTGACCCTATTGTTGGTGTCTGTCTAATTGTTCTGGTCGTTCGAAGGCTTAAAGGCCTAAATTCAAGATGATAATACAGACACATAAAATTAAATTAAAAAAGGTATAAAGAACGTGTTCTAAATTTGTAGAGGAAACAGAGTCTAACACTCTGTACACGGAATAATTATGGGATAAAGTAGTAAACTAGAGAGATGGAAAGGTCTGACTATCAGCATGACAATCGTTTCAAAACTACAACTACAAGGCACTCCGACACACAAAACTACTTACAAAATCCAATTAAAGAGAAAATGATCAAATCTAAACAAGAAAAAATCCAAAACCGGCCTGGATCAAAAATCTAGTTAGAGAAAAATAACAGACCTGCCCAAGTAAACCCACAACGAAACAAACAAGAGGAATGTGGTGATCAGTGCGTCAGTGCTTGCTGCCACTAATTCATGGAAGTGTGTGGGGACTAACTGTGTGTGTGTGTGTGTATATATATGTATTATTCAGTAAGCATAAGTAAAAAAATAAGAGGGAATAATTGCTTCGTTTCATGCGAGTCAGGTCGGTCTCAACTCCACTGATGAATTTGCAAGACTTGGCGGTAAAAATTCTAGGGTTGCATTGAGAAACTTAATTTGGTCACTGTGAGCTCTTTAAATCAACGCATGTACACTCACCCCACCAAGGTATGGCCCCAAAAGCTACATACAAACCCCCTATCACTCGTCTCCTTGACTTCTCTAATTTTCATGTATGCATACTATATATAATGAAATGAAAGGGACTTTACGGAATGCAATTTCATACCATTCGAAGTGTGATGATTGAATGACAAAAATAAAAACAAGGATACTCAATGTTGGGATTTGGAATTCAAAATGATATTCTTTTTGTGTTTACTGTTTAGAAACCAAAATAACTTAAAATGGAATTGAATTTCATGGGACTTGAAATTCCAAACTCTTGCTTCCTCAAATTTCATGAAAAATTGTTGAATTTGATAGGATTTGTAAATTAGATGAGTCGTAAGTTTGTTGTAACTTTACCAAATTGCACTTCTTTTTAGTCAAACATAAGATTGAAATTTAAATTAATAAGAATAAAATGGTAAAAAATATTTTATTTATAATTAAATTTCAACTAATTCCAAACACACAAATGGAATTCATTTCAAATCCAATCTTATTCCTTTTCCTTTTTATTTATCAATTCCAAATCTCAAAAGGATTCAATTCCAAACAAAAGAATTGATAAGTGCATGATAAAAATAAAATTAGATGCTATCACTAAAGTTTTTTTTTTAATGACACTTGTCCTTTCTATTTTAAGTCTCAAACCTAATTATTTGGAATCGTGCGGTGCAATGGAGCAAATTATTAATTCTTTGTCAGCCCGCAATCGAGAAAGTCCGAGTGCAAAGCTTAAATTTGGTGGTTGTGTCATAAACTTTCCTTGGAAAATAGGATCATGTTATTGAACAAGTACTGAAAATGTAAATTTTCCTTGGAAGATAGGATCATGTTTTGATTATGAAAATTAAAAATATAAACTTTTTAAGATAAAATTAACATTTAACCTTTTTTTTATCTCTTTCATTTTATTCTCCTTTCCTCAGTTTTATCCCTTATATCAATAAAATTCTAGATTGTCAAAAAATATATATATATATTTTCTTTTCTTTTTTTAATTATATTTTAACTATATATATATCTATGTGTGCATTCTATATATGGATTCACATTCAATTCCTATAGTCACAATTCATATTATTTTTTTTCCTTTTGGATTTGCCAAAACGAGTAATAGTATGAGAATTGATTATTTATTTATTTTTTTTAAATTATATTTTAACTATATATATACATGCTATATATTGATAGCAAGTGATATATATACATATATACACACACATGTACATTAATTAAGTGAGGAGAGAAGCAAATAGAAATAAAAAAAACTTATATGTATATGAATGTAGTTATTTGCATATATATTACATATTATATATATATATACACACACACACACACATGTACATCAATTAAGTGAGGAAAAAAAAAAAACTATATGAATTGTGACCATAGGAATTGAATGTGAATTCATATATAGCGCGCGCACACATATATATATGGTTAAAATCTAATTAAAAAAAAAGAAATAAAATAATCCATTATTATAATATTATTTGTTTTGGCAATTCAAAAAGAAAGAAAATAATATATTCCCATATGTTTTAAAAAAAAAAAATCTAAAATGTTATTGATATAAGGGATTAAACTAAAGAGAGGAGAATAAAATATATGACCACTTGATTAATGCATTTAATTTTTAGTACTATGATATTGAATGGCTGTGCAAAAAAAAGATTTGAATGGATAAAATTACAAATATAATATCTAAGAAAGGAATTGTAATTCTCTCTTCCATTTTCATCCACCATTTACAAAGATTCGTATCCATTAACACACATGATCAACAAAACAAAAGAAATGGGAATAGAAGCAATTAGTAATTGTACAACGAGTACTCTACCACAACAAGCATGATGAATTGGGCTTTTGGTGACTAGGGTTTGTAGTGAGATAATGGAAGAGTGAAATTGGCAGGGTGGGTAAGGGCATTTTAGTCCTTTCAGTGTTTTTTAAATATTTTACAATAAAATGTATTAAAAAAAATAGGGGTAAAATTGTCATTTTGTACATTTTTAACGGTGTCATTGACTAAAAAGTCATTTGGAGTCTAAGCGATAGTAATTTTCAAAAGGGATTTCATTATCATATTTGGCCAAATCTAGAGTGGTGTAGTAAAATTAACCCTATATAAATATGCAGCCAAATATGAACCATGAAAGAAACTTTACGGAATACAATTTCATACTCTTCAAACTGATAATTGAATGACAAAAATAAAAACAAGGATACTCAATGTTGGAATTGGGAATTTGGAATTCAAAATGAAATTCTTTTAGTGTTTACTGTTTAGAAACCAAAAGAATTTAAAATGGAATTGGATTTCATGGGATTTGAAATTCCAAACTCTTGCTTCCTCAAATTTCATGAAAATTTGTTGAATTTGATAGGATTTGTAAATTAGATTAGTTGTAGGTTTGTTGTAACTTTACCAAATTGCCCTTCATTTTAGTCAAACATAAGATTGAAATATAAATTAATAAGGATAAAATGGTAAAAAATATTTTCTTTATAATTAAATTTCAGCTAATTCCAAACACACAAATGGAATTCATTTCAAATCCAATCTTATTCCTTTTCCTTTATCAATTCCAAATCTCAAAAGAATTCGATTCCAAACAAAACGTTGACACATGAAGTTCTCTTTGTTGGTAATTTAATGTTTACCATCTTATTCTTACGCTTCCAAACTTGTGAAAGAAAGATAGTAAAAATTTAAATCCACATTAATTCGAAATGATACTCTTTATTTATTTTATTTTATTTATAATTTAACTTGAAAATTTTAAATAGCCCACCTAATTTCATTATATCACATGAATTATACAAACGAAAAGGAGGCACGGAATATTTGACCGCTTGATCAATGCATTTAATTTCTAGTACTATGATAAATTGAATGGCTGTGCAAAAAAAAAAAAAAAATTGAATGGTTAAAATTATAAAATTGATAAACAAAATGATTATTTTATTTCCTTTTTTAAAATTATATTTTAACTATATAGATACATGTTGATAGCAAGTGAGATATATATACACACACATGTAAAGTGAGGAGATAAAAAAATACATACGTATATGATGGTAGTTATTTACATATATATCTTTATATATATACATATTACATATTATATATATACATGTACATCAATTAAGTGAGGAGAGAAAAAAAAAATGAAAAAAAAAAACCTATATGAATTGTGATTATAGGAATTGAACGTGAATCCATATAGCACGCACATACATACATGTATATAGTTAAAATATAATTAAAAAAAGAAAAGAAAATAATCCATTCCGATAATATTATTTGTTATGACAATCCAAAAAAAAAGAAAATAATATATTCCCGCATGTTTTGTTTTTTGGTAATTTAGAATGATATTCCTAAGTAAAGGAGAATAAAAGGAGAAATATAAGAAAATGTTAAAGGGTAATTTTATCTTAAAAATTTATATTTAATTTCAATAAAGACATGAGACATCTCATAAATGAACGTGTACTGCAATTAGCACTCCTCCTTAAGGAATTGTCAAATTAAATAAGTTAATGGTAAACAATTAACATATGTATGAGTGTTACTCATCTTATTAATAAAGGCTACTATTAGAAGTTTTTTATTTTTATTTTTTTATTATTATTTTTTCTTTCATGTTGAGAAACATTTGTTTAGAAGGAATTATTCTGTCCTTTTTAACTTTTATTTCAAAAAAGAAGTTTTAAGAAACAATAATCTATTGAAGGAAAAAAAATGTTTATTGAATATTCATAACAGCAATGAAGTTTTTTTTTCTAACAACTTGAGATATTGATTGTCAACTTTGATCTCAATTGGTGGAAAATCCTCATCTTTTAAGATCGACTTGAATCATAGAGGAAAGAGTACGTGGTCATCAATTTCAATTCCCTCCAATTATAAGCAAGTTTTATCTTTGTTTGGATGAAAACAGGTATAGATGAATTCTATGCTTATTGAACTTAATTTTAAAAAGATAAGGAATATTGGTAAATGGTTGTTAGTCGTTCAATTCAACGTCCTTCATGCTTGTCATATATCACTAGTGTTCATTTTTCTAACTGTATATGGACGACGGCCAACTTGACCAAGCCCTTTAATTGGAAACTTTTGAATTGGACAATTTTTAATTTTAATATATTCTTTAAAAGTATATTAAAATTAATTCATAATTTCCTCAGAACCAATTCATACGGTGTAGAATCAGTCCTAGTTTTAGTCCCATATATATATATATATATATATATACACATACATACATATAAGCTGATATATCACGGGGGGAATTGACTATTTGAACCTATCCCATGACTTAAAAACAGGTTGTAGATTACCCATCTAGACAAGTATCATAATACTATATAAAATTAAGATTGTTGGTTATCCATCTAGAAAACTACTATCATAATATTATACGTAGTATAAAATTAAGATGAGCGGACGGCCTCGCCTTTTCTAAAAACGATGAGTAGCTTTTATTTTGGTCAAAAACATTATTCCCGCATCCACTAATTATTTAAATATATTATAGACCGTGTCAAAAATTCGTATTATTCAAAATGTCAATACAGTACTCTAAACATGGCTAATTAAATTATCAGTAACTTGTTTGATTAGCCGGCATATTTTGTAAAATGAGATCACTGGTGTCTAATAGATGTAGAAGTTTGTAGAAAAGTAAACGGATGAGTACGTAGATGGTATTATACATAAACATTAATGTAGAAAAGTCAAGCTTTAATTGGTATCAGAACACTTCTATTCTTTGGATGTGCGCATTCATGTTGAAACAGTTAAGCTACTAGTGGTATATTTTTAATGAAGTGTACGTAGCTGACACATTTGATCATTGTAGTTATGAAGTCAATGTTTGATCACAAAATTTTATTGTATGTTCATATAAGCTTTTTCTCGCTAAAGTAATCATTCTTCGGTTGGAAGTTACAACCTGCACATGTATAGATCTTTTCTGATTCGATAATTTAATGTAAAAAAAAAAAAAATTATTAAATGTGTCAAGACTATTGGTACATTACTTAGTGATTCAATAATTTGTTCCTTAGCAATATAATGATGAGTCCTGTTATTCGTACTCACTTTCATATTGGGATGCTATGCAAGCCACTGTAGGTAGATAATTATATCAACTATTGCAAGAAATATAATTATTTATATATTATTATACTCTTGTTAAATTTTTTTTTTTTTTTAATCAGACAGACCGAATTGAATTGAACTACCAACTCAAAGGCCATCTAACAATTACTCAAAACAAAGCTTGTTCTCGTACTGTTTCTTTATTTTTCCAATGTTTCATACTGTTCAGTGAAGAAGAAATTAATAAAAAATAAAAATTTTGTGAAGTTAAATAGATACTAGGTTGGCACGGCACTGCAGCGGCCATCAAAAAGTTGGTGGACCACCGCCACTGAACCGCCCACGTTGGTTCATCTACCAACCACCTACGTTCTACAATTGCCATTGCCGTCTCATGTCATTGTTACTAATTATTTTAATTCGAAACATGTGCATAACTTATGTATACAGTCAATAGTGTTATTTGTTGTGTTAAAAAAAAAAAAAAAAAATAGTGTTATTTGTTTAATTACTTCTATTTACTATATACATACATACGTGGACGGACGCAGAATATTGAATGAAGGGCAAGAATGAATTTTATTTTATAACTTCAGAGGAATAATGGCAATATTTAATGAGTATATAGTGAAAAAAAAAAAAAAAAATTCGATTCCAAACAAAACGTTGGAATCTTTTGAATTGGACAAAGCCATCACGATGACCTTCTACAAACGTGGCCGGACGCAGAATATTGGATGAGGGGCGAGAATGAATTTTATTTTATAATTTCAGAAGAACAATGGTAATATTTTATGAGTCTATAGTAAAAAAAGAAAAGAAAAAAAAAGGCAAGATATATTAGTAAAAAAGAAAATATCAGGGGCAATTGTCCCTGGCTTGGATGTAAGTGTGTCCCATACATAACATATAATTTAAATCCAATTCGTTATGCATATACAAATATCATACACGTCATTCTAAGCACAAGTATTTATACCTATGGACCATGGTCGGGGATGGAGACATGGAGCATGAGTGGGGAGGGGCAACCGCCCCACTCAAGTTTTATTTATTTACATTATATAGTTAATTTTTTTTTTTCTAAAATTATAATAATGCCATCATTAAATTTTTGATAAAGATACCATAAATATATATGTATCTGTATATACATATATGTACATGGAGTAAATTAGAGCTCATCTATTTATTTTCACTCTCTAAACTAGTTTACTGAATTTTTAATTTATTAATTTTTATTAATATGCCGGGTTTCTTGGCTAGGGATGTTTTATCATATTGGTTTACAAATAAATAAAATAAAATTAGTTATATCAAATCTATGAATTCACAATTTCAATTTATGTTTCTAAATTACCTTTTAATATGTATGTTCATACTCATCAGTTATCAAGTATTTATTGAAAAAAATAATGTAAGTGAAAGTATGAACAATTTTAAAGAAAATTTAATTAATGTTAAAGTTCTTTTTGTTAATTATAGTAGTTTATTTCTTCTTTTTCTTCTTCTTCTTCTCCTTGTTCAAAGTGGCCTCCTCACAAATTATTTTTTGGCCATCACTATATATAACTAATTTATCATTATGTGTATATATATATATATATATATATAGGTACAGGTGCATGCATGCGCCCTGTGTATATAATCGCTTTCCAGTTACCGTATAATTGCCGTCGAAATCTTTAATTTGTATTCCTCTTGGATGACTCCGCAGTGCTCGTTCTGTATCCAAAACAGACACAAACTTTTTCCTTCAATGAAGCCTTGGACAGTGATAACTAGTATAGTGTTTTGCTGCCAAAATTGACCCTACTCTAAAAATATCAACACTTTCCAACTCTTTTTGACTAAGATAATCCTTACTGCTTTTAACTCAACCCATTAACACTTCAATCTTATCTACCTAGTTCCAAGCCCACAAAAGTATTGGTCAAAAACAACTAAATGTGAGAACATGGATCTAATTAATATTTTAATGAATAATGCCACCCTACTTTTACGGGAGCACGTGCATGTAAAATATTTTTTTGAGAAAAATATATTATATATAAATTTTTTTATTTTTATTTTTCATGTTTTATAAAGGTTATGGAAAAAAAAAAAATTTTAAATAAAAGTATTACATGTAAACAAACGGAGTCTCTAAATTTCAAAAAAATTATGTGTTTCAATTCAAGGATTAAGTTGAAGACTTTTATTTCAAAGAAAATATATTTTTTTATTTGTATTTTTATTTTTCTATATTTGACAAAAGTTCTAAAAAAAAAATTCAAAATAAAAGCATTACATCTCTAAACAAACGGAGTCTCTAAATCCCAAAATATACATTCGTATAATTTATATGAACGAAATATCATTTTGAAGCAATTGGGTAAATGATTCAAAAGATTTAACATTTTTGTAATGTCAAATGTGAACACACTTGATTAATGAGAAATGTTATTTAACCACCAAAGTATAGACGATAGAGTTATTGCTTATAATTGTTGGGCCTCCATCAAACATAGCAGCAGCCCAAATATGATAGTTTGAGGGCATGCAGTTGGTGGCAAAGATGTCTAATACATTTACATATTTTTGGTTACCGACTTTGAAGGGGTCATAACCGACTTTGAAAGGCTTATCATAATCTATCATTAGTTTTGATTACGGACCATATTTTTGAAAGCCTAAGCCTCTAAACGAGCTCTCATCTTAGATTTTTTTTGGATCACCCTCTAAATTGTGCGTATAGAAAGGTCGATGGATAGAAAGTTTTAACTATGATTTGAATGCATGTATGCAAATGTATGGATTTCAAATATCTAGGACTGACTTGACACTTTCACCACCGCCAATTCTACCTCGGCCACAACCTAACTCTAGCTCCCACCTTGTGCCACTGAGCATATTCTCAACATTGACGATCATGAAAGCGTCAAGGACGGATCCAAGGGTGGGCGAAGCTGGGCTTTAGCCCACCCCAAAAAAAAAAAAACATAGCCCAATCCAAAATTAGCCCACCCCATTCAGAAAGACTGGATCCGCCCTTAGAAAACGTCAAGTCAGTCCGGAATTGTGTCTTTGATTTTTTTTAAATAACAAATGGGTTACACGGAGCCAGAAAACAATCTAGGACAATAGTCTTTCATATATGGTTACCATGATTAGAGTCTGAATTTTCAGATCTTGAACCATACCAAACTGTTTTGAGCGTGGATTTGCAGAACTAATAAAAGAATTGGCTTTTCCCCCAAGTCTTTGGATATGGACGGGACATCATTTCAGGAACAACAATGAGGACTAATAGGTAACGAGTAGCACACTTATTTGTGTAGATTTGGGACCAAGAAAGACATTCAACTGAGATCAAGAAAGAGGATGACGACTAAGAGGTAACGACCACCATATTTGGCAATCAACATGAAGGAGAAGATGAATAGTGGGGAAGGATGACGAGTGTATGTGCATAATTTATAATCGGTTTGTAAATGCAAATTTGTTGTTTCAAGTTGTGGACTACCAGCCCCAGGGGTTTGGTCCAGCGGTAAGGAGAGGGCCTTCGTTCTCATCGGTTCAGGATTTTGCTCCCTAACATTCCATTTTAACCCCTAACTAACCTGGTGTTATTACTAAAGGACCGACTGCAGTATCCCGAGTTTGTATCTTTGGGGTGACTCCAAAGGACCTTGGGCACTTGCCCAAGGAAGTTCTGGTGCCAACTAAAAAAACATGTTGTGGACTACCAACCAATAAATTTAGTTGTTTTTAACATTTTGTTTGTATCAAAGACTTGCTTAGATTTGTTAGTGGGCCACTAAGTAGGCAATAATAAACACAATTTTGTTATAGTTAAAAAGTCCAGAACCAGAAACAATCCAAACAACATGACGAAATAGTCCATATGTATCGCAGCCCAAATCAAGAACCAACTAAAACCATCGTGGTTGCTCCTACTATGTGTCATATGCCCTTTCTTTTACTGCAAAATAATTTTTATTTCCTTTTCTTCAAATTAATAACAACTCAATCGGCCAATTTTATGAAGATGATGAGAGGATACAACTATACAAGTACACTTGTTTAAATTTTGACATTATTTTTGTATAAGGTGAGTAGTTATACTTGAATATATTCCTAGGATTCATATATTTTATAAAAAAAAATTCTAATCAAAGATAGAACGAGTTTCATTTTGCACGGTATCTGAAGTATTTTTTTTTTTTTTTCTTTTCTATCGGTGAGGATCCATCCCACTAGAGCGATTTCTACTTTTAATAAGTCATGAACTAAATCAGAATCATTTTCCGCGATAAAAATTTCGGTATAATGTTTTAGGGGAGAGCATACACATATGATGGACAAAGAAGTAGTTTGTAAGATATACTTTATACATATACTGTACAATTTAAGCAGGACGGTTCAGCAAGATGTGCATGAATTTAATAAATAATTGGGAATCGTTTTGTTGTGATCCACACATTGTTGTCTCCGGCCCAACGTGCACTGCCATATACTTTTCAAGCCACCACCTAATAGGAGGAATCCTATGTTGCATCTTTAATTTTACCCATGTCTTTTGAGAATAATAATTTAATTTAATTATTATTTTTCTGATTCTTAAATTAATTGGAAGTAGTTCCAAGATTAGAGAATAAAAACATTGGACTCTATTAGCTAGCTGATTGCATCGCATGCAATGTAGTTATGTAAATATATATATATATATATACACACATATACTATATAGTAATATTAGAGACATATAGATATATATAATATTTTATAGTATATGGTTTACATCTCTAATTAAAGAAGCTGTCTGTTTGCCGTGACAGGACTTTTAGGTGGGAGGGACAATGATGTGGTGACAGTTTTGTGGATTAAAATGAGGTCAGAACCAAAGTGTGGACACTTGCGCCAAGTGTGTGGGCATTGGATTGTTGTGAAAATACTTTCAAACTAGGACTTGGAGGTTGTTGAGAGATGGTCGTGGTGGTAGTAAATTCACCACTTCATAGAATTTTTAATTTTTAATTTTTAATTTTTAATTTTTTCAGTGGGGGCAAAATTGTTAAAATTTTATGGGTATATAATTTATAAAAAATTGGGTATATAATACAAAAACAGAAAATTTTTATGGGGGCGACTGTCCCTACTAAGCCTAGTGGAGATCCGTCCCTGAATAAGAAGTCAAAATAACTCATTAAAAATTTCAAAATTTTCACTACTCAACTTTAAATGGGGTGTTCTTTCTCTGCGTACTTCTTACGAATATATTTATGCTCGTCTCAAAACGTAGTTTAAAGTTAAGGCTCATAATAGCTAACAAAAATATTACATTCATGAGTTAACATTTTACATTTAAGCCAGCTTGATACATATTGAGCCCTAAAGCAATAAATTTAATGGAAATATTATTTCATCTTTAGTATAAATAATATTAATTAAGTCTATATATTTTCATAACTTCACTAATTAACCGATTAAAAGAGCCTAAAGAAAGAGAAAAAAAAAATACTATAATAACAACCTAGAAGAATTTTAGAAGAATAAGAGAATATGTGGTAAAAAGGAGATGGTTAGAGTAAAAGTCTATAGTTCAATTAAATCTATAAAATTGGAGGGAATGTATACCTTGAATCCAGTCTATTTTTATCATCCATGGAGGGAACATATAATTAAATTGTGTAAAAAATTATATGGAGTGTTTTCATTAAGTATTATATATATAAAGGCCTTAAACAAGCATCTAATCGTTTACTGATTAAGCAAGTTTTAATTACGTTCTACTTGGACAAGTAAATCAAAGAGGCATGGCGAATGATTATAAATTTATTGTCTCTACACAAACTAAAATTATTAAGAAACACCTTGTTAAATGTTACTCGAATATAATCCGAACGTCTTAGTTATTAACATTTTATTACCTACTTTTGATATAATACTTTCTTTCAAGTTTCAACTAAATATGCCAAATGAAAATTTTCAATTACATGTGGAATTTACACTAGCACAGCAAGAAGCCTTTTTTAAAAGAGAACTGTAAATAAAATAAAAAAATGGGAGTTTGTACACTATATCATTCTAATATTTTATTTTTCCGTTTGTAAATTTTGATACGCTTCATATAACAACTTTTCAGGAGTAATAGTAAACTGTTATTATATTCAGTCAAAAAATTGAAACAAAGACATATTTCTATTTTATTCAACTAAAAAAAAATATTTTAAAAACAGAAAATAGAAGTTGAAAATGGCTATAATAAAAAAACCATAGTTTGGGGCATGTCCTGAGCCTGAAGAGGACTTGAAACCAAACACTACGCATTTCTGCATCCACGACTCGGACCAAGCACTCCCTCTTACCGTTTTGATGCGAATATTCAAAAAATGGGATTGAGTTAATTTCACGCGCTTGCATTTGGCGTAAAATTAACTCCAATCCAATTTTTAATTCAGTGCCATATGTGTCCCCACATGATTGTAACGTACCTTCACGCTCCTCACTAGCGCGTGTATTTTCAATTTCATTCAAAAAGACTATA
Source organism: Cornus florida (assembly GCF_030987335.1). Lineage (NCBI taxonomy): Eukaryota > Viridiplantae > Streptophyta > Magnoliopsida > Cornales > Cornaceae > Cornus > Cornus florida. Next base: position 8,772,919 of record NW_026775578.1, read on the forward strand.
TAACTCACGGCTGTTTTTTTTTTTGTCGAATGTCAATCTAAAATCTTACAGCAAAGGTTTCCCAGGTCTCTCTCTCTCTAACCCCTATCCCTTTCTCTCTCTAAACACATCTGTGAAAAAAAAAAAAGAAAAAACTTTACATAGCAATAAAGGCGAATACATATACATGTGTGAATAATGTATACCCCACACCTAAATTAAACCACCAGAGCTGAAAAAAGGCCACTCAATTATACATTCACATTTTCCATGTATTTATTTCCTTCTTTTTCAGGGTCCACAGGACAGACCTTTCAAGTTATTTTCTCACACAAACTTTTTGTGTGTGAATTTTGTTCTAAATTCTTTTTTCTCTGCTATCAAGATTCAAACCCTTTTTTGCCATGTCTGGTTTATACACACAGAATTTGAATTACTCACCTGCAAGAGCTGCTTCTCCACATGTGAGGACCAACCCAGATGTTGATAGGTAATAAGAAGAGCAATTCTTTGTTTCTGATGTTAAACTTTCAATTGGGTTTTAATATGCTTCAAGGTTTTGATCGATTAGGGTTTTATGTTATTTTTTTTTTTTTTATCTTTTGTAGTCAGTACTTGACAGAGCTGTTAGCAGAGCACCAGAAACTTGGACCCTTCACGCAAATCCTACCCATATGCAGCCGACTGTTGAATCAAGGTTGGTTTCTACCTTCAATTCTCGGATCTAGGTTTTCTATGTTTTAATGGGTTTTTGTTGTTTTGACTAATTCTTATGATTCTCTTCATGTTCGAATGCGATTAGTTAATACATGTATGCAGGATATGTAGACGCCTTCTTACCTACCCATATATATACATGTAAATGTGGTGTATAAATGTGTGAGACTATTAGTAGGATAGTATATACAGCTAAACTGAATTGTATGTTAATTGGGTTTTTTGTTTTCGTTTTCTTCAATCTACATTTGAATGATCATTGAGTTAGAATTTAATCTATTACTTGTGTTAAGGCAATGTTTTCTAAATCCGTAATTTCATAAAAATCTTCAGTAAGTAAGCTTGGCATCATCGTGATCCTGAACAATTCAGATATTCAATATTTGATATGTTTCCTCGATGTTGTAACCGATCTCTTTCACAGTTATCAAAGTTCAATGTACTTCCCTTTCTCCAGTAGATTACTTTAGTTAATGGTCATTGTGGTTTGTCTGCTTTGATTCTTATTTTGAATGGCTTTATGTTTCACTAATCATGGCTTGAACTTGTATATCCTTTCTATTATAGGCTTTTATTTCTGTTTCACTTCTCTAATCCATTTTCTGCATCCCCTTGTTATAATTGTCTGCATATGCATCAAAAATTATTTCATGGTCACTCTTCTTGTATTTTTATAAAGTAAATATTCCTTTAAATTGTTTCATTACTTTTTAATGTTTGTAGAGATATTAAGGGTTTCTGGCATGATGTCCAACCAAGGGTTTAGTGAGTTTGACAGACTGCAGCGTGGAAGCCCTAGTCCCATGGCTTCTTCAGACATAATGCCAAATCTTGGTGGAACAAGTTTAGGTGGATGGAGTGGAAATGGCTGGAGTGGCCTTCCACATGAGGTATGTAAGCAAATGTTTGTCATCATGAATGGCTGAAATTATCACTCCTGGATCCTCCCCGGATGATAAAATCTGTTCAATTCTTATATATCACAATTTTATATGCACCTGTTCTTTATGCAGTTGTTCTCTACTATATTTGATTAGTAGCACTTGTATGTGCTCCCTTAAACTTGTCCATGCACTACACATTTATGCTTAATGATGCCTAGCTCCATATTACTTTTATACCTACTGACTCATGATTTGGAATTTCAGACCATTAACTTTGGCACCATACTACTACATGAGATAAAACCCCATTTCTACCTATATCGTAGAAAGTTAAGAACTTCAGGTTGTCACCTACCCAGGAGATAAACCCCATCTGAGAATCCCATCACTGAGGTGACTGAGCTCATTAGCTAGTGCCACTGGTACATCTTATGGGGAAATGATTGCCTATTATTTTCCTCTGCATAACCACACATTTTTTTTTTGGCTAACAAACATTATTATTTCTATAATGATGAAACGTCCATTGTTTATTTCTTGATCTGTTTAGACTGACGTATGCTCTTATAATCTATTGTATCTTAACTGAAATATCTGCCTCTCTTTTTAGTATGTTCATAGGCTCATAGCCAAGCCACTTTAATTTCTTATTAGGCCCTTGGTTTTTAGTTGCATATCTTGTCACTCAATATGTCTAGAATACACTGGTAATTTTTTATAACTTGGAGTAAATGATATGTGCCATGTCCCTTTGAATGTGCAATGCATGACTACTTGCTCATATATAAAACCATCCTGAAATGCCAAACTGGACCTTTCTCTCTCTTTGTCTCTGTGTGTGTGTGTGTGACAAGTAAAAGAAATTGAGAAAATATAAGTGAAACAAGTTACTACTAGAGACAACAATTTGATCTCTTACTTAAATGGTTTTAAGGTCAAAATTCTGCTTTTACTGAGATACCTCTGCCCCACTTTAAAATCTCTCTGCTCCTATCATGTGGGCTATTGGAGATTACAAAGACCACTCTTATTGCTCTTTACCTTCCCATTTGTGGAAATGTTTAATTTTTAAATTTGTTAAAAAAATCTCTATTCTACATTAACCTTTCTAAATGGGTGGAGTGCTAGTGTAGGACTGCAATATTTTATGGATTCTAATTTCTAATAACATACTCCTAAACTACGTCTTCATCATTATCATATTGTTGATTAGAGGCTGCATCAAAGTATAAACAAGGCACGTCTATAAAATTTATTAAATAGTAACATTTGATAATAATATGTTCATTATGATTTTGCATGTGAATGTGCAATGCAATATGTAAGATATAATATTATATGTTAAACACCTTTCTTTCTATCTGTCTGTGTCTCATTGTGCGCACGCGAGTGTATAAAAACACACATGATCTCCTTAAACTTGGTCTCATAGCTGACGTGATGTGATGATCTAGTAGCCTCTGCTCTGTTGGTCCAAACCAATTATATGGTTCTCCCACCCCCTTTTCATTCTCCCAGTTAGTTGCCCTATGGAGAATTTCTGAGACTTTGAAATGATACGCAGCATGTAGAAAGAAAATCTTCCCCACCTGCTTATCTTGCAGAATGATGATATCAAACAAATTAACTGATTAAAAGCAATAGTGACTATATGTTTAACAAATGACCTATACTCAAACTCAATTCAACAAAAACTTGGTCCCAACTATTTGAGGTTTACTTTTGTAAATTCTTGTTCACCAGTTAGTTCTATCTAGATGCATAATTGCTCAACCTATCTCCATTCTTCTATTAAAGTTGAACAACCCATGGTTGACAGAGTTCATCTTTTTAAGTAATCTCCAAAGGCATATATAAAAACATCTGCCAAGTCTCAGACCTAAATATGCTTTTCAGTTGCTCAACAAATTTTGAAAATCAATGCTACTTACAGAAGGAGAAACTCATAAGAAACAAATAAAAAGCATAATAATAAGAAGAAGAGGTGAGAGAGAGAGAGAAAATAAAAAAATAAAAAATAAAAAAAAAATAAGAAAGAATTTTATTCCAATATTTATTGTTGAAGAAAAAACTCATATGGCTATTACCTGTGGATATCCAACAATTACAAGCGGTTAGTAGTTCATTTAACCAAGGCCCTAAACATCCTCCTGTTCCAGGCTTTGTCATATAGGTTGAGTTATCTTGACATCCCTAGTCCTTTCCATTTCTTGTATATGGAGTTCAGATGTCTTTCCACCCCTTTTGTATGAATGATACTTTCTAGGGTGAAGAAGTGAGAAGCACCATTGATCCTTGGGCAATTCCAAACATTAAATCCATAGTCTGTATGGCTGTTAGTTTATCAAGCTCTTAGTTGACTGCTTGTGTCAATTCCCATATTGTTGTTTAGTTGCTGTAATATTGAGAGGAATGCGCAATGTCCGTCATTCTTTGGATATATGTGCCAGAGATTTTGTTTCTTATATTATTTTACAGTATTATATGTTCCTGTGGAATTACTGTGAATGCTAGGTACTTGCTCATCTGCTTTTCGTGTGTTAAAAATACTCATGCTTTGTTTCTGCTTTCCTGTTCTTCTTTCACCTAATTCATTAAATGTCCTAGTTTTTCTTTTCTTTTTTTCTAATCTGCCTATTTGATTCTAGTTATGATAATAAGCCTTGCGTTCATTGTGTAATAGAGATTAGGTGGACCACAAGGGAAGACAATGGACTGGCAGGCAGCACCAGGAAGCCCAAGTTCCTATATCGTGAAGAGAGTTATGCGCTTGGAGATACCGGTGGATAGCTATCCTAATGTAAGCTATATGACATTGATCTCTCAATTTCGTGTTTCCTTTTAAGTAAAAACTAAAAGAATGATTTTGGAATACCAAGGGATTAGCCCAAGTGGTATCCCCTCCTCCTTTCAAATGGAAGGTTGAGGATTCGAGTCCCCACTGGGAAAAAAAAAAACAGGAGAGATTTTGGACGTTGTTTTCCTAACATTAAGAAGTGCTTAGACTAACTACAGTTCTTTTGGACAATAGTTCAATTTTGTTGGGCGACTTCTAGGTCCACGCGGCAATTCCCTAAAGCGGGTGGAAGCTTCAACAGGATGCCGTGTATTCATTAGAGGAAAAGGTTCAATAAAAGACCCTGACAAGGTAATATACTTTTAGGGAAAAAAAATTAAATTAAAATTTTCAATTATATGTAATCTTTTAAATCTCTAACATTAGGTTAGACAATTCAAGGTTCAAATCTGTAGCATGCTGAGTCGAAATTGTTTCTCATGCTATAATATATATATGTATGCATACTTTCTAATTATGGATTTATCTTTGAAGGAAGAGAGTCTAAGAGGAAGACCAGGATATGAGCACCTGAATGACCCTCTGCACATTTTGATTGAGGCAGAATTACCTGTTAATATTGTTGATGTACGGTTGAGACAGGCACGGGAAATTATAGAAGAACTGCTCAAACCTGTGGTATTTGTTTTTATCCTAATCTCTTTTTGTTCTATGATGTATGGCTGGCTATTCAGTACACTTCCAGCCATATATTGTTGATGTACGGTCATGCATAATTTGCAATATGAAAGCTATGTTACATGGACTCGGGTATGACAGTACATGTGTCTCGGGTGGGGATATGTATCCATGTATCAGACATGTCAAATTTTCAAACAAAAAGACACATGAACACCGCTAAATATTCATATTATTTATTTATTAGAGTAAAATAATGTCTTTATGTAACATAATGTACAATGTAGACATTTCACTCATTTTGAATCAATAATATAATAAAATTGATTTATTGGACATGTTTTTTAGGTACATGTCCAACTAAAAGTGTCGGACGCATATCACATACCCATGTTCGAGCAATGTGTTTTAGACACGAGTACTTCACCTACTTTTGAAGAGTCTATTTAACATAGTGAAAGTGAAAATTATCGATGAAAGAATATAATGAATATATTAGCTTCTATATTGCGTAGCTTTTAAAATGACTAGTCACAAAATATCAAAAAGATCAAGCTTGATGTTAGGTATTTTTATTCTTCAAAAGGGCCCTTCACTTGTGACCAAAGTACTATCAGGGGATGTAACTAAGGAATTTATATCCCACAACACTTTTTATAGATATCCTCATTTTCTTACATCTTCAACTGCAGGATGAGTCACAGGATTTCTATAAAAGGCAACAGCTAAGAGAACTTGCCATGCTAAATTCCAACTTCAGAGAAGAAAGTCCTCGACCGAGTGGTAGTGGAAGTGTGTCTCCTTTCGGCTCCAGTGGGTTGAAGCGTGCAAAAACTGGTTGGTAGGGATCTGTTCTAATTATTCTTCCTGATGACCTATCGTGGCACCTGGTTTTCATCTTGTCACCATATTATGCACCTCGGTGTGTGTGGATTCTGTGAAGCTTGAAAGAGAGGGCTGATCGAACATGGCTGGCTGAATTTTGATGCAGGACGAATTCGATAACACGAATCGAGGGAATAGGAAAGAGTAACAACATTCCTTGTAGCTTTTGTGACTGTAGTTGCTTGCTGTTGTAAAAGTAGAATAATTATTGGATTTATTTGTTATTAATCTATTCTATTTGACTGGTGTCGGAAAAACTATTGACAGCCCTGTGACTCTTTCAGATTGAGGGATATATATATATTGTGCAATTGCATAGATGTTGTATTAACTTATCTAGAGCTGTTTGTGTTTTTCCTGATCAAAATATGTAAGCCATATTTTTTTGTCTTTTTGCAGGGAAAAATAAAATAAAAGAAAGACAAAAAGTTATGACCCTTAACTAGAAATCATTTGGAGTTCGTTTTAGGTGAGGCACATTCCATCATTAGAAATTGGTGGAGCAACATTTTCTTCGTGTGGTCTAGTCAAAGATCCTTTGAGCAATTTTTATTTTATTATTATTATTTATTTACCCCACCTTTCTCCATTGGAATTTTATGCTATTTTTATTTTTTATACAAAAATTTAATAATAAACACCTTAATAATTTATTTCTTAAGGTGTTTTGTGAAGTCTTAAAAAATTTACAAAACACCTTAAGAAAAACTTTTAAAATTTAAAAAGACCTTTCATTTTCTAACTCATTGACCACACATAATTTTCAAAATTCAGAAAAGACCCATATGAACTAGGGTAAATGAAACTTTTCACAAGGAATTTTTCACAAAATTATCAACAAACACTAAGAGCATCTCCAACCGTTGTGTATATTTTTTTGTGTAAATGTGATGTGTGATGATGAATTTATACAAAAATTTTGGATTATTTAATTTTAACTCCAACAGTTGTTTTATACTTTTTGTGTAAAAATATATCTCTCAATGACAATCAACCATGTGTCATGCCAGGACCTAACATAACTTTTACAAACCTATTTAATATATGGTTAATTTTTTAATGGAACGAGAAAGAGGGATGAGAAAAGAGATATGTTGATACAGTAGTGTAAAAATGTTGTGTAAAATACACAAACCTTTTACACATTGGTAATATAGCAATGTATCTTAACATATGCTGGAGATGAAAAAAATTTACACATCATAAATGACAGTGTATATTTTACACAAAAAAATATTTAATATACCGCTAAAGATGCTCTAATATTATCAACTAATTAAAATGCTTCACTGTTAGACCGTGGTATTTGATTCATCAAATATATCATTATTGTACACTCCTTCGTATATATGGCGCAACACAATTCTTATTTTGTACCTTTAAAAAAAAAAAAATTGAAATATATAAGTAATAAGAAATAACCTAACTAATAAAAAATTCACTCTTGACAGTGATATATGTTGCATATGTAAATTCTAAATGTGAAAATATGTGGGATTCGTGTATAAAAAGGTTAAAAAAGAAAGAGAGAGAGAGAAGAACAGGCTTCAGATAGTCCCGCAAAACTTTTAAGAATCAAAATTAAGAAAAGACCTTTTTTTTTATTCAAAATTTCTCATTATATTGACCTCATTTGAAATAAATTCTTGACTTTCCCAATGTCACTGAAGCTGACTCTAGTTGCTCTTTAGGTTTTGAATATTTAAGTTTGAAATTTTAAACACATATATGAAAAAATGTGAAATATATTGTTTAAAAAAAAAAAACGTGAACAATTTTTTTTTTTGGGATGGAGAGAATATATATAATAAGGGTTTTGAAAAACATGTGAGCCCATGAAGCAAGCGAGCCCAGACCAGGAGAAACCACCGGCCCACTATCACCAAGCTCATTTTACAGTCAAACAACTGGTATAGTGTGTTGGCATTTGCCATTTCTCAAACCCCAATCTGTTAAAACGAGTATCGATCTAGCCACTGACGGCTGCTAACGTGCGCAGGGTTGATAGAGAGAAGCATCGAAAAGGATGGGGAAGACGCCGGTGAAGATGAGGGCTGTGGTTTACGCCCTATCGCCGTTCCAGCAGAAGGTGATGACGGGTCTCTGGAAGGATCTCCCCGGTAAGATCCACCACAAGGTCTCCGAGAACTGGCTCAACGCCACCCTCCTCCTCGCTCCCCTCGTTGGTGTCTATGGGTAAAACCCCTTATCTCTCTTATCCATTCTTGATTCTTAGAGTTTCGATGTATATATGTGTGTGTATATACTTCAATTTCCTTATTGTTACTTCGTCTTGATTCATATTGCCTTTCCAATTTTACCTGTTCCTGTGTGTATAAAGGTTAGTTGTGTGCTTGGATCCAATATTGGTGTAATATATAATTCCATAAGAGGGGGTTTGATTTTGATGTTGATGATTGAGGGACGCTAATTGAATGGAATTAGCTGGAAGTGTATAGCTGTTTGATACCTGAGAATTGTGTGAAATTCGAAAACTGGAGCATTGTCTCTCATCTTTGTTATGCAAAGTGCAATTGCTGTGATGCTGATTGATGCCTTTATAGTTCAGCTTGATTGATCTTGGTTTTAAACATCATCTTTTGTTGATGAGTATTGGCATTGGTTTCACATGAATGTCTAACCGTTGATACACTTGTGCTCTCATTAGTGGTTCTTAATTTAAGCATATCTCAACTGAGCGTAGGCTATGATTAATTTTTTTCCCCCCTAGAGATTGTTGGAATTTCTTCGAAAAAAATAATTAAATACATTTATGGAATTGCTGATTGGTTTTGACAATTTGAGTTTTGGGGGCCTGGGATTCGTATCTACTTGTTTAACTTTCTTCCAACACGAGAAAGCTCAGACACACGGGAAAAGTCTAAAACATCTTATTGAAGCAAGATGTGTGTGGAAGTGACCATACAAAACATGTTAGCTTATTTTTGGTGTTCTACATGTAAAAATTTGTAAATTAGATTATAGAACACTACATCTTCATCATTCATGCCTTTATCCCATATAGACGGGTCGGTCACATGAATTCTCTTTTTCCATTATTTCCTGTTAGTATAGAACGCTATTATTGTTATTAGCTTGTAGAATATATGACTTTTCTTGTTACTTCTGAACTTGATTGCCGCTTGGGCAACCGTCACAAGTCTTAGACCAAAATTGATCTTTCAATATTATATGAAATGAATCTAATATGATTCATATGAATTATAGCTAGATCCTGTCAATTTTGACATGCTTAGATCCTTGTTTAGGTTTCGAATATCCTTGGGAAAAAATGAACCGACTTGGACTATTCATTGTTGGATCCTTTGGATATGGAATATCATATCTAAAATTACTGAAGTTTTGCATCTATTGAACTGTTCTGGTTGGAATCTCATAGCAAAGAATTTGCATTGAAGCCCAATGCATTATCCTCTGACCAATCTTTAGTGGGAGAGAGGATGGGGCATGTTACTAGATTAACTTGCTAGCCATAAAATAGTCAAATATTTGGAAAAATTACTTAGTGTGTTTAATTGAAAATCACATTCAAAACAAAAGGAGGGGGGGGGGTTTTTCTTGCGGTTGGGAATTGTGCTTTTCAAATAGTATTATTTCTTATTATGGGTATTTTTGGCCTAGAATGACATTGCAATGGATGATTTCTATGGGGCTGCATCTCAGCCTACCCCCATTTAGCAGTCTAGTGGGGAACATCTAATGGAGAGCTATGACATTTTAATATAACCCAGAAGAGGTAAGGAGGGGGTGGAGACTGCTCCCTTTCCTACAGTTTAGACATGAAGGGGTCCGCTTCAACCTGGCTGTGGGGACTGAATTAAGGCTATTACTTTTTACTGTAGTTTATGCATAGTTAGGAATTTCCTTAGGCAGGGGTTATGATACCATCTTTTATAAGATGACCATGTTGGGGAGTGAAACATTGGAAATTACATAGTAAAACAAACAATGCATTTATATGTTGTGGTATAGAAAAATGATTCAGAATTCTCTGCATGAGAATGCAATATTTTTGTATTCTTCCTTTATTTAGAAGCTGCAAAATGACATAGCAGTGTCAGGTTACTTGCATTTACAACTTTAACCCCCACTTTTTTTAGGGTTCACCTTTTGAAGGACCATTGGACAGTACAAGAAAGAAAATTTTCCATTCTCTTCATAATGCTTAAATGTATCTATCTGTTTCATTCTTCAGCCATACATAAATGAGGTCACTCTAGTATTTTAGTAATGTCATCATTTTATTTATTTGTTTGTGTTATTTTGTTGATAAATTTCTCCTACAATGAGGCTTAATTAATGCTCAGCTGTGGTAGAATTTAGGGGGAAAATCTTATCTCAATCTAGTTGCTGATGCTTACAAGTGTGTACAGTATACACATTCCACAGTGTCAGTCCTTCTGGCCTTGGTATGTGTCTTTATACGCACTATATTCCTGTGTCTGTTTCCTTCTTAAAGCTGACTTTGCAAGTCACACACTAGTACCTGCAAATATAGGTGTCGTGCACTTGGATTGTGCCACCTCAGGCGCTCTTTACTGGTACTTATGAAGAAGTTCGTGTTTTAGTTCGATCAACATTTCCTACATGCGTACATAGCTTGGCTAGTGCCATATTTATTAATTTACAAAGTTTTCTTGTTAATTTATTCTTACTTTTATTGGCCACTAGATAAACATACGCAGAGAAAAAAGTTATTTCAAAATGAAGAATATTGATGATCCACTAGTCAAAACATGGGATATGTGATGCAATAATTTTATGATGTGCATACCTGTTACACGTGTGCAATGAATGCATTCTTTTATTCTATAGTTAACAATACTGTAAGGTTTGTTATTAACTACTATTAATTATTAGTGAGTACTGATGCATGCACTTGTGATTAACCAGTATTTGACAAGTCTTGCTAGAGTCTTTACCATATTGAAAACTGTTTTTTTTTCTTACTAATTGATGATTTGTTATTAACACTTGGTGGCCAATCCCATTGTTGATGAACCAACAACATAGGCAGACATTGTTGCTACTTTGTTGACAAGCAGTGATAGCTTGTGTTCACCATATTTCCTACTTGTTTACATCTTTTCATTGATGCAGGTATGTCCAGCACTACGAGGAAAAAGAGAAGATGGAGCACAGGTACTGAAGTCTTGCATGAAGCCAATTGCTTTTTGTTTCTACAAAGAACCTCGTTTTTTTTTCCTTAGTTTTGTCAGTAAATAAGCTACTGTTTCAGTATTGACTGCAGCCGAAGTTGTTGGAACTTCGCAATTTTATTGTCATTTTGATGTATCGGTTTTTGTGACTTCTAAATCTAAACTCTCTTCTGTTTTTACTTCCCATTTAGCCTAGTATTGGATGAATATGGTGCCAGAAGCAGGTTCATAAACTTGGTTTCATGTTTCTTTATTATTTTTTAAATCTCACTGCGTTAACTGAAAATTTGAATATTATCATTGATGAAAAGAATTACTAATTGAAAAATCCTTTTTTTTTTCCCCTAGTCACAAGCACTTGTCTCTTTTGACACTTAAACTCCTGACTTTCCTTTGAAAAGTAAAGTAAGAGGCTGATGAAAAAAATTGAAAAATCATTTACTATAATGGTGGAACCGTCATCTTTGTTTTTCTTTTTTCTTTTTCTTTAAATTTTCTTCTTGCACTTGTGTATGATACACGAGCAGTACTTATTGCCTTGCTTAGTTAGAAATAATATATAAATTATCATGCATGGTATATCCTCTGAAACAAATGTATAGCTCCATCCTTGATTCAGTCCCGTACTTATTGCCTTGCTTAGAAATAGATACATATATACATATATATATATATATATATATATATATCATGTATGATATGTAGTGTGAAGCAAATTTTGAGCTCCATCTTGATGCAATCTCAGCCTAAGTCACATAAAGCAGGAGTGACAACGAATGCGAGAGTAATTAAGTCATAAACAGTTAAAATTTGAGTCAAAAAGTGCGTAAAGTGTGACAGAGGAAGCGCGCTCGGAGCGTGAAAGCGACACCCATTGAGAAGGATTGTGTGACTTAGATCCCAGCACTCATATCGTGTAGGTTGTGCAACCTCTTGAGACTATTGGTTGAGATGTGAGATTAAGAATTAAGATTGATATATATATATATATAAACCTTATAGAATATATTGTGCATGTTAACATATCAATTTTGTATATAACTCTAATAAATCTAATTGGGTACTACTTAGTGACTTAGTTGTTAAAGCGCTTATCTCCCGGTCTTTGGTCAACTTACTTACATATATGCATGCATATATCAGGGCATATATCAGCTCTCATGGGTTCCGTTAGATACAATGGCAAATCTTGAAACTTCGCAAATTTATTATCATTTACATATATCAGTTTTTGTGACTTCTAAACCTGAATACAAGCAACAAAATTGATGTTTGGAAGTATGTATAGCATCATCTCATAAGAAAGGAACCGCCTTTATCCTCCATGGTGTATTTGTCCTATTTTATCATGAAAAGAATTGAAGTTGCTGGTGAAGAAATAGAGTACTATTTTCTATTGTCGTTGATGTTAAGGGAATTCAATCTAATGATTAATGGGTGTGCATGACCTCTCTTTTTGTGTGGAGGATTCTTGTCCCTCATAAGACCACTATGATTACTAATTTTGTCTCCTTGCCAATGATTGATGGGTGTGCATGACCTCTCTTTTTGTGGAAGAGGATTCTTGTCTCTCATAAAACCACTATGATCACTAATTTTGTTTTCTTGCCACTTCAACCAAACAAGTAAGTTACGTAGCAAATCTAAACATCAACAAAATTAAATTTTTACTCAAATAAACTCTAGTCTTTGGGTCTAATTGACTGAATTAATTTTTCTAAGATATGTTTCGAAACACCGTCCCCAATATTGGCGGGGTTCAAGAAACACAAAAAAGTTATCGTTGGGGAGGGTATTGAGGATCAAAAAAGTTCTTGACAATTAGTCAAGAAAAGGTTTCTGAATTTTTTTCTCTATTGCTACTGTGGCTCTATTATACTTTATAAGTATACTTGCACTGATATAGAGAGAGAAAGGAACCTGTTAAAGAAAAGATTTACGCTCCAGATAGAGAGGAAATTGGTAGGGGCAGTTTTGTGACTCAAATGGGTACTTTAGGATTTTCATAAAAGAATGAACGAATTTATTCAATAGGGAGCAATTTAAATATAATTTATTCAATAAGGAGCAATTTAAACAAAAAATAAATAAAGATAATATAGATAAATATATATATATATATATATATATTTGTCTAAATAGGGGTGTTTTTTTGTATAGCAAGATATTGGTATTCAATGTTTGGGAAGTATTATGATATTGTTTTTTTGATATTAGTATCTATTTAGAACCATATCATGTTTGAGACAATTTAATATTAATTTGCAATAATTCGTAACATATCAAATTTTTTTTATATTGTAAATGAAGAACTCAAACATATTTTCGAATTTTTTTTATTAACGATATGTTTTAGTCATTACGGTTTTGGTCAATACCAAAACAATCGTTTTATTATTTGGGTAGAAATCAAAACCATATTTGATAATAAAAATTTGTTTTTCAAAAATTTGCTTTAATTCATCTGCTACAATACCAAAACACACATTATCACCAATTTGGTGATATGAGTTTGGGTCAAAAAATCTAAACGGTTATGAATTATTTCAAACCAATATCGGCCCTACCAAACATGAGACTCAAATTTGGATACCAATATCAGAAAAACAATATCATAACACTTCCCAAACAAGCCCTAATAAATAAATGTATATATATATATAATGATAAAAATACAATGATTATAATAATTAAAATAAATATATATATAATAATAATAATAAAAAAACTACAATGATTAAAATAATTATTTAACGGATCAAAGTCTAACAATATTAGGGAGTGTGATTTACCATTATTGTTTTTGAGACCCACTATACAGCAAAAGTTCACTGCCAAACTTTAATTTCAATCACCATTGCATCCCACACTCCATAAGACGCAGTAATACAATACTCGAGCTATATGCGGGCCTTTAAAAAAATCAACAAACAAACGAACCGAATACAAAACATCAAGAAGAAAACCATGATCTAAACAAGGTTAGCACAAAAATAAACGGTAGATTCAGCCAACAAACACAACAAATAAATGTACCATATTTAAAGCATTCTATTACAGAAGATAACAGGCGAATTTCTTTTTCAACCAAAAGCATTCAAAATAAAAAAATTAGACGGTGAGAGTTGCCTGAAACCCAGTTTTATAAGGAAATGAGTGGTCCTAAGCAACTGAATCTATAAAAGCTCTTCCTGGTTGACGATTGGCCAACGGTCCATGGCATCCCAGAAGCTGCAAGATTCAAATCCACACACAAAATACATTAGATCTCTGTCATGGGGGATAATATAACAACTAATCCAGTATACCACCACCAAGCAGCTGCCTGATTGGCAGGCATTCACTGGAGTGATGTACGGTACAACCCAATTAATAAACGTGAATGAATAAACATAAGCAGCAGAACATGGCATGTTTAACATAGACTAACCTTGGCATTTACACCGTCGGGCATAATGCGGTTTTCTGCTTTCCACTTCACATAATCAGTACGGCTGAACTTCGTAAATCCCCTGAACATGGCATTGACAAAGGATTAACATAATTATTTTTCATCAATATATAATTTGAAGATCACAATGATTAAATCAAACATAATAATTGCATTATTAACAACCTTGCAGTTGCAGGTTGGCGCATGTGTGGATTTAAGACCAATAAATGATACAAGAGGAACTACTATATCAATTTCAAACCATAACAATTAAACTACTTCTACTTGTTTTGTTGGAAGACCTTAGGCACTCAAGCGCCACATGATTAATATTATATTGCCATGATGGATGATTTTCGAAATACATGCCACAAAAATATCAGTTCATGACTAATAGCTAACACACACACATACATACATACACACACACACATATATATATATTACATACCACTTTCGGCTGACAATGATCTTTTGACGACCAGGAAACTTGAACTTCGCACGGCGCAGAGCCTCTTGAGCATTATGACTGTTCCCGTCTTTGCAACGGACAGAGAGCAGAACCTGACCGATGCTCACACGTGCACATGTACCTTGCGGCTTACCAAAAGCCCCCCTCATTCCAGTCTGGAGCCTATCAGCCCCAGCACACGACAACATTTTGTTTATACGCAAGACGTGGAAAGGATGAACGCGTACCCTCAAGTGGAAAGCATCCTTTCCAGCAAATTTTGTCATGTATTTGTTGCACGCAATGCGTGCAGCTTCCAATGCCTCACTGGTGACATTCTCCTTCTCCCAACTAACCAAATGCACACAAAATGGGAACTCATCTACACCCTTTTTCTTCATTCCAACATCATAAATCCTGATCTTTGGATCTGGAACACCACGGCAATACCTTGATTTCGGGTATGGCTTGTTTTTAATCTGGCGATAACACCTTGCTGGTCCTGCAAAATTAAAAAACAATATGATCCACAATTCCCATGCTACGCATCTCATAATGAAATTCAAAATGTTATAAAAATCATTGAGAAACCACTTCTAGGTAGAGCATAACATATACAATATTCTAAGCAACAGATGGAACAAATTCATCAAAAAATAAATAACATGATGTCAATAATACATGATAAAACTGAAAAGGACAACTAGCATGACCAAGGACTCAGATGATGCTAGCAACATTAACCCCACTAAAACCAAGGTTTATCCACATTAAACAAATGAAAGGTATTTGGTAAGGAATAAGCGACATGTAAAACAAGATACCAAAACACAAGTAAAAACATGATAACATATGATACAACCTTTCTGGAAAACATACAAGGAATTGCTATTGCACATTATCTAAAGTATTCAAACTTTAATCAAATGACCAATGAAAGTTCCCTATAATGAAGCTGGTCTAAAAATATAAAGGGGTAATTCAAAACTTGAAGATGAATTAGTTGAATATCTTCAAGTCAAGCCTAGTTCCTAATTCCATGCCAAAATGTCTGTATACTACCGATGTTGATATGCTCAAGACATTATCTAATGACACGATGAACACACCAGAGGGTGCCAAAATGTCTATACTACCGTTGTTAATATGCTCAAGCCAACATCTAATGACACAAGGAACACAGCAGAGGGTCCCAAAGAAAAATTGACAAAATAATAATAAATTCTCTTCACAAATCAAGGCGGCACTCTCCTTCTCAACCTAAGTCAAGAATTGCAGGGATAACAAATGGCTCAGGAATTGACCAGTTCCGAGCAGACTCGGATGAGTCGAACAATTAGCTCAAGAATCGGATGACTAAAACAGATTGGCCCTTATTCACCATCAGCCGGAAATACCCAAATTTAATTAATCTCCAAAAAGTGGGTTATCATCAATTTATTACAGCAAGTGTAACAATGATCAACCAATAATTTGCAAAGCAATTTAAAGAATTTAAAAGGCAAGGTGGGATCCCTTATTTTCATTTTCTTGTTTTACAAGAAATAACCTCATATTTCTTTTGCGATCAAACAGGTTGATTAAAAGAAAATTATTCTGCACAAGATGGCACAAACTGACATGAATAACACAAGAAGACACTCACCGAAATCTCATATTCAAAACCCTTCGAAGGTAACATATAAATTATCAATTCTACATTCCCCATCAATCTATGTTATACAGTGCCAAACGAGGTCCAAATATTCAGCGAGAGTCAATACGTGACGAGATAATATACAGTTTATATCCATACGAATATATCTATATAGACATATATCATATGCATACATCTAGATGAACATAAATATAAACATATACTCGCACATAAAAACACTTACTTCTCCCCATGGCGGCGAACGGTGATCTGCCCAGAGCTCTGAAGACCTAGAAATTACAGGGGAGGGTATGCGATGCATTATATAGTACGTGCAGAGTATTGAAACCCTAGCCCAAATACGTGTGGGCGTGCGTGGCGCATGGGCCTACTCTGCTTCTCGAAGCCCGCTAAATATGGACCGGTCGTTGGGCCTGATACATAAGTCCTGTATGATCTGAAAATAATGCCACCATTCTCTCTTGGAGTTTAAATAATTTTGAAAAATAATTAAGAGCTTGTGTGGGATTTGACCTTAAATTAGCCTTTAATTGGGTTACTTTTGCATATATAATCTCCATACATAACCCTATAGAGATTATTATACAAAACACTAAAAAATTTCTCAAGAAATCGATTCTATGCTGTATTAATATATATTAAATAAGATTTAATAAGAAAGAAATTAAAGTAAAAGCTGATCAATTTTAATAAATGTTATACATCCAAAACCATATTAAGTTCAAGTTCGTAATTTTCAACTCATGTCCAACATTTACAGTAGAAAACTGTTCTAACTAGCCTGACAAAGCATACCATTCATATTAATAATAAGCTCCATTTTATGATTATAAAAAAACATGCCACCTTCAAAAAAATGAAGGGCTGTGTACGGGGAATAATTGGTGTATATTTGCTTGAATTATTCTTGTCAAGAAATTAGTGACAGTTTCATTTTAAGTCGTAGAAGCAGCAAATTTGAAGAGTCATTTTAGTGAATCGTGTTAAAACAATTTCGAAGTTAAAAAATTGATAATCAGAAAAAGCTACTTTTTTAATTCATTTTTTTTATTATATGAAAATTTTAATATGTTTTATCTTTTATTAGTTCGCAAACAGGAAAAAAATTGCTGAAGGAAAATTAAACAAAAAAATGTAGTCAATATATTTGGTGTATGAAATCTCTCACCCAACACTTACCATGTTCCTTAACTTCAATTTATGGCTGAGCAATCATTTTCCTTTTATTATCAAAATTACATTTTTTTTTTTTTTTTTGGTTTTTCCAGAAGCACGTATTTCTCTTATGTGCCTCAAACCAAAAAGACTTGAAATTAAAAGGGCAAAAGGTAGATAAATATTGAGTACTTAAAACTTAAAAGGACCGATAAAACAGCAGCGTAAATGAGTCGGTTGCTTTATCCGATATGAACAAGGTAGGCACAAGTTACCCTTAATTTAAAAGGACCGATAAAACAGCAGCGTTAATGAGTCGGTTGCTTTATCCGACATAAACAAGGCAGGCACAAGTGACCCCCATATATATATACACAGTGCTGTTCAACTGATCCCTAATGAGGAGAGAGTTGTACACTCACTTTTAGAATCTAATCCGACGGATAACCTTTTTTTCCCTGTGTTTAGAAAACTTGATCATTCTTTCAATTACCATTCAATTGAAATGACAAAAGTAGACACCCACTTAAAAGAAACAAAAATAAAAATATTTTGTTACTAAATTTGTCAATTGAACATTCGGAATCAAATTGTCAATTGAACATTCAGAATCAAATAAAACACTGGCAATTAGTCTTTTCTTCCCAGGAAATAAAACTAGAGATAAGCATAGTTAGCCGAAATTGTGTGTGTATTATAGATATAAGCCATTTTTCAGATTTTAATTTTTAATTTTTTTATCAAATAGGATCACAATGAAAAAATAAAAAATAGGTTTGTTTTTGATATAATGTTACAATTTTCAGATTTGATTTTTGTTTTTTGTGGCATAAGAAACATTCTGACTCCTCTAATCTTTGTGGAACTCAAATTTATAGGTAATATAGGTTTGACGATCTTTCTGTTTGCCAGGAAAAAAAAAAAAAAAAAAATCATACACGAAGAAAATTTATAATTTATAGGTACTTGTTGCTTTGATGACCCTTCGTGTACGATGGTCCTTGTATAAAACAGAAGAAAATTAAGGAAAAATCCTATACATTGCAACCCTAAACAAAACAGAAGAGGAAAGAACGAGGGGTTTCTAGACGTGTAAAATTTTTTAAGTTTATCAAAAAATCAATTAAAGTCTAAGATGGTTTAAAATTATTTAAGTTTGACAGCATACTAGTATTCTTTTTTCTCAACTCATGTTAATTTAACCTGTTTGTCTTATTATTATTTATTTATTTTTAATTTTTATGAAGTCAAGTGTTGTGATTGTAATCTCTAGGACTATATCATCTCTAACTTTTATTGTTGGTGTGCCTAAAAAACGTAATTTAGAATTAGGTTTAAAAAATAAGGAATCTTAAAAGAATCCTAACCATCAAAACCTCGACCACAAATTCTTGTAATTATTAGTGAAATGGCCTCGAAACTGGGGACAGTATTTTTAGTGTAATTCAGATAATTCTCTTTAGTGTAATTCTTGTAATTCAGATTTTTTTTTTCTCTTGCTCTTCTTCACACAAAGTACACAAAAATCTCTAATTTTATTTTCTCGGTAGAACTTGCTAATTTTTTATTTGATTCCCGAGTATTCAATTGCCGAAATCAGTTTTAAAATATTTGGGTAAAGTACAACCACGTGAGATTTGGCAAAAGAACACACAGGTGAAAGTTACTCATTTGTTAGACAATGACACCCCTTCAAGTTTGAAAAATGGACAAAGAGACCCTGACAATGGTGAATTGACTTTATTACCCTTTGATATAAAATTGATATTTTAATTGACTTAAATACCCTTGGATCAAACCCAAACCTTTCTCCCTTTCTCTCTGTATGTGTGTGTGTGTGTGTACACACACAAACACATTACATAATCGCCGCCCGACGCCCTGTGTAAAGAACCCCTCAGCCACCGCGTCATCATCATTGTCATGGTGGTGGTGCTTGAACCCATTGTCATGGTGGTGGTGGTGACGACGCATGCCGCCATGGAACATCATCAGATCGAAGTCACTGTTCTCACCTTTTCTCCTCTCTGTTCTCTTTTCCTCCGCCCCAACACCAACTGACACACACACACACATATATATATGTACATATAGATACATATATACACACACATATATATACAGGCGGCGATGGTGAATGGATCCGCGGCCTTCATCCTTCGATTCTGTCGACCCTAGAGCTTTCATCCTTCGAATCCGACCTAGATTTTGCAAAGATTGATACATATATATGTGTACACACCCCCTTTTTGTTTTATCCACAACCCATTCACAGCCCCTTTCTAGGAATACAAACCTTGATCTGGCGGTAGAGGGATCGGACGACCGGCTGAACTCGTCATAGTCATCGTTGGGGGATGCAGTGGCGCCACTCAATAAGAGCGGTGTGGGTAGTTGTGGTAGTAGCGGGGGAGGTTGAGGTGTGGCGGTAGCAGCCGATGACCCATGCGCCTTCCCCACCGGTGTTGGTGGTGGTGTTGTAATGTGTGTGTGTGTGTGTGTGTGTGTGTGTGTATAATGTTTGCAGATAGAGAGAGGCATAGATGGTGTGAACCGTGTGATAGGAAGAGGAGAAGAGAAAAAATTAATAAGGGGCTATTGTGTCATTTTGCAAGGTTTGATATTTTGTAATATATCTTAATTTAATATTAAGGGATAATTTTATCTTTTCATATGACTGAAGGCCATGTTTGGATGAAATTTCAGAAGAGAGGATGTCATTGTCCAAAAAATGAGTAACTTTCATCTGTCTGTCTTTTTGCCAAACCTCAGAGGGTGTGGTTGTACTTTACCCTAATTCTTTTAATTATTATCCAATTGAAATGACAAAAGTAGACAATCGCTTAAAAGAAACAAAAATAAAAATATTTTGGGTAAAGTATATCCACACCTCCTGAGGTTTGGCAAAGAGATAGACAAATGAAAGTTACTCATTTTTTAGACAATGACACCCCCTCTTCTGAAATTCCATCCAAACAAGGCTTAAGTCATATGAAAAGACAAAATTACCCCTCAATATTAAATTCAGATATATTACAAAATATTATACCATGCAAAATGACACAATAGCCCCTTATTAATTTTTTCTTTTCTCCTCTTCCTATCACATGGTTCGCACCATCTATGCCTCTCGTTTTATCTGCAAACACACACACACACATATATATATACACACACACACACGTTACATGTAAAACTCCCTATATTATATACACATTACACCACCACCACCAACACCGGCGGGGAAGGCATAGGGGTCGTCGGCCGCCGCTCCCACACCTCAACCTCCCCCGCTGCCACCACACCTACCCATACCGCTCTCCTAGAGTGGCGCCATTGTATCCCCCAACGATGACTACAACGAGTTCAGCCGGTCGTTCGATCCCTCCGCCGCCAGATCAAGGTTTATATTCGTAGAAAGGGGCTGTGAAAGGGTTGTGGATAAGACAGAAATGGGGTGTGTACACATATATATGTATCAATCTTTGCAAAATCTGGGTTGAATTCGATGTTGGGGCAGAGGAAGAGAGAACAGAGAGGAGAAAAAGTGAGAATAGTGACTTCGATCCGATGATGTTCCATAGCGGCATGCGTCATCATCACCACCACCATGATAATGGGTTTAAGCACCACCACCATGACAATGATGATGAGGCGGCGACTGAGGGGTTCTTTACACAGGGCGTTGGGCGGCAATTATGTAGTGTGTTTGTGTATATATACACACGCACACACACATACACACACACACAGAGAAAGGGGGAAATGTTTGGGTTTGATCCAAGGGTATTTAAGTCAATTAAAATATCAATTTTATATCAAAGGGTAATAAAGTTAATTCATCATTGTCAGGGTCTCTTTGTTCATTTTTCAAACTTGAAGGGGGTGTCATTGTCCAAAAAATGAGTAACTTTCACACGTGTGTCCTTTTGTCAATGCTCAGAGGGTGTGGTTATACTTTACCTAAAGAATTATTAATTTCCAAAAGACAACAAAAGGAAGGTTGTCCGTCGGATTAGATCATAACACTTTGTTTGGAATGCTGGATTTGATGGGATTTGGATTTGAAAACAGGATTTGCCTTGTATGGAATCACGGAATTATAAAAGGGATTTGATAATTATAGGATTTCAAATACCGTTTTAATTACGTTTCAAATCAAGTCTAAAAAGTCAGGATTTAACGGGATATATATTCTTTAATTAAACATTTCCTTAATTAACCTTCCAACTTCTTCTCGTTATTAAACCCTTCTTCTTATTAAACCCTATCCTAAATATCTACTACCATATCTCAATCTCTTATTTAACTGAATCATTCTTATTCTCTTATTTAGCTAAATCCATGCTACTTCGTTCTCTAAGTGTTGAACATATATTTTTTTCTCTGAGTGTTGAGCATAACATATTCAAGTGTTTTGTGTATTTTGATTTTAATTTTTTTTTTATTTATTCGTTTTCATCTGGAATTTTATTTAGGTACGTATGGAGTAGAATTTTATAACCAATAGTCATGGAATCCAATACTTTATGCTACATTTGGTGTGCAGAAATGGAATGAAATGCAAGTGGGAATGGAATGGAATGGTCATTCTCATTCTATTATTTGGTTGTAAATATGAAATGTGTAGGAATAGAATGATAATAACCATTCTAGTGTTTGGTTGGACCAATTTAAAATTTAGAATGGAATAAATTTCTAATTGAATTCTCCAAAATATCCCTCTTAGTAACAAAAAAATTAAATTAAATTAACGATAGTCGTGGTGGTGGAAGGTGGTAGCGGTGGCGGAGGTGGCGGTGGTGGGGGTGAAAGGTGGTGGCGGTGGTGGGGGTGAAAGGTGGTGGCGGTGGTGGAAGGTGGTGGTGATGGAAGGTGGTAGAAGGCGATGGCGGTGGTGGAAGCCGATGACGGCGACGTTGGTAATTGTGGAAGGCGGTGGTGGTGAAATGTGGCAGTGGTGGTGGTGGAAGGCGGCGGTGATGGTGTAGGGCTGTGGCGGTGACGGTGGTGAAAGGTGGTGGTGGTAGTGAAAGGCGATAGCAGTGGTGGTGGTGGAACTTGAAATTCAGAGAAAGAATATGAGAATCAAAACTCAATTCGATATTATTCACGATGGCTTTACATTCAATTTATAAAATAATACCTAACTAAAATAGGTAACTAATTATACAATAATCGGGGAACTAATTACCTACCAATTAGCCCTAAATCAAGGAGTAAATAATTCAATTTACAGCTATATAATCCTGGATTACTAGAGGTAAAATCTCAACACTCCCCCTCAAGTTGGTGCATAGATGTCACACAAGCCCAACTTGTCTAAAAATTTTGAAAACACTTGAGTTAAGACTGCTTTGGTGAGAATGTCGACTAGTTGATCCTCAGATCGAATCTTAGGCAACTCTATAATTTTTCCATCCAACTTCTCCTTAATGAAGAATCTGTCTATTTCAATATGCTTCATACGATCATATTGAACTGGATTATGGGCAATATCACATGCTGCTTTATTGTCATAATATAATCGAATCGGTTACCTTGGTAGATAACCCAAATCCCGCAAGAGAAGCCTTAACCACAAAGTTTCACAAAGTCCAAGCGCCATACCTTTGAATTCAGCTTCTGCACTTGAGCGAGCAACAACATTTTGTTTCTTGCTTTTCCATGTAACAAGATTACGGCCTACAAAAGTGAAGTAACCAAAAGTAGATCGCCTATCATCTATAGCTCTAGCACAGTCAGCATCAGTATATGCATCTATGTTTTGATAACCAGCATTTTTAGTGAACAAAATTCCTTTTTCAAGAGCAGATTTCAGATACCTCAAAAGGCGCATAACTGCATTCATATATTGCTCTCCAGGATCATGCATAAATTGGCTAACAATGCTCAATGCATAAGCCAGATCCGGTCTCGTGTGTGCTAAGTGCATCAATCTCCCTACAAGTCTTTGGTATCTTCCTTTATTAGCAGGTATTTTGTTGGACTCAACACATAAGTTCAGTCCTTCTTCCATTGGTGTCTCAGTTAGTTGACATACTGTCATGCCAGTCTCTTGTAATAGATCTAAGGCATATTTTCTTTGAGATAGAAAGATTCCTTTATTAGATCAAAACACTTCGATCCCAAGAAAATATCTCAAAGGACCTAGATTTTTCATTTTGAATTCTCTGGACAAGTACTTCTTGAGAGCCTTCATTTCTTCAGGATCACTCCCTGTAACCATCATGTCATTTACATATACAATGAGTGCAGTGATCTTACCCTGTTGTTTCTTCATGAATAATGTGTGGTCTGAATTGCTCCGATGGTAGCCAAAGGCTATCATTGACTTTGTAAATCTTCCAAACCATGCTCTTGGAGATTGTTTCAACCTATATAACGATTTCTTTAACCTGCAAACCTTTCGACTATACTTTTCGGGTATCATGCATCCTGGTAGGAGATCCATGTAGACTTCTTCAGATAATTCACCATGCAGAAAGGCATTCTTCACATCGAATTGTTACAATGGCTAATCCAAGTTCGCAACTAAAGACAACAAGACCCGAACTGTTTTGATTTTGGCTACATGTGCGAACTTCTCTGTGTAATCGATTCCATAGGTTTGGGTGTAACCTTTTGCCACCAACCTTGCTTTAAAGTATTCAACTGTGCCATCAGTTTTATACTTCACAGTGTTAATCCATCGACATCCTACTGGTTTCTTTCCTGGTGGAGGATCAATGAGTTCCCAAGTTTTATTTTTCTGTAAGGATTGCATTTCCTCTTTCATAGCTGCTTTCCACTTATGATCAGCTAAGGCTTCCTGCACACTGTTAGGAATAAATACAGTAGATAATTGATATAAAAATGACAAATTTGATTCTGACAAACGATGGTTCGACACATAATGACTCATGGGATACTTAACTTTATTAGAAAGTTCAAGTTCATATGTGGGTTTAGGAATACCTCTAGTGTGACGCTGTGGTAATTGTTTTCCAAGTGGCTCGGGCACTAAATCAGGAACATCCTCAGCAGGCAATTGGTTTGATATATCAATTGCGAGGGACTCAAACTCCGACGATAGTGGGGTTGGCACCATACTTTCCATTTCTGAGCGTTCATCACCACTTTGATATAAACTTATACCACTCGAATCCAATTTGCCCAATTCTTAATTGGTTGGTCCAACTTGTGAGTCATCACCACTAGAATCATCATCCGCAAAAGTGTGATAATCATAATCTAGAGTCTGAATTTCATTCTGGTACTCCCCCTAAAGTTCAGACGCAGAGGAAAAATACATCGAGTCTTCATGGAAGACAACATCTATGGTGATGAACATTCGTCAAGTTAGAGGGTGATAATAACGATACCCCTTTTGATGAGTAGTATATCTGAGAAAAACACATCGCAATGCCCGATGAGTTAGCTTGTTGCGTTGATGTTTATGGAGGTGTACAAAAGCTACACAACCAAAAACATGAGGAGGTAGATTTGGGCGATTGGAGCAACAACTGCGTCAGTGAGAGCCTGCAATGGTGTCTGGAAGTCAATATAGCTGGAAGGTACTTGATTGATTAGATATGCTGTAGAGGTAAGTGCTTCTTCCCAATACGATAACTGTATATGAGCTTCTATCAATGAAACACGAACAACTTCCAACAAGTGCCGATTTTTTCGCTCTGCAACCCCGTTTTGCTGGGGTGTATTGGAACAAGTGGTTTGATGAATAGTTCCATGTGATTCCAAATATTGTTGAAGGTCAAAACTCTGATATTCTCCACCATTATCACTACGGAGAACCTGAACATGTGCATTATAGTGAGTTTCAACCATTTTATGAAACTTTTAAAATAATAAGTTCACTTCACTTTTGGATTTCATCAGGCACAACCAGGTTATCCAGGTACAGTCATCAATAAAAGTAACAAACCAACGTGATCCACCTAAAGTAGTAACTTTGGACGGACCCCAAACATCAGAATGTATAACCATAAAAGGAAGTGGACTTTTATTCAAACATAATGGAAACGAAGCACGATAGCTCTTTGCTGGTTCACAAACATCACAGCGAAAACTAAAACCATCAAAATTTTCAAATAAACTAGGAAATAATTTTTTCAGATAACGAAAGGAAACATGCCCCAGACGTCGATGCCACAGCCAGATTTCAAATTTCTTTTTCTCCCCCTCAGAACCATCCACTGTCAATACTTGTCGTAGCTTGTCGGAACTTTTCGACATCAAGTCTAAGTAATACAGCTTCTCTTGCCTAATACCACAACCAATCGTCTTCTTTGTTTGGATGTCCTTAAACACACAAAAATCAGGCCAAAAGATTACAACACAAGATAAAGCTAAGGTGAGTTGGGAAACTGACAAAAGATTATAAGCTAACGATGGAACAACTAAAACAGAATCTAAATGCAAATTATCAGGTAGTGTCAAAGCTCCTTCCCCGATAACTGGGGTTAAAGTACCATTGGCAGTAGAAGCAAAATGTTGTGAGGAGGAATTAAGAGGTAAGACCCGTCTAGAATTAAAAGTCATATGATCTGTAGCACCAGAATCAATTACCAACTTCCAGATCCGGCGAGGTCTTCAGCGGTTTGGCAGTGGCTTGTGTGGGTTAATCAATGGTGACTGTGAATTGATGTGTATGGGTATGGTTATGTTGTATGGGTATGGTTATGTTGTATATGGATATGAGATGCCTGTTGATGTATTGACTGTGTATGGGTCTGGGTATGGGTATGTGTATTTCAAGGCTAAATTCAAAGAGATCAAAAAATTCAAAGAAATCAAAAAATACGGTTCAATGATGGCTCTGATACCAACTTGAAATTCAGAGAAAGAATGGGAGAATCAAAACTCAATTCGATATTATTCACGATGGCTTTACATTCAATTTATAGAATAATACCTAGCTAAAATAGGTAACTAATTATACAATAACCGGGAAACTAATTACCTATCAATTAACCCTAAATCAAGGAGTAAATAATTCAATTTACAACTGTATAATCCTGGATTACTGTAATACCCCGTAATTAATTAAATAGTTCAGTGTATTTAAATTCAATTATGTGTGGATTCCTGTACCTATTATTGTGCATGCTTCATTGTTATATTAAGTTCATTTAATGGTGCATGTAAATTAAATGTGTATGTTGAAATAGTAAATTTATTCATTTAATTGTTTATTTGTTAATTATGTTTAATGAAGCAATATTAGTTAATTAGAATATTATATTTGTGTTATAAAGTATTATGATAATATAATATATTATTTTGTAAAAACAATAATAATAATTATATTAGTTTAATAATAATAATAATAATAATAATATAATAATAATAATTATAAAAGTTTATTAATAATAATATTAGTAATAAATAATAATAATAGTTATAAATAATAATAATAGTATTAAACCATTGTCATGATGAAATTAGAGATTAGGATAGGATTGCATCAATGGTTATGGTTGGAATTGAAGCCATATGGTTGGGAGGATGGTTAGTTGATGAAAAAATAAGATATTTGTAATATTTATATTATATATTTTGTATATAAATTAACTAGCTTGCCTTAGAAAAAAAAAATAAAGGGAGTTAGAAGCAAAGTATAAATTCTAGAGAGCTATTTTATAAGAGTGAAAGGAAAAGAGAAAGAGAAAGAAGCTTGGACCGGTGTAGGCAATTTTACCCGACTACGCGCAGACCGGCGGATTTATTTTAAATCCAAAAAGGCAAGTTATTATCTACTTTTCCCCTTTGAATTAATAAATTAATTGTTTGGTTTAGTTTTATGCATAGAGCCAAGGTTTAGAGGTTAATAAATTATTAATTTTATTTTATTCAAATTAATGGAATTTTAATTATATAGGATGGTATATATTTATTTAATGTCCTATGAAATTAATAATGGCTAAAAATAATTAAATAAGACTTTAGGGATTTTTCTAGAATTTTCTAGATTTTTCCGGGCATTTTCTGCAATTTCCGGCGACCTTCCGGCGAGTTTTCCGGTCGCCGGCAGTGGGGGAGACAACCGGAGTGATCCGGTGCAACGCGGCGCACCATAGGAGGGTGTACGCGCGCATCCTGGCCATTAGTGGAGTCTGATTGATCCGGTGCATCGCGGTCCATGATACCGCGGTACACCCGGATCTGTGGGCGTTGGATGGAGGGAAGATAGGGTGAGATGATCCGGTGTGGCGCGCATGTAGGAAGGATGATGCAGCCAACCAACCGGAGAACGCCACGTCAGCAGGAAGCCATCAACGCGCGCGTGGCAGCGCGTGCGCGCGCGTGGGACTCTCCAAACGCGCGTGGGAGCGCGTGTGCGCGCGTGGCTGACGCCAGACGCGCGTGGAGGCGCGTGGGAGAGTGGGAAAGCTTGGCGGCGCGTGTGGGGAACTCTGGGAGGCGCGTGGGGGCGCGTGAAGGGCCTCTACGGCTGCTGGAAAAGTCCAGAATACCCCTAGGGACTGTTTTGTCATTACCAGGACCTTCACTATACATTTTGGGGCCTCGGGTTGGCATTTTTGGAATTAACGGGACATTATATTATTATTTTATTTCTCGTTAATTATTATAAATGTCCGATTAATATTTCTAAATATTAATTGTATCAGTTAAAGTGCGAATCGCTAGTAAACATATGTAATTGATTTAACGACTATTAATGGTATTATTTTATTAAACTGTAATAACCATTAATGTTAAATTAATTAGTGCTTGGTTTTCTTCATATAAATAACCCATTATATATTATGGAATATTTATACTGTTAATCGTATATAAACCATGATTATTATGCTGTGTGCATTTCAGGGAATAAATGGACTGTTTATTATGTCGCATTTATATTATATGGATGTGTTGCCATATAGAACCATGTGAGCTGACTAATAAGTTTAGACTCATTTATACCTTATGCATTCGTTGCGATAGACAGATGTGTGGCTGTCGGGGTATGTGGTTTAATATTATTGGCATGTGTTGCCTAATTGACATACTCGGTATATTTATTAATATTATTGGCATGTGTTGCCTAAATTGACATTGTCGGTACATTTATTAATATTGTTGGCATGTGTTGCCTAATTGATATGCTCAGTATATTCATCAGTACTTTGCGAGGTGTTATCACTGTGTAGTTCGTTATAGTCTGTGTTGTCTGTACCGTGCACCATGTATAATAGCTGATTTCCCGGGTAGGGAAAGGCGACACTTGACCACCTAGTGTGAGTCTAAGTGATCACCGTCTATTCTGGTTGAGGTCATGTTATACATTGGATAGTTCCCATAGGATGTATACAGATATAGTACTCATCCGATTCATAATGATTAATTTATTTGATTCTCTGATTTGGGTCATAGAAGAGAGGACTTGCTCGTGGGGTTGACCCACCATTGTTGTTATTTCAGGATACGGTCAGTATCCGTTTCAAGGCTGAGGTTAGCAGTGTGGGACCATCATCCGAACTCATCTACTCCTACGATCCAGTGCAGGGTAGAAGTATTATGTAGTATTTCAGTTTCAATTTTTATTTACTTTTGACGTTGAACTCTCAGGGTTATATTTAGGGATCCCTGACGTAGGATTTCCAAGTTGTAATGAAGTACTGTATTAAATAAAGGATGGATGGATGTTGTATTATTTAATGTTTCTTTCCTGTCTAAATTCTTTTATTATCATCATTTTGTATTCCATGCTTGTATATTGCCAATTGTTTTTGATATCCCTCGTTTTTCGTGTATAAGCCTGATCAACTTATGCGTGGAAAATGTGGGGGTGTTACAGTTGGTATCAGAGCATTCCAGGTTCGAGTGTCTTAGGGATCTGTGATTACTATACTTCCGCGTTGTGTATTCTGATAATTAGAGCCTAAGTATTAGGGTTCTTTGTATTCTTTTAGTCGGTCCATTATAATGTACTGACGTTAGATTTTTCTGAATATAATAGAAGGATGTCTCGGCATGGGACAAGGAATGCGAACCGTCATCGCAGTAATTCCCCAACTCAAAATGAGAATCAGGAATTTTCTCCTCAAGTTGCTGACATCATTGCACGAGCTGTGGCAGCAGGAGTAGCATCTGCTCTACGAAACCAGCAACCTCCTCCGATAGTACCTATTCCTGAACCAGTGGCACAGCCAATGTCATGGGACAAAGTTCGTCACTCGTTCATCCGGGGAAATCCACCAACGTTTGCGGGGTCCACAGATGTCCTGTTAGCATATCAGTGGAAACAGGAGAGCGAGCGTCATCTTCGGATGGTAATCTGTACCGAAGTGCAGAAACAGATGCTGGCTACGTTTATGCTGATAGGCAATGCATTGCAGTGGTGGGAGTCTATTACTACTGTCGATGAGAGGATCAGATTGACGTATGCTGAATTTCAGACTCGCTTTGACGACAAGTACTTTCCTATGTCAGTAAGATCAGCGATGAAGACCGAATTTCTGGATCTGCAACAGGAAGAAATGACTGTGGCTGAGTATGAACAGAAGTTCATAAATTTGTCATTATTTGCACCAGAGGAGGTCAATACGGAAGAAAAGAAGAGAGACCGCTTTGTGAAGGGGTTAATATGGCCGATTAAAGTGGTGATCTTAGGTAGTCCGGCATATACTACTTATATCCAGGTGGTTAATGCCGCCTTACAGCACTGCCAGATGAGGAGTGATTACCGGAAGTCCAAGGGAGATAAGCGGACTAACCGAGACTACCAGACAGTGGAGAAAGGAAGCAGCAGTGGTACCAGGTCCAATGATCGGGGCAGATTTCAAGGACAACAACCTTGGAAGAAAAACAAAGGAAACCTAGATGTGCAGAGGGATGGAGTCCCTAATCAGGGTAGACAAGGTGGGATACCTCAGACCGGACAGGAACAGTGGTCGGGAAATCAACAGAGAAGGCAGGCAGGTCCTTTTACGGGACGTTGTTATCACTGTAGAGAGATTGGGCATCCGGCCAAGATGTGTCCCAAAGCTAAGCAGGGACAGTATGGGCAGCCGAGACCTAATCAGCCATTACCTCTACCGGCCCCACCGATGCCACGTGGGCAAGTTCAGAATTTTCCGGCACTTCCAGCACCACCATTTCCTCCGGGACAACCTCCACAGCAATTGCATCAGGGCAGAGTTTATAACTTCATGCCACATAATGCGCAGGCTCCTCAGGCTATTGAGGGTATGTTTTCTATACATGGTAGAACTGCTCGTATACTGTTTGACACTGGTGCATCACATTCTTGTGTGTCTAGATCTTTTGTTATCTTATCTGGTATGACGACTCAGTTATGTGACCAACCTCTTAATATTTATACACCATTGGGAGTTGGCGCAATTTTACGAGAGTATAGCGGTGATATTCTTATAGATATAGGCCGACTTCGATTTCTTGCAAATTTGTTAGTGTTAGATATGCATTCGTATGATGTTATACTTGGGATGGACTGGTTATCTCAGTACCATGCTCAGGTTAACTGTTACGAAAAGTCTATTGTATTTTCTATACCAGGACAGGAGATGTATCTTCTTGTTGTACCACAACCTGATAGAGGGCCTAGCACTTATTTATTCGTTCTTGAGGAGGACTCACAGGAAGCGACTGCGGTATCTCTCGACAGCATCCCGGTAGTACAGGAATTCCAGGATGTATTCCAGGAAATTCCAGGCTTGCCACCGAGTCGAGAGATAGATTTCGTTATTGATTTAGCTCCAGGCACTACGCCTATTGCTAAGGCGCCGTACCGAATGGCACCAGTGGAGATGCGAGAGTTGAAAGATCAAATTCAACAGTTGCTCAGCCAGGGATTTATTCGCAGGAGTACTTCACCATGGGGAGCACCAGTACTGTTTGTAAAGAAGAAGGATGGATCTCTTCGTCTTTGTATTGATTACAGAGAACTGAACAAGGTCACTATTCGCAACAAGTACCCGTTGCCCAGAATTGATGACCTGTTTGATCAGTTGAAGGGAGCTACTTACTTTTCAAAGATCGATTTGAGGTCTGGTTATCATCAGCTACGAGTCAGAGAACAAGATGTTCCAAAGACAGCATTTCTCACGAGGTACGGATCTTATGAGTTTCGTGTTATGCCTTTCGGTTTGACGAACGCTCCAGCTGTCTTTATGGACTTGATGAATAGAGTATTCAGAGAATACTTAGATCAGTTTGTCATTGTTTTCATTGATGATATTCTGGTTTACTCTAAGTCGGAGAAGGACCATGCCAGACATTTACGCACAGTATTGCAGACACTTCGAGAACATCAGTTGTTTGCGAAGTTTGAGAAGTGTGAATTTTGGCAGAAAGAGGTCAAATTTCTGGGACATGTAGTGTCAGAAGAAGGGTTAGCAGTAGATCCAGCCAAGGTTGCGGCCGTTATGGAGTGGGGACAGCCTACCTCACCGACAGAGATTCGCAGTTTTCTGGGATTAGCGGGGTATTATCGCCGGTTCATCCAGGGATTTTCCAAAATTGCGGGTCCACTTACTCATCTGACTAAGAAGAATGTACCATTTGTATGGAATGATTCTTGTCAGACTGCTTTTGCTGAATTGAAGAGTAAGTTAACTTCTGCACCTGTCTTAGCCACACCTCAGAGTGGAATCGAGTATTTAGTATTTACCGACGCTTCTCTGAAGGGTTTGGGTTGTGTGTTGATGCAAGAAGAGCGACCAGTTTCTTATGGGTCTAGGAAGCTGAAGCCTCATGAGCTTAATTACCCGACTCACGACCTAGAGCTCGCCGCAGTGGTTTTTGCCTTGCGTATTTGGAGACATTATCTTTTGGGGGAGACTTTTCGATTGTTTAGCGATCATAAGAGTCTACAGTATTTGTTCACACAGAGGGAACTGAATATGAGACAGCGCAGATGGTTGGAATTCGTGAAAGACTATCACTTCTCTATTCAGTATCATCCAGGGAAAGCGAATGTTGTAGCAGACGCACTCAGCCGCCGACCCTATGTCAGCCTTTCAGCTTTGTTTACAACAGAGTGGGATGCTTTGAAGACTGTTGATGAGTTAGCAGACGCTTTTATGGCATGTGTGGTAGTAACTCCTTCTATCATTCATCAGGTCATTCAAGCGCAACTCTCAGATCAACAGTGTATTGATCGGGTTTCGGAGTTAGCCTCCGGAGATGTTCCTTTTTATTCTATAGGGACTGATGGAGGATTGAGGTACAAGGGACGTTTAATTGTGCCTTCAGCTGATAATTTGAGAAATGTTGTGATGAGAAAGACACACACTTCTCAGTTCTCTGTACATCCAGGGGGAGACAAGATGTATCAGGACATGAAACGCCAGTTTTGGTGGGCCGGCATGAAAAGAGATATAGCTATCTTTGTCTCTAAATGTAGCACCTGTCAGATGATTAAGATTGATCAGGTTTTGCTTAAGGTTTCTCCCATGAAGGGAGTAATGCGGTTTGGGTCAAAGGGTAAGTTATCGCCTCGTTTTGTGGGTCCTTTTATGATTACAGATCGGATTGGGGCAGTAGCTTATCGTCTGGCTCTACCCGATAATCTTCATAGGGTACATAATGTTTTTCATGTATCTATGCTGCGAAAATTTCTACGGGATGAAGATCGATACCAACACATTGATGTGGGTGAGATTGAGTTGCAACCCGATGCAACCTATTTGGAACAACCTTACTGTATTCTCGATCGTAGGAATCAGATACTGCGCACGAAGACTATTCCATTAGTACGTGTACAGTGGAGTCATCATAGTGCTACAGAGTCTACTTGGGAACGGGACGATATTATCCGTGCCAAGTATCCAGAACTTTTTTAAGACAGGTATGTAGTGAATTTCGGGGACGAAATTCCTTTATTAGGGGGGGAGAATGTAATACCCCGTAATTAATTAAATAGTTCAGTGTATTTAAATTCAATTATGTGTGGATTCCTGTACCTATTATTGTGCATGCTTCATTGTTATATTAAGTTCATTTAATGGTGCATGTAAATTAAATGTGTATGTTGAAATAGTAAATTTATTCATTTAATTGTTTATTTGTTAATTATGTTTAATGAAGCAATATTAGTTAATTAGAATATTATATTTGTGTTATAAAGTATTATGATAATATAATATATTATTTTGTAAAAACAATAATAATAATTATATTAGTTTAATAATAATAATAATAATAATAATATAATAATAATAATTATAAAAGTTTATTAATAATAATATTAGTAATAAATAATAATAATAGTTATAAATAATAATAATAGTATTAAACCATTGTCATGATGAAATTAGAGATTAGGATAGGATTGCATCAATGGTTATGGTTGGAATTGAAGCCATATGGTTGGGAGGATGGTTAGTTGATGAAAAAATAAGATATTTGTAATATTTATATTATATATTTTGTATATAAATTAACTAGCTTGCCTTAGAAAAAAAAAATAAAGGGAGTTAGAAGCAAAGTATAAATTCTAGAGAGCTATTTTATAAGAGTGAAAGGAAAAGAGAAAGAGAAAGAAGCTTGGACCGGTGTAGGCAATTTTACCCGACTACGCGCAGACCGGCGGATTTATTTTAAATCCAAAAAGGCAAGTTATTATCTACTTTTCCCCTTTGAATTAATAAATTAATTGTTTGGTTTAGTTTTATGCATAGAGCCAAGGTTTAGAGGTTAATAAATTATTAATTTTATTTTATTCAAATTAATGGAATTTTAATTATATAGGATGGTATATATTTATTTAATGTCCTATGAAATTAATAATGGCTAAAAATAATTAAATAAGACTTTAGGGATTTTTCTAGAATTTTCTAGATTTTTCCGGGCATTTTCTGCAATTTCCGGCGACCTTCCGGCGAGTTTTCCGGTCGCCGGCAGTGGGGGAGACAACCGGAGTGATCCGGTGCAACGCGGCGCACCATAGGAGGGTGTACGCGCGCATCCTGGCCATTAGTGGAGTCTGATTGATCCGGTGCATCGCGGTCCATGATACCGCGGTACACCCGGATCTGTGGGCGTTGGATGGAGGGAAGATAGGGTGAGATGATCCGGTGTGGCGCGCATGTAGGAAGGATGATGCAGCCAACCAACCGGAGAACGCCACGTCAGCAGGAAGCCATCAACGCGCGCGTGGCAGCGCGTGCGCGCGCGTGGGACTCTCCAAACGCGCGTGGGAGCGCGTGTGCGCGCGTGGCTGACGCCAGACGCGCGTGGAGGCGCGTGGGAGAGTGGGAAAGCTTGGCGGCGCGTGTGGGGAACTCTGGGAGGCGCGTGGGGGCGCGTGAAGGGCCTCTACGGCTGCTGGAAAAGTCCAGAATACCCCTAGGGACTGTTTTGTCATTACCAGGACCTTCACTATACATTTTGGGGCCTCGGGTTGGCATTTTTGGAATTAACGGGACATTATATTATTATTTTATTTCTCGTTAATTATTATAAATGTCCGATTAATATTTCTAAATATTAATTGTATCAGTTAAAGTGCGAATCGCTAGTAAACATATGTAATTGATTTAACGACTATTAATGGTATTATTTTATTAAACTGTAATAACCATTAATGTTAAATTAATTAGTGCTTGGTTTTCTTCATATAAATAACCCATTATATATTATGGAATATTTATACTGTTAATCGTATATAAACCATGATTATTATGCTGTGTGCATTTCAGGGAATAAATGGACTGTTTATTATGTCGCATTTATATTATATGGATGTGTTGCCATATAGAACCATGTGAGCTGACTAATAAGTTTAGACTCATTTATACCTTATGCATTCGTTGCGATAGACAGATGTGTGGCTGTCGGGGTATGTGGTTTAATATTATTGGCATGTGTTGCCTAATTGACATACTCGGT
The DNA here is from genome assembly GCF_030987335.1 of Cornus florida. Taxonomy (NCBI): domain Eukaryota; kingdom Viridiplantae; phylum Streptophyta; class Magnoliopsida; order Cornales; family Cornaceae; genus Cornus; species Cornus florida. The sequence goes on from NW_026775578.1 coordinate 8,808,594, forward strand.
ATATTTATTAATATTATTGGCATGTGTTGCCTAAATTGACATTGTCGGTACATTTATTAATATTGTTGGCATGTGTTGCCTAATTGATATGCTCAGTATATTCATCAGTACTTTGCGAGGTGTTATCACTGTGTAGTTCGTTATAGTCTGTGTTGTCTGTACCGTGCACCATGTATAATAGCTGATTTCCCGGGTAGGGAAAGGCGACACTTGACCACCTAGTGTGAGTCTAAGTGATCACCGTCTATTCTGGTTGAGGTCATGTTATACATTGGATAGTTCCCATAGGATGTATACAGATATAGTACTCATCCGATTCATAATGATTAATTTATTTGATTCTCTGATTTGGGTCATAGAAGAGAGGACTTGCTCGTGGGGTTGACCCACCATTGTTGTTATTTCAGGATACGGTCAGTATCCGTTTCAAGGCTGAGGTTAGCAGTGTGGGACCATCATCCGAACTCATCTACTCCTACGATCCAGTGCAGGGTAGAAGTATTATGTAGTATTTCAGTTTCAATTTTTATTTACTTTTGACGTTGAACTCTCAGGGTTATATTTAGGGATCCCTGACGTAGGATTTCCAAGTTGTAATGAAGTACTGTATTAAATAAAGGATGGATGGATGTTGTATTATTTAATGTTTCTTTCCTGTCTAAATTCTTTTATTATCATCATTTTGTATTCCATGCTTGTATATTGCCAATTGTTTTTGATATCCCTCGTTTTTCGTGTATAAGCCTGATCAACTTATGCGTGGAAAATGTGGGGGTGTTACAATTACCATAGGTAAAATCTCAACAGTGGAAGGTGGTGGCAGTGGTGAAAGGCGATAGCGGCGGCGGTGGTGGTGGAAGGTGGTGAAAGGCAATGACAGTGGTGATGGTGAAAAGTGGTGGTGGTGGTGGCGGCGGTAGCAATGGTGAAAGGCTGCGGCGGTGGTTGTGGTAAACGGTGGCAGTAGCAGTGGTGAAAGGCGGTGGCGGTGGTGGCAGTGGAAAGTGACGGGCGATGGTGAAAGTTGGTGGTGGTGGAAGGCAGTGGTAGTGGTGGTGGTGGTGAAAGGCGGAGATAATTGTGGTGGAAGGTAATGGTGGTTTTTAGATTTGGAATATGAGGGTGTTTTGGGAAGTCGATTTTTTAAAATAAATTACTTGGGAATGGAATGGTCATTTCATAAGTTTAGTTGTGGAATGGATTTTCATTCCCAAGAATGGATTTTCATTCCAATGGAATGGCCATTCCCACTTTAAGTTGCATATCAAACAAAGGAATGGTTGGAATGGGTATTCCATTCCATTCAATTCCTGCACACCAAACGTAACATTAGTATCCACCGTTTGTGTACTTAAAAATTTGTCCTCAAATCTCAAAGTTATGAGGTAAGATATCGATCAAAATTACTGAAAATCTGTGTTTAACATATTGATCCACCGTATTCTTGTATTTGAAAAATCTTGTATAACCAAAATCATGCTCCAATCCTCCATAATTCACACCATTTTGTTTGGTATACTTCAATATCTTACACGGCATTTAATAAATTGATCTACCACCACTTTTGTATTTTTGTACTTTGAAAAATTTACATTTTTATATTTGTACTTCAAAATTTTACATGAATAGAACAGAACTTTATAACCAAAAATCATGGAATCCAATACTTTAGCATCCACCACTACTTTTATATTTTGTGTACTTAAAAATTTAAACGAAGAGCCATATCATTCAATTCTTCAGAATTGGCAGCATTTATGTGCAATAAAATGTATTATTGTATTCTTGAATGGAGCAAAATTTACATTTTTACATGAATGGAGTAGAACTTACATGAATAGAGCAGAATTTACATTTTTGTATACTTGTATTCTTGTTTTTTATTTATTTATTTATTTATTTTTTTATATATATAAATAATAAATAATTATTATGTTTCAAATTTCCATAACGTAATCATTCCCTTGTTTATCTTCTTGATGTAACTTTGGAGTATATTTTACAATAAAATAAATATTTTATTTATTATTTAAATAAAGACAAAAATAATATTATATTATTTTTATTCAAAATTCTATTTTAAATCCAATTTGTTCCAAACATGTAAATATAATTTCATTTTAATTCCAATTCCTATACCTCCTGCTTCCTTTTCCAAATCCTAAAATAATTGATTCCAAAGCCGCAGGCCATTATTATTGAACACTAATATATATATATATATATATACACACACACACGCACGCATACACGAACTTTCTTGCGTATCACTCCAGTTCCACTTTCATCTTCCTCTTCACATCGGATACAGATCAAGAAAACAAAAAACAGCAACAACAATGGCGGCAGCGATGGTTCTTGACCCAAAACCCTTATCGGACCCATCACACTCCCTCCCGGCAACCCTACCCGACCCGTATCCCTCCTCCTTCGACGACGACGATCTCTACAGTCGCCTCAAGTCCCTGCAACGCCAGTGCGAGAACAAAGAGATCAGAGAAGAGTACGTAAAGGACGAACAGAAGAATCTGAAGCGCGAGTCCCTCCGAGCCCAAGAAGAGGTGAAGAGAATCCAATCTGTGCCTCTCGTGATCGGCCAGTTCTTGGAGATGGTTGCTCAGAACTACGGCATTGTAGGGTCAACCACGGGCTCGAATTACTATGTGAGGATTCTGAGTACTATAAATAGGGAGCTCTTGAAGCCCTCGGCGTCGGTGGCGCTGCACCGGCACTCGAATGCCCTCGTCGACGTGTTGCCGCCGGAGGCCGATTCGAGTATTTCGCTGTTGAGTCAGTCGGAGAAGCCTGACGTTACCTATAATGTAAGTTGCTCTGACTGATTTCAAGAATTGTTTGATTAGGGTTTATAAGTTTTGTCTGTGAAATTGGTTTTTGGGGTTTATTGGGAATTATTGTGATTATATATTTGCTTATAATTTAGGAGAAATTCTTTATGGTCCGTTTGGATTGAGGGAAGTTGGAATGGAAACAGAGGAAAGGAAAAGAAGGAAAATATATATTTATGGTGTTTGGGAGTTAACTTGACTGGTTATTTAATTTCCTCCGTTGTCCAATGAAGTGGTTAAGAATTTGAGTTATAACTGGGCATAGTGGGTTTTGTTTCTTAAAATGTTTGGTTTGAAAGATGAGGTGGAATGGGGAAAAGAGGAAGTGGAGATGGTTCTTTATCTTTGAAATGTTGCTTCCTCTCAAAAATGAGAGAAAATAGAGTGAAAGGATAAGGGATTAGCTATCTAGATAAAAAAATGAATATCGAATACTTTTTTGAACATTCTTTTCATCACCGTTGTCAAATAAGATGAAATGGTCACCTCTTTCGTCTGCCTTCCAGTTATCCAGACTAGGAAGAATTAACAGGAAAGTATTCCGCCCACTTGAACGAGAAACTGTAGCTGGTGGAGCGACGAGTATCCGGACAGCCTTTTCGCCCACCCTTATTAGGTACCAAAGCAATACATGGTCCCTGTACTTGTAATATGATGCATTGTTTCCCTTTAACCACACTATAGACATGCCACTTGATGGGAGCATCATCTCTTTTGAAAAATGTGTTTGGTTTGGTGGGAGAGTGCTGTGAAAAAAGTGACAGGGAAAGGGGAAGGAGGGAGGAGATTCCCCATTTGGTAGAGGGGAGAGGGAGAGGGAGAGCGAGAGCGAGGAGGGTTCACCTTTCAAACGGTGAAATTATTAGACTCTTTGCACACTACCTTCCCTCTTAACAAATAACACGCAGAAAATCCTGTAGGCATTAGTGTTATTAAAGGCTCAAGGCGCTAGAGGTCCTTTGGACCCTATGTGCGAGGCACACGGTGAGGCGCGCACCTGAATGAAGTGAGGCGCACAATTAAAATTTTAAACTACCATAATAGCATTCATATCTCACAAGTCCTATCAATATTCTAAAAATTAATGTCAAATATGAAAAAGTAAATCCATCAACTATATAACCATTCAAGAACCATAAAACATAGCACAAATTTGTTTTCTTGAAAGGCAAAACAGAGTACAAAAAGAAATAAATCTATTAAAAAAAATTGTTAACAAGAAAAGACAAAAAAAAAGAGAGCAAAAAAAAAAAGAGACAGAGACAAAAGAAGTAGATGAAGACAAAAGTAGATGAGAAAAGAGAGAAAGTGTTAAGGAAGAAAGAGGAGAAAAAAATAGAGCCCAAAAAAAAAAAAGACAGAGAGGAGAACTAGACGGAGAGAAAGAAGTAAGCAAAGATGAGAAGAGAGGAGAGAGAAGTAGAGGAGAAGAAAGAGAAGAAGGAGAAGAAAGAACTGACATGGCTTCGTCATTCGTCTCTGCCACTAGGGCTTTGTCGTTGCTCTCACGGTCTCACTCTTTCCATGTTCGGTCTTGGACTTTCATATTTGTTTATTCTTTGGAACAAAAGATCCTTCTCTGATATGTTTAGGCTTTCTTATTTGTTTATTAAGTTGCTAGAAGTACCCTTTTTGGCTTAAGAGATGGAACAATCATTTAAAAACAAAAAACAAAAAACAGCGAGGCGCGCCTAGACAAATAGGACGAGGCGCAACCGAGGCGCGCGCCTAATAAACATCAGTGAGCATGGGATGACAACAGGAACTAGACCTGCGCCTCAAGCCTAGGCACGCCTTTAACAACACTGGTAGGCATACCTTTTCAATCCTTCCCACATTCGCTTGCATCCATTTTTTTTGTTTTCATTGTTCGTATTAAATGGAATATAAGGCTCCTCGAGCTTCCACCATCTTATTCTCTTGAAAACGCCTTCTTTCAACTATTAATTCTCTTCATTCAAGTTGTATCCTAAATCCAAACCCTCCACAATATCGTAGTACAGAGCTCTTGTAAACGTGCACGATCTCTATCTTCGTGTCATCTTTATCGATATCACTTTGGTCATTTCCATCAATAGCCTCATCCCCATATATTTGGATCTTCCAAGAATATTAGCCATCATGAGGAAGTAATTTCGTATTTTTATCCTTTTTTTAACCGTAAAACTCTAGACTGCTGTCCGCAACAAATTTCCTCTGACAATGCTTTCCTCCCAAGTCTCAAGCTCAAATTTATTTCTCCACTCTTCTTAAGGACTGTCTCAGCTGGCCTCTTCCTTAGTGTTCGACTCTCTAATATCCCCCACAACTTTGCATTTTGCATACCTAAACCGCCAAACTCGTCCTGGTTCCTCCCTTTTCAAATATTCTCTTAGCAACTTAAACTTCCTTGCTATTGCAAACCTGGGATGAACATTTCCCTTGATCAGTATTTGCTCCGTATGCGTGTATATAGTTACACTTTACATATAATATATGCTTTATTAGTGCTGCTTTTGTTATTCTTAATAGTCAAATATATTGCACTTGGGCTTGATGTTGTCCTTACAGGTTCATAATTGGCCAGGTTGGATTAGCAGAGTGATACTATATACTGTGGTTGGCTTGCCTAAATTGGCAGGATGTTGAATTATGCACTCCCGTAGTGGAAAAGGAGTGTATAGTGGTTATGATGAAATCTGGAGGATTTGCCAAGGTAATGTGATCTTGTTGGTCGAAGTACCAGTTGTCCAGCTGTTGTTGCGGGGATGGTTGGTGGCTTTGTTAGTGTTAGTTGACATGATGGTCTCATGGTGCATTAGCAGCAGCGTCAGTGGTGGTGTTTGAGGAATCATTTATGAGTGCTGGCTATGGTGTTGTGACATTTTAAATTTTTAGTCTATGTTTGAGTCCCTCCCAATTAAGGATCCAGATAACACCCTTTTCCAACTCCATAATAATAAATACTCTCAACTAAGCACGGGCTTGCCTGCGGGAAATTTCCTTCCTTTTATTAGCATGAACTGTTTTATTGTACTTCCATGAATCTTATTCTGACTTGACTGAATAATTAGAATTTTTGACTCAACTCTGTTCCCAAAGTTCCATACTTAGAAGTCAGATCAGAATTTTAGTGCTACATATCATACCTGACACGATATGTTTATTGCATGGAATACTCAGTAATTGATGTAAATTTCTTATTGTCAGATTTTCCCCTATTTATACTTTCTACCCATTGCTGATTAGTGTGAGAGCCAGATTGCCCAAAAGTTCATAGGGGTTTGAACTAAGTTATGCCACAAGAAACCATTGGAAACATTTTGTATATATCCTGGCAACTTCTTCCTTCCAAATATCAGATTCATGAAATGCTTTGTATCTATATCAGGATATTGGAGGATGTGACATTCAAAAGCAGGAAATCCGTGAAGCTGTTGAGTTGCCTCTGACTCATCATGAGTTGTACAAACAGATTGGTATAGATCCTCCGCGTGGTGTGTTGCTCTATGGTCCTCCTGGCACTGGTAAAACCATGCTTGCCAAAGCTGTTGCTAATCATACTACTGCCGCTTTCATTAGAGTTGTTGGCTCCGAATTTGTTCAGAAGTATTTGGGTGAGGTATGCCTGCAAGATTCTCTTAGATAGATATCTTCTTCTGGCTGTACCATCTACTACTCTTTGTTATATTTTTCACACTGTATCTACCATGATATTTCATTTTTATATGAAAATAAGTTTTTTAGACCAAATTGTAGAGTTGTCACTTGTTGTCAACAGTATTTTATATATTATGGTAAATGTAAGTTTTTATATTACTTGGTGCAGGGTCCACGAATGGTTCGTGATGTTTTTCGCCTTGCCAAAGAAAATGCGCCTGCAATAATCTTTATTGATGAGGTAGATGCTATTGCTACTGCTAGGTTTGATGCTCAGACGGGGGCCGATAGAGAAGTTCAACGAATCCTAATGGAAATTTTAAACCAGGTAGTTGAACAAGATACGAGTTTTAAAGAGATTTAAGTTTTAAAAACTGCCCCAAGTAAAAAATTTTACCATAGCTTGACATGCAAATCATAATTCTAGGATAAGGGGGAGCTTATGTGTGTGTTGACATGCTGAGATTCTGATGACCTGCATGTTTCCTTGTCTTGATGCTCTTTATATCTGTAAGTTACACCTGTTATGGATTTGGGTGTTGTTTTGCAGATGGATGGATTTGACCAGACAGTGAATGTTAAAGTTATAATGGCAACTAATCGAGCTGACACTTTGGACCCTGCACTTCTGCGTCCTGGAAGGCTTGATCGAAAGATAGAGTTTCCTTTGCCCGACAGACGACAAAAGAGACTTGTTTTTCAGGTGAATCTTGACTTTTGAGTCCACATTCATAATTGGTATCTTATTGATGTGCTTATACTTAGTATTTCTCATTCTCACTTGCCCCACCATCCCCCACACCCTTTCCCCTCTCTCCCCTAACAAAAGGATAGAAAAAAAGGTGAAATAGTGGTGATTGGGATTTGCTTAACAAGGTTACCGTTTACCTGAATTTTTTAATTATACATTTCTTTTTCAACAAAGATCCTGCGGCTTTGACTTTTGTGGTCTCTCTCTCTCTCCCTCTCTTAAACTTTTTGTTTTTGTGCAGGTGTGCACTTCCAAAATGAACTTAAGCAATGAGGTTGACTTGGAGGATTATGTTTCTCGGCCAGATAAAATTAGTGCTGCTGAGGTTAGTTGAGTTCGTCTTTGCAGTTTTTAGTTGGAGAGAAAGACAGCTTTACTTTAAATTGCCGTATTTCAATACTCATTGTCAAGATTGGTTCTTTGTCTCTAGTGAGTAATATTTTAAGCATCATTCTGAAAATACTTAAACAAGTCATTTTTCTGGAAACTATTATAATTAGATCGATTTATGCAGATTGCTGCTATTTGTCAAGAAGCAGGGATGCATGCCGTCCGTAAGAACCGGTATGTCATACTTCCTAAGGACTTTGAGAAGGGTTACAGAGCCAACGTAAAGAAGCCTGACACTGACTTTGAATTTTACAAATGATCATGAGATATGGAAGTAGATTTGGACAATTTACCAATCACCTTTAGTAGTACTTATTTTTATTTATATTCTTACGTCTTACTTTGTTTCCATTATTGTCCATGTCAAAATTATTGTTTTCTTATGAAACCATTAAATGATTATTAGCCACCAAATTATGTAATCTGTTCTATGATGTTGAAATTTGTCTTCTTTGGAATATTCTTTCGCAAGGTGTTTCTGTGGCTGGATGTGGATAATTCTGAGCCATTTGATATTGTAGACTTGTAGTGTTGTTCTTTACTGAAAGCACATGCATTAGAGCTGCGTACGCATTAACTGGTTTGGGGTTTGCTGCTTCTTTTGCACATTCTTCATTCCTGAAAATGCCATCTGGTTTTCTTGGACCCCTTGAAATGCTGTTTTGACACAAACATTAAGCATTTCTCTAATTTCTTAGTGCTTATATAATGAAATCCTACAGAATCCTATTTGTTCCTGTTCTCTTCACTACTCTGCAGAGAGTGTATTGCTTGAAATATAGTGCTTGCTAGATGCTAGAACTGCTAGTATCTGGCCTCATTTGTGTCACTTTAGAGGTATGTTCCTTTTAGGAATAGAACCGTATGAGTCATGCTTGTTAGGTGGGTATGTGCTACTGGGCATGGTAGTTTTCATTACAGATTCCCCATGTGAATAGCAAATATTGAAATTCAGCTTCATATGAATACAATCCAAATCGATGAGGATTATGATATATTGATATGTAACCCTGCTCAGATCAAATAACTGATACTCTTTTCTTACTTCGGTGTGCCTTTATTGACATTTTGACATCACAGTTAATGACGCACCTTCTACCTTGACTGCCTCCAATACTTGGACCTCTCAATTTGAGGTCCAGAGAACTTCCTCTAGATATCAGTTCACAGTCCTTGGTGTTATAGTGATTTTTTATTCATAATGATATATGGCAAATAGACTCCGCAATGGTGGGAGCATCGTGCACTGGGCTAGCCAATGATATAGCAAAATAGAGGAATTAAGATTAGCCACACGACTGTTGGACTCGTTGACTTGCTTGTTGGGCGAGAAATGGAGGAGGAGTTGATGGGGATTGACACACACATGCCCACGACCACACGTGATCACACAGTTGCACACAGAGCAGTAGGTATAGAAGAAGAGTTTTTACTGACAATATTTAATGGCACCTAGAAGGTTCTTCTGGGCACTTGAATGCATTAGTGAGACCTGTTAGAGGGCATGAAAATTCGCCAAGAACTATTGATGTTGCTTACTTTTTTGCTTTCCTTTTCATATTCATTTCCCTTGGTCATATTGTGTACACCATAACCCTTCCCAGTTTCCTCCTCTATACACGTAATATTCTTTTTAATTTTTCAATCATGTGATTCTCTCGTCTTGTTCGTTTCACTATTTCACTAGAAGTATGGAAGTGGGACTCAAAAGTATTCTGTTTACTTAGCTAGAGGGCAGACTGTTTAGGCTAACATGTTATTTAATTAGCTCCTAACTTCCAAAGAACAAGATAATGAAAATTAACAATAGATTACTGATCCATCCTTGGATTTATTTGGATGGACTTTAATTCAATTTGTTCTTTATTTTTCACAGTTGGATTTATTTGGATGGACTTTAAGTCAATTTGTTCTTTATTTTTCACAGTTAGGCAGGTAATATATTTTCGATCTGGTTTTGATAATCAGTCATTTAAATATCGTTTGTGTTTGTTGGTGTAGTCTGTTATTGTTCATTTCGGTTGGTGAGTGTCAACATATCATTGTCGTTCATCAAATTTATATGGGAATTAAGTACACTTCTGATATGGCTTGTCTTTGCATGTTGTAGGCTGTTGACCCTCACTAAAAGGTGTGATGGGATTAGAGATGGTTACATACCTAGGTTCGGCAAAGAGTAGGGACACTTGGTTAACAAAATTCTACCAAACAATTATTGCCTTCTTCTCCCACATTGTAGGCACAATGTTGTAGTAGTGATCACTAGCAATTGCCATTTGAGACCCTTAGTTCTCAAGTTTGTGTAAACTAATTCATCTTTAAAGTAAAATTTGATGCTGGGATTGTGTAGACTGCAAGGGAAAGTGACAGTGCTGTGTTGATTTTGGCATTGTTCTACTTCCCATGTGTTGAGAATGTAGCAATGGCGGAAGCCATGTGTTTGAGGAAAAAGCTTTGATAATGCTTCAGAGTAAACATTTGAACACCCTAAATAATAGAAGTTCGCCATGGATTGTTGCTACTAGGGGTGGCAATAGTGTTCACGGCTCATCAACATGACTCGGGTGGTTGATTTTAATCGTTGTAATAATGTCACCCGATTAACCCATTTAAAAACTAGTGTAGCGTTCGGGTTTGGAGACTCAGAGTTCTGTTTACTTATTCATTCCTAGTTGTCATGTTCAAGTTTGCTCAATTTAAATCGTTTAGCGAGTACTAATTGACATAACCTAGAAGTAAGTTTGAGCTGTGCTTCTATAATCTATTTACATAACCTAGAAGTAGTTTGAGCGAGTACTAATTCATTATATCAGCACTCTTAGTGGAAGGGGTTCACGGGAATTTTGTACTGTGTAATGGTTTTGTTATTGAGGAGGAAGAACAAAAGTTGGATTTTTGTTTTTTCGGTAAAGAAGTTGGAATTTGTTTTCAAAACACACAAATATTTTCTAATTTGCTGAGCTCTTTAACTAGTTTTACTAGTTTTAGGGATCGAGCAAAACAAATGGACACGAGTAAAGAAAATTAAGAAAAAATTAGGGTATTTTTGTCATTTAAATTAAGAAAAATAAAAATAAAAAAAATAAATTGTATTTATCAAAGTGTGGATATCACCTTCCTTTATTAGTGTGATTAATGATTTTTTTATCTTTCTATTATCATTCTAACATCATGTAAAAGTATCTAAAAATTGCTTCGTTAATTTAGTTTTTCTATTTGTTGATATATTGGGTGGTGGTTTATCAGGGAAAAAAGGATCTGCTCATAAACATCCAAAGAAAAAGAGCATCTACTTATTATTACAACACGTTAATCAAGAAAATTTAATTTCCATGTTTCCCATATTAGTCGTAGTTATCATCTCTGTCATCCAAATCTGTCATAGGTCATACATATCTCACCAAAAACGTCTATTTATTAGAGTTTTAAACCACACACAGTCCCACCATCTAATATGTGAATCTACTCATTGACGTAATAAATGCTTAAAATGCTTGCTGCATGTCAAAGGCGTTGTTTTAAAAGAGGACCTACCATGTGGTTTCTGTTACCTTTATGCAAAAGGATCATCAAGTAAAAATAGAACATGAAGGTCATGGTCAGAAAAAAATAAGTAATTATTTTCTTTCTACATTGGAATTCATCATTGTTCTTACACAAATTCAAATTCTTGTTAGGGTTAACGTTAAAAGTTTAATAAATTCAAATTCTTGTTGGTCCAACAATAAAAGTTTAATAAATTGGATCATGGTTCATCGACATGTATTGGATATGACATATAATTTATTTTTTTTGTTAGATTATGTGATTTGATATGTGTTCTGAGTACTTTTCAAGGCTGAAAATAACCCTTTACTGAAAATAATAAAAGAAAAAAAAGGACTTTTATAGTCTTGTGTAATAAGAAATTATTTACTCAACTCACCAAATCTCTCTCACGGGAAAAGAAGGAATGGATGGACTCATTGAAATGGTTTGAATGCCAAGAACCAGGATATGAGCTGTCTGGCTACCACTAGCATAAGTGTTTAATGCGTGTGGGCGTGCGTGGCGTTTATCATGGGCCCACTCTGCTTCTCGAAGCCCACCAAATATGGACCGGTCGTTGGGCCTGATGCATAAGTCCTGTATGGTCTGAAAATAATGCCACCATTCTCTCTTGGAGTTTAAAGAATTTTGAAAATTAATTAAGAGCAACATATCTTAGGTGCTGTTTGATAAAACTGAAAATTAAGTACTGAAAATTTCAAGTACTGAATTTTAAGCGCTGAAACTTTAAGCACTGAATATATTAATTTGAAAATCTGTTTGATAACGTTTTAATTTTAAGCGCTGAATTCATTAAGATTATTTGTTATATACAAAAACTGAAGTCTGAAAGTTGTACACATTACATTTTTGCCCACATTACATTTTTGCCCTTAATATCTGATACTCATAACAATTTTATATTTATAATACAAAAATATTAATAAAACAACCACATTCACTCAATGAAATATATCAATTTAACTATGAATATTAATGTCAAATATAATCATAAAAAAATATAAATTCAAGATTGGAAAATGGGCCTTTAATATTCCAAATGTTCGTTCAATCACATTCCTTAGCTTGGCATGTGCATGGTTAAATAGCTCTTCTTTTGTTCTAGGACGACCACCATTTCGAAAGTCGGCTAACCAATATCGTACATTACGATAACGTACTATAAATCTTCGGGTGTGTGTGTATGCAACATCACACAAATAATATTTATCTATAATGCAATATGTTTAAAATGGTTAATAAAATATATAATAAGTAAATATTTTTTTTCTGCATGATAAATAAATATTCAAAAATATTATTACTAAAGAAAGTAATTCGGTTATATTTGAAACACAATTCTACTCTGAGAATAAAATTCTATTATATAAATAATTACATAATATTTATGTAGGGTATAAAAATGGTGTTAACAATATTAAACAAAATACGTGAAATTGAATAGAATTTTATTATATAAATAATTATTTTTCATATACCGTGAATCAATATGAATATGAATGGTAATAGTTTAAAATATAAATAATTACATAATATTTATGTAGGGTATAAAAATAGTGTTAACAATATTAAAGAAAGTAAGTGAAATTGAATAAAATTCTTATATAAATAATTATTTTCTATACATAGTGAATCAATATGAATGGTAATAGTTTAAAATATATTAGGTAGAATTATGTTTTTTTATTTTTTTGGAATTTGTTCCATGTAATTCAATTTCATTAACAACAACAATCAACTAAATATATATGATTATACGAGGGTAGAGTAGTCATTAGAAATTTATTTTTTAAACCCAACCACTTACCGTGTTCTGCGATAATCTATAATCAATCTTTCCAACGCTTAAAATTTTGGCCTCTTTTAAGCGGTACCTACCATGTTAAGCGGTGTCCTAAAATTTTATCAAACACACTTATTTTTAAAAATCACTTACCGTGTTCTGCATTCAGCGCTGAATTGGGAAATCAAACAGGTATTAATTGCCAGTATTTTATTTGATTCCGAATGTTCAATTGACAAATTTAGTAGCAATATATATATATATATATATATATATTTCCTTTAAGTGGGTGCCTACTTTTGTCAATTATCAAGTTTTCTAAAGACAGGGAAAAATAGGTTATCCGTCGGATTAGATCCTAAGACCACTATTAAAAAGTGAGTATATAACTCTCTTCTCATTAGAAAAGTTGAGTATTTTATCGGTGCTTTTAAGTTTTAAGTGCTCAATATTTTTCTACTTTTTTCACCTTTAATATCAAGTCTTTTGGTTTGAGGCACATAAGAGAAATATGTGCTTCTGAAAAAACCAAAAATAAAAAATAAAAAATGTAATTTTGATAATAAAAGGAAAATGAATGCTCAGCCATAAATTGAAGTTAAGGAACATGGTAAGTGTTGGGTGAAAGATTTCATACACCAAATATTGACTGCATTTTTTTTGTTTAATTTTCCTTCAGCAATTTTTTCCTAATTTGCGAACTAATAAAAGAGAAAACATATTAAAATTTTCATATAATAAAAAAATGAATTAAAAAAGTAGCTTTTTCTGATTATCAATTTTTAACTTCGAAATTATTTTAACACGATTCACTAAAATGACTCTTCAAATTTGCTGCTTTTACGACTTAAAATGAAACTGTCACTAATTTCTTAACAAGAATAATTTAAGCAAATATACACCAATTATTCCTCGCACACAGTTCTTCATTTTTCGAAGGTGGCATGTCTCTTCTTCCCATAAAATAAAACTAGAGATTATCATAGTTAGCTTTTACGACTTAAAATGAAACTGTCACTAATTTCTTAACAAGAATAATTTAAGCAAATATACACCAATTATTCCTCGCACACAGTTCTTCATTTTTCGAAGGTGGCATGTCTCTTCTTCCCATAAAATAAAACTAGAGATTATCATAGTTAGCGGAAATTGTGTGTGTATTATAAGATATAAGTCATTTTCAGATTTGAATTTTTAATTTTTTTATCAGATAGGATCACAATTAAAAAATAAAAAATAGGTTTGTTTATGATATAATGTTACAATTTTCAAGATTTGATTTTTGTTTTTTGTTGCATAAGAAACATTCTGACTCCTCTAATAATCTTTGTGGAACTCTAAAATATAGGTAATATAGGTTTGACTCCCTTCATGTATGACAGCCCTTGTATAAAACAGAAGAAAATTAAGGAAAAAAAGTTAAATCCTATACATTGCAACCCTAAACAAAACAGAAGAGGAAAGAACGAGGGTTTCTAGACCTGTAAAATTATTTAAGTTTGACAGAAAATCAATTAAAATTATTTAAGTTTGACAACATACTGGTACTTTTTTTTTTCTCAACTCATGGTTAATTTAACCCTTTTTTTATTATTTATTTATTTTAAATTTTTTATGAAGTCATGTGTTTTGATTGTAATCTCTATGACTGTATCATCTCTAACTTTTATTGTTTATGTGCCTAAAAAACGTAGTTTAGAATTAGGTTTAAAAAACACAGAATCTTAAAAGAATCCTAACCATCAAAGCCTCAACCACAAATTCTTGTAATTATTAGTGAAATGGCATCGAAGATGGCGACGGTATTTTTAGTGTAATTCAAATAATTCTTTTTAGTGTAGTTCTTGTAATTCATATATTTTTTTTTGCTCTTTCTCTTCTTCACACAAAGTACACAATAATCTCTAATTTTATTTTCTGGGTAGAACTTGCTAATTTTTTATTTGATTCCGGAGTGTTCAATTGCTGAAATTAGTTATAAAATATTTAGGTAAAGTATAGCCACATCCCTTGAAGTTTGGCAAAAGGACACATAGGTAAAAATTACTCATTTTTTGGACAATGACACCCCTTTAAGTTTGAAAAATGAACAAAGAGACCCTGACAATGGCGAATTGACTTTATTATCCTTTGATATAAAATTGATATTTTAATTGACTTAAATATCCTTGGATCAAACCCAAACCTTTCCCCTTTTTTTCTGTGTATGTATGTATGTGTGTGTGTGTGTATATATATACACACAAACACACTACATAATCACCGCCCGACGCCCTGTGTAAAGAACCCCTCAGTCGCCGCCTCATCATCATTGTCATGGTGGTGGTGCTTGAACCCATTGTCATGGTGGTGGTGATGATGACGCATGCTGCCATGGAACATTATCGAATCGAAGTCATTGTTCTCACATTTTCTCCTCTCTGTTCTCTCTTCCTCCGCCCCAACACCAACAGGTGCGCGCGCGGGCGCACACACATACACACACATATATATGTATATTCAGATACATTTATACACACACACATATATATACAGGCGGCGATGGTGAATGGATCCGCGACCTTCATACTTCGATTCCGTCAACCCATAGAGCTTTTATCCTTCGAATTCGACCCATATTTTGCAAAGATTGATACATATATATGTGTACACAACCCATTTCTGTCTTATCCACAACCCATTCACAGCCCCTTTCTACGAATTCAAACCTTGATTTGGCAGTGGAAAGATCGGACGACCGGCTGAACTCGTCGTAGTCATCGTTGGGGGATGCGGTGGCGCCACTCAAGGAGAGCTGTGTGGGTAGGTGTGGTGGTAGTGGGGGAGGTTAAGGTGTGGTCGCGGCGGCCGACGACCCCTGCGCCTTCCCTGCCAGTGTTGGTGGTGGTGCTGTAATATGTATATAATATAAGGAGTTTTATATATAATGTGTATATATATATATGTCTGTGTGTGTGTGTGTGTGTAGATAGAGAGAGAGGCATAGATGGTGTGAATCGTGTGATAGGAAGAGGAGAAGAGAAAAAATTAATAAGGGGCTATTGTATCATTTTGCAAGGTATGATATTTTGTAATATATCTAATTTAATATTGAATGATAATTTTGTCTTTTCATATGACTTAAAACCTTATTTGGATGGAATTTCAGAAGAGGGGGTGTTATTGTCCAAAAAATGAGTAACTTTCATCTGTCTGTCTTTTTTGCCAAACCTCAAGGGGTGTGGCTGTATTTTACCCAAAAGAAACATTTTAATTATCATCCAATTGAAATGACAAAAGTAGACACTCCCTTAAAAGAAACAAAAATAAAAATATTTTGAGTAAAGTAGAGCCAGACCCTCTGAGGCTTGGCAAAAAGACAGACAGATGAAAGTTACTCATTTTTTGGACAATGACATTCCTTTTTTTTTTTTTTTTTTTTTTTTTTTTTTCTGAAATTCCATCCAAATAAGGCCTTAAGTCATATGAAAAATCAAAATTACTCCTCAATATTAAATTTAGATATATTACAAAATATCAAACCTTGCAAAATGACACAATAGCCCGTTATTAATTTTTTCTCTTCTCCTCTTCCTATCACACGGTTCACACCGTCTATGCCCCTCTCATATGCAAACACACACACACACACACACACACACATATATATTTATACACACACAAGCATATATATATATACACATTATATGTAAAACTCCCTATATTATATACACATTACAACACCACCACCAACACCGGCGGGGAAGGCACAGGGGTCATCGGCCGCCGCCACCACACCTTAACCTCCCTCGCTGCCACCACACCTACCCACACCGCTCTCTTGGAGTGGCGCCACCGCATCCCCCAACGATGACTACAACGAGTTCTGCCAGTCATCCAATCCCTCCGCCGCCATATCAAGGTTTGTATTCGTAGAAAAGGGCTGTGGATGGGTTGTGGATAAAACAGAAAGGAGGTGTGTACATATATATATATATATATATATGTGTATGAATCTTTGCAAAATCTGGGTAAGATTCGATGGATGGAGGCTCTATGGGTCAACGAAATCGAAGGATAAAGGCCGCATATCCATTCACCATCGCTGCTTGTACATATTTGTGTGTGTGTGTGTCTGTTGGTGTTGGAGCGGAGGAAGAGAGAACGGAAAGGAGAAAAGGTAAGAACAGTGACTTCGATCCGATGATATTTCATGACGGCATGCGTCGTCATCACCACCACTATGACAATGGGTTCAAGTACCACCACCATGACAATGATGATGAGGCAGTGGCTGAGGGGTTCATTACACAGGGCATCAGGTGGCGATTATGTAATGTGTTTGTGTGTGTGACTCAAGGGTATTTAAGTTAATTAAAATATCAATTCTATATCAAGGGTAATAAAGTCAATTTATTATTGTCAGCGACTTTTTTGCCCTTTTTCAAATCTGAAAGGGTGTCATTGTCCACAAAATAAGTAACTTTCTTTTGCCAAATTAAAGGAATGTGACTTTACTTTACTCAATACACGAACTTTCTTGCGTATCACTCCAGTTTCACTCTCATCTTGCTCTTCACATCAGATAGCACATCAAGAAAACAAAAAACAGCAACAACAATGGCGGCAGCGATGGTTCTTGACCAAAAACCCTTAGCGGACCCATCGCACTCCCTCCCGGCAACCCTACCCGACCCGTATCCCTCCTCCTTCGACGACGACGATCTCTACAGTCGCCTCAAGTCCCTGCAACGCCAACGCGAGAACATAGAGATCAGAGAAGAGTACGTAAAGGATGAACAGAAGAATCTGAAGCGCGAGTACCTCCGAGCCCAAGAAGAGGTGAAGAGAATCCAATCTGTGCCTCTCGTGATCGGCCAATTCCTGGAGATGGTTGATCAGAACTACGGCATTGTAGGGTCAACCACGGGGTCGAATTACTATGTGAGGATTCTGAGTACTATAAATAGGGAGCTCTTGAAGCCCTCGGCGTCGGTGGCGCTGCACCGGCACTCGAATGCCCTCGTCGACGTGTTGCCGCCGGAGGCCGATTCGAGTATTTCGCTGTTGAGTCAGTCGGAGAAGCCTGACGTTACCTATAATGTAAGGTGCTCTGACTGATTTCAAGAATTGTTTGATTAGGGTTTATAAGTTTTGTCTGTGAAATTGGTTTTTAGGGTTTATTGGGAATTATTGTGATTATATATTTGCTTATAATTTAGGAGAAATTCTTTATGGTCCGTTTGGATTGAGGGAAGTTGGAATGGAAACAGAGGAAAGGAAAAGGAGGAATATATATATATATATATATATATATATATATATATATATATATATATGGTGTTTGGTAGTTAACTTGACTGGTTATTTAATTTCCTCCGTTGTCCAAAGAAGTGGTTAAGAATTTGAGTTATAATTGGGCAAAGTGGGTTTTGTTTCTTAAAATGTTTGGTTTGAAAAATGAGATGGAATGGGGAAAAGAGGAAGTGGAGATGGTTCTTTATCTTTGAAATGTTGCTTCCTCTCAACAATGAGAGAAAATGGAGTGAAAGGATAAGGGATTAGCTATCTAGATTAAAAAAATGAATAACAAATACTTTTTTGAACATTCTTTTCATCACCGTAGTCAAATAAGATGAAATGGTCACCTCTTTCGTCTGCCTTCCAGTTATCCAGACTAGGAAGAATTAACAGGAAAGTATTCCGCCCACTTGAACGAGAAACTGTAGCTGGTGGAGCGACGAGTATCCGAACAGCCTTTTTGCCCACCCTTATTAGGTACCAAAGCAATACATGGGCATTTAAGCTTTGTTTGAAGTCCCTGTTCTTGTAATATGATGCATTGTTTCCCCTTAACCACACTATAGACATGCCACTTGACGGGAGCATCATCTCTTTTGAAAAATGTGTTTGGTTTGGTGGGAGAGTGCTGTGAAAAAAGTGATAGGGAAAGGGGAAGGAGGGAGGAGATTTCCCATTTGGCAGAGGGGAGAGGGAGAGCGAGAGCGAGGAGGGTTCACCTTTCAAACGGTGAAATTATTAGACTCTTTGCACACTACCTTCCCTCTTAACAAATAACACGCGGAAAATCCTGTAGGCGTCAGTGTTATTAAAGGCTCAAGGCGCTAGAGGTCCTTTGGAGCCTATGCGCGAGGTGCACGGTGAGGCGCGCGCCTGAGTGAAGTGAGGCACATATTTGAAATTTTAAACTACCATAATAACATTCATATCTCACAAGTCATATCAATATTCTAAAAATTAATATCAAATATAAAAAAGTAAATCCATCAACTATATAAGCATTCAAGAACTATAAAACATAGCACAAATTTGTTTTCTTGAAAGGCAAAACAGAAAAAAAAACTGTTAACAAGAAAAGAAAAAAAAAAAGAGGCAGAGACAAAAGAAGTAGATGAAGACAGAAGTAGATGAGAAAAGAGAGAAAGTGTTAAGGAAGAAAGAGGAGAAAAAAATAGAGCCAAAAAAAAAAAAGACAAGAGAGAAGAGAACACGGAGAGAAAGAAGTAAACAAAGATGAGAAGAGAGGAGTAGAGGAGAAGAGAGGAGAGAGAGGTAGAGAAGAAGAAGAAGAAGAAGAAAGAACTGACATGGCTTCGTCATTCATCTCTGCCACTAGGGCTTCGTCGTTACTCTCACAGTCTCACTCTTTCTATGTTCGGTCTTGAACTTTCATATTTGTTTATTCTTTTGAACAAAAGATCGTTCTCTGATATGCTTAGGCTTTCTTATTTGTTTATTAAGTTGCTAGAAGTACCCTTTTTGGCTTAAGAGATAGAACAATCATTTAAAAACAAAAAACAAAAAACAGCGAGGCGTGCCTAGGTGCACCTAGACAAATAGGACGAGGCGCAACCGAGGCGCGCGCCTAGTAAACATCAGTGAGCATGGGATGACAACAGGCAGTAGACCTGCGCCTCGAGCCTAGGCACGCCTTTAACAACACTGGTAGGCATACCTTTTCGATCCTTCCTACATTCGCTTGCATCCATTTTTTTTGTTTTCATTGTTCGTATTAAATGGAATAGAAGGCTCCTTGAGCTTCCACCGTCTTATTCTCTTGAAAACGCCTTCTTTCAACTATTAATTCTCTTCCTTCAAGTTGTATCCTAAATCCAAACCCTCTAACATGTCGTAGTACAGAGCTCTTGTAAATGTGCATGATCTCTATCTTCGCGTCATCTTTATCGATATCACTTTGGTCATTTCCATCAATAGCCTCATCCCCATTTATTTGGATCTTCCAAGAACATTAACCATCACGAGGAAGTAATTTCGTATTTTATCCTTTTTTTGACCGTAAAAATCTAGACTGTTGTCCGCAACAAATTTCCTCTGACAATGCTTTCCTCCCAAGTCTCAAGCTCACATTTGTTTCTCCACTCTTCTTAAGGACTGTCTCAGCTGGCCTCTTCCTTCGTATTCGACTCTCTAATATCCCTCCACAACTTTGCATTTTGCATACCTAAACCGCCAAACTCGTCCTGGTTCCGCCCTTTTCAAATATTCTCTTAGCAACTTAAACTTCCTAGCTAGTGCAAACCTGGGATGAGCATTCCCCTTGATCAGTATTTGCTCCGTATGCGTGTATATAGTTACACTTTACATATAATATATGCTTTATTAGTGCTGCTTTTGTTATTCTTAATAGTCAAATATATTGCACTTGGGCTTGATGTTGTCCTTACAGGTTCATAATTGGCCAGGTTGGATTAGCAGAGTGATACTATATACTGTGGTTGGCTTGCCTAAATTGGCAGGATGTTGAATTATGCACTCCCGTAGTGGAAAAGGAGTGGATAGTGGTTATGATGAAATCTGGAGGATTTGCCGAGGTAATGTGATCTTGTTGGCGAAAGTACCAGTTGTCCAGCTGTTGTTGCGGGGATGGTTGGTGGCTTTGTTAGTGTTAGTTGACATGATGGTCTCATGGTGCATTAGCAGCAGCGTCAGTGGTGGTGTTTGAGGAAGCATTTATGAGTGCTGGCTATGGTGTTGTGACATTTAAAATTTTTAGTCTATGTTTGAGTGTCTCCCAATTAAGGATCCAGATAACACCCTTTTCCAACTCCATAATAATAAATACTCTCAACTAAGCATGGGCTTGCCTGCGGGAAATTTCCTTCCTTTTAGTAGCATGAACTGTTTTATTGTACTTCCGTGAATCTTATTCTGACTTGACTGAATAATTAGAATTTTTGACTCAACTCTGTTCCCAAAGTTCTATACTCAGAAGTCAGATCAGAATTTTAGTGCTACATATCGTACCTGACATGATATTTTTATTGTATGGAATACTCAGTAATTGATGTAAATTTCTTATTGTCAAATTTTCCCCTATTTTTACTTTCTACCCCTTGCTGATTAGTGTGAGAGCCAGATTGCCCAAAAGTTCATAGGGGTTTGAGCTAAGTTATGCCACAAGAAACCATTGGAAACATTTTTTTATATATCCTGGCAACTTCTTCATTCCAAATATCAGATTCATGAAATGCTTGTATCTATATCAGGATATTGGAGGATGTGACATTCAAAAGCAGGAAATCCGTGAAGCTGTTGAGTTGCCTCTGACTCATCATGAGTTGTACAAACAGATTGGTATAGATCCTCCGCGTGGTGTGTTGCTCTATGGTCCTCCTGGCACTGGTAAAACCATGCTTGCCAAAGCTGTTGCTAATCATACTACTGCCGCTTTCATTAGAGTTGTTGGCTCCGAATTTGTTCAGAAGTATTTGGGTGAGGTATGCCTGCAAGATTCTCTTAGATAGATATCTTCTTCTGGCTGTACCATCTACTACTCTTTGTTATATTTTTCACACTGTATCTTACCATGATATATCATTTTTATATGAAAATAAATTTTTTAGACCAAATTGTAGAGTTGTCACTTGTTGTCAACAGTATTTCATATATTATGGTAAATGTAAGTTTTTATATTACTTGGTGCAGGGTCCACGAATGGTTCGTGATGTTTTTCGCCTTGCCAAAGAAAATGCGCCTGCAATAATCTTTATTGATGAGGTAGATGCTATTGCTACTGCTAGGTTTGATGCTCAGACGGGGGCCGATAGAGAAGTTCAACGAATCCTAATGGAAATTTTAAATCAGGTAGTTCAACAAGATACGAGTTTTAAAGAGATTTAAGTTTTAAAAACTGCCCCAAGTAACAAATTTTACCTTCGCTTTACATGCAAATCATAATTCTAGGATAAGAGGGAGCTTATGTGTGTGTTGACATGCTGAGAGTCTGATGACCTGCATGTTTCCATGTCTTGATGCTCTTTGTATCTGTAAGTTACACCTGTTATGGATTTGGGTGTTGTTTTGCAGATGGATGGATTTGACCAGACAGTGAATGTTAAAGTTATAATGGCAACTAATCGAGCTGACACTTTGGACCCTGCACTTCTGCGTCCTGGAAGGCTTGATCGAAAGATAGAGTTTCCTTTGCCTGACAGACGACAAAAGAGACTTGTTTTTCAGGTGAATCTTGACTTTTGAGTCCACATTCATAATTGGTATCTTATTGTTGCGACAATACTTCGTATTTCTCATTCTCACTTGCCCCACCTTCCCCCACACCCTTTTCCCTCTCTCCCCTAACAAAAGGATAGAAAAAAAGGTGAAATAGTGGTGATTGGGATTTGCTTAACGAGGTTACCAGTTTACCTGAATTTTTTAATTATACGTTTCTTTTTCAACAAAGATCCTGCGGCTTAAACTTTTCTTTGTGGGCTCTCTCTCTCTCCCTCTCCCTCTCTTAAACTTTTTGTTTTTGTGCAGGTGTGCACTTCCAAAATGAACTTAAGCGATGAGGTTGACTTGGAGGATTATGTTTCTCGGCCAGATAAAATTAGTGCTGCTGAGGTTAGTTGAGTTCGTCTTTGCAGTTTTTAGTTGGAGAGAAAGACAGCTTTACTTTTAATTGCTGTATTTCAATACTCATTGTCAAGATTGGTTCTCTGTCTCTAGTGATTAATATTTGAAGCATCATTCTGAAAATACTTAAACAATTCATTTTTCTGGAAACTATTATAATTAGATCGATTTATGCAGATTGCCGCTATTTGTCAAGAAGCAGGGATGCATGCCGTCCGTAAGAACCGGTATGTCATACTTCCTAAGGACTTTGAGAAGGGTTACAGAACCAACGTAAAGAAGCCTGACACTGACTTTGAATTTTACAAATGATCATGAGATATGGAAGTAGATTTGAACAATTTACCAACCACCTTTAGTGGTACTTATTTTTATTTATATTCTTACGTCTTACTTTGTTTCCATTAATGTCCATGTCAAAAATATTGTTTTCTTATGAAACCATGAAATGATTATTAGCCACCAAATTATGTAATCTGTTCTATGATGTTGAAATTTGTCTTCTTTGGAATGTTCTTTCGCAAGGTGTTTCTGTGGCTGGATGTGGATAATTCTGAGCCATTTGATATTGTAGACATGTAGTGTTGTTCTTTACTGAAACCACATGCGTTAGAGCTGCGTACGCATTAACTGGTTTGGGGTTTGCTGCTTCTTTTGCACATTCTTCATTCCTGAAAATGCCATCTGGTTTTCTTGGACCCCTTGAAATGCTGTTTTGACACAACAATATGCATTTCTCTAATTTCTTAGTGCTTATATAAGAATGAAATCCTACAGAATCCTATTTGTTCCTGTTCTCTTCACTACTCTGCAGAGAGTGTATTGCTCGAAATATAGTGCTTGCTAGATGCTCGAACTGCTAGTATCTGGCCTCATTTGTGTCACTTTAGAGTTATGTTCCTTTTAGGAATAGAACCGTATGAGTCATGCTTGTTTGGTGGGTATGTGCTACTGGGCATGGTAGTTGTCATTACAGATTCCCCATGTGAATAGCAAATATTGAAATTCAGCTTCATATGAATACAATCCAAATCGATGAGGATTGTGATATATTGATATGTAACCCTACTCGGATCAAATCACTGATACTCATTTCTTTACTTTGGTGTGCCTTTATTGACATTTAGACATCACAGTTAATGACACACCTTCTATCTTGACAGCCTCCAATACTTGGACCTCTCAATTTGAGGTCCAGAGAACTTCCTCTAGATATCAGTTCACAATCCTTGGTGTTATAGTGATTTTTTAATCATAATGATATATAGCAAATAGACTCCGCAATGGTGGGCGCATCGTGCACTGGGCTAGCCAATGATATAGCAAATAGAGGAATTAAGATTAGCCACACGACTGTTGGACTCGTTGACTTGCTTGTTGGGCGAGATATGGAGGAGGAGTTGATGGGGATTGACACACACATGCCCGCGACCACACGTGATCACACAGTTGCACACAGAGCAGTAGATATAGAAGAAGAGTTTTTACTGACAATATTTAATGGCACCTAGAAGGTTCTTCTGGGCACTTGAATGCATTAGTGAGACCTGTTAGGGGGCATGAAAATTCGCCAAGAATTATTGATGTTGCTTACTTTTTTGCTTTCCTTTTCATATTCATTTCCCTTGGTCATATTGTGTACACCATTACCCTTCCAGTTTCCTCCTCTATACACGTAATATTCTTTTTAATTTTTCAATCATGTGATTCTCTTGTCTTGTTCGTTTCACTCTTTCACTAGAAGTATGAAAGTGGGACTCAAAAGTATTCTGTTTACTTAGCTAGAGGACAGACTGTTTAGGCTAACATGTTATTTAATTAGCTCCTAACTTCCAAAGAACAAGATAATGAAAAATTAACAATAGATTACTGATCCATCCTTGGATTTATTTGGATGGACTTTAATTCAATTTGTTCTTTATTTTTCACAGTTGGATTTATTTGGATGGACTTTAAGTCAATTTGTTCTTTATTTTTTGCAGTTAGGTAGGTAATATATTTTCGATCTGGTTTTGATAATCGGTCATTTAAATATCGTTTGTGTTTGTTGGTGTAGTCTGTTATTGTTCATTTCGGTTGGTGAGTGTCAACATATCATTGTCGTTCATCAAATTTATATGGGAATTAAGTACACTTCTGATATGGCTTGTCTTTGCATGTTGTAGGCTGTTGACCCTCACTAAAAGGTGTGATGGGATTAGAGATGGTTACATACCTAGGTTCGGCAAAGAGTAGGGACACTTGGTTAACAAAATTCTACCAAACAATTATTGCCTTCTTCTCCCACATTGTAGGCACAATGTTGTAGTAGTGATCACTAGCAATTGCCATTTGAGACCCTTAGTTCTCAAGTTTGTGTAAACTAATTCATCTTTAAAGTAAAATTTGATGCTGGGATTGTGTAGACTGCAAGGGAAAGTGACAGTGCTGTGTTGATTTTGGCATTGTTCTACTTCCCATGTGTTGAGAATGTAGCAATGGCGGAAGCCATGTGTTTGAGGAAAAAGCTTTGATAATGCTTCAGAGTAAACATTTGAACACCCTAAATAATAGAAGTTTGCCATGGATTGTTGCTACAAGGGGTGGCAATAATGTTCACGGCTCATCAACATGACTCGGGTGGTTGATTTTAATCGTTGTAATAATGTCACCCGATTAACCCATTTAAAAACTAGTGTAGCGTTCGGGTTTGGGGACCCAGAGATCTGTCTACTTATTCGTACCTAGTTGTCATGTTCAAGTTTGCTCAATTTAAATCGTTTAGCGAGTACTAATTGACATAACCTAGAAGTAAGTTTGAGCTGTGCTTCTATAATCTTTTTACATAACCTAGAAGTAGTTTGAGCGAGTACTAATTCATTATATCAGCTCTCTTAGTGGATGGGGTTTATGTGAATTTATTACTGTGTAATGGTTTTGTTATTGAGGAGGAAGAACAAAAATTGGATTTTTTTTTGGTAAAGAAGTAGGAATTTGTTTTCAAAACACACAAATATTTTCTAATTTGCTGAGCTCTTTAACTAATTTTACTAGTTTTAAGGATAGAGCAAAACAAATGGACACGAGTAAAGAAAATTAAGAAAAAATTAGGGAATTTTTGTCATTTAAATTAAGAAAAATTCTATTAAAAAAAAAATTGTATTTATCTAAGTTTGAATATCACCTCCCTTTGTTATTAGTGTGATTAATGATTTTTTTTTTTTTTTTTCTATTTTTTATTTTTTATTTTTTTTATCTTTCTATTATCAGTCTAACATCATGTAAAAGTATCTAAAACTTGCTTCTTTAATTTAATTTTTGGGTAAAATACAATTACACCCCTGAAGTTTGACAAAATGACACTCAGAGGAAATTGACCTGTTTTTTTGGACAAAGACACCCCTGAAAGTTCAAAAATGGACAAAGATACCCATTTACATGAAAAATTGACCAAATTACCCTTTGACCATTTATGAGACTTTTTTAACTTTACAATTTAATAAATTGGACTAATATACCCTCATAAATAATTTATGCATAAAAAAAAAGTAAAAAAAAAAAAACTTTATATTGTTAACTTTTTTTTTTTTTTTTTTAAATGTCCTAACTTCTTAAAAATGTTAGAGTTTAAAATGATTTTTTAATTCAATACATATATTTCAAATAAATTATATTTTGTTATTACTTCTTTTCTTTTTCTTTTTTATTTTTAAATTAAGATGCTTAATTTTTTCATCTAAAAAAATTAAACCAATCTCTTTTTCTTAAAAATAAAAAAAAGAAAATAGGTACTAATATAACTTTATGCATCTTAACTTTATGCTTGCCTTTTTTTTTTTTTCCCTTTGTTTTATTATTCCCCCCCCTCCCGGTTTTATTATTATTATTTTTTCCTTTTATGTTGGGAAATACATAATATTTTATATATAATTTAAGATGTATAAAGTTATACTGGTACCATATATGAAAGAATTAAGTATCTTAATTTAAAAATAAAAAAGAAAAAGAAAAGAAGTAATACCAAAATATAATTTATTTGAAATATATGTATTGGATCAAAAAATCGTCTACATTTTTAAGTAGTTGGGACATTTATAAAGTAAATAACAATTTTTTTTTTGTTACTTTTTTTTTATGCATAAATTGTTCATGAGGGTAGATTGGTCCAATTTATTAAATTGTAAAGTTTAAAAAGTCTCCTAAACGGTCAAAGGGTAATTTGGTTAATTTATTATGTAAAGGAATGTCTTTGTCCATTTTTAAACCTTTAGGGATATCTTTATTAAAAAAAAACAGGTAAGTTTTGAGTTTTCTTTTGACAAATTTCAAGAGTGTGACTGTATTTCACCTTAATTTTTCTATTTGTTGATATATTGGGCGGTGGTTCAGGGAAAAAGGGGTCTGCACATAAACATCCAAAGAAAAAGAGCATCTACTTATTATTACAACACGTTAAACAAGAAAATTTAATTTCCATGTTTCCCATATTAGTCGTAGTTATCATCTCTATCATCCAAATCTGTCATAGGTCATACATATCTCACCAAAAACGTCTATTTATTAGAGTTTTAAACCACACACAGTCCCACCATCTAATATGTGAATCTACTCATTGACGTAATAAATGCTTGAAATGCTTGCTGCATGTCAAAGGCGTTGTTTTAAAAGCGGACCTACCATGTGGTTTCTGTGGCCTTTATGCAAAAGGATCATCAAGTAAAAATAGAACATGAAGGTCATGGTCAGAAAAAAAATAAGTAATTATTTTCTTTCTACATAAGAATTCATCATAGTTCTTACACAAATCCAAATTCTTGTTAGGTTTAGCGTTAAAAGTTTAATAAATTCAAATTCTTGTTGGTCCAACAATAAAAGTTTAATAAATTGGATCATGGTTCATCGACATGTATTGGATATGACATATAATTTATTTTTTTGTTAGATTATGTGATTTGATATGTGTTCTGAGTACTTTTCAAGGGTGAAAACAACCCTTACTGAAAATAATAAAAGAAAAAAAGGTTGTGTAATAAGAAATTATTTACTCAACTCGCCAAATTTCTCACGGGAAAAGAAGGAATGGATGAACTCATTGAAATGGTTTGAATGCCAACAACCAGGATATGAGCTGTCTAGCGACCACTAGCATAAGTGTTTAATGCTATTGGTTCATATGAGGATGGCAAATATTTTTATTGTATGATATTAATCCTGCCTATTTTAAAACTGTTCTCAACAAATTCGTATATTAGATTTGTATTGAGTGAACATACCAATGAACGTGATATATTGAATTTACTTGAAACCTATAGAGCAAAGCACTAAAGATCTAACTCTTTATCATTCTCACAAAGCTGTCACGCCTAAGCGGATCAATTAAATTGGGGTAAGAAGAAGATATGAGAGAAAATAGAGTTAACCTTTAGTCCTTTCCAGTTGACGGAAACAACTGAATGAGGTCATGTTCTGTTGACGGAATCAAGTGAATGATTTCACGTTTGGCATCATGAAAATCAATGTGTACGTATTGAAAATTTTATGTGGGCTCAATTGATGCCAAGTTATCTTGTGAGTGACTGGAATGGGCTGGAGAGGCTCATTTGGAACAATGTCGTCTAAGCCAACTAGTCTGGTTAACTTCGTTTTGATTTCCTGCGTTCCTTCGTCAATACACAGGGCAAGGAGGGGGAAAGGGATAGATGAGAAGACTCAATGGCCTTCGCCCAACTCTTGAATTTATCTACTAAAATTAGATACAACTATCAATAGATGAATGAATTAATTACGCTGTGTTTGGGGTTTTTTTTTTTTTTTTTTTTTTTGAAGGCAAATTGCATAAAAAAAACCCCTATTGACTTGTAGCGTTTTGAGTGAATCTCTTTTTTAATTTTTTATTTTTTATTTTATAACAAAGTACCCCTCTAACGGATGGGGTTGCTTTTACTAAAACACCCCTACCAAGTCGGGGGATTTTATGCAATTCGATCAATGATATATAATATATAATATAAATTATCCCTCGCCCCCGAAAGAATGTCCATTTTTAGTAATTTAACTTTTAAGATGATGAGTTTTAGTATTTTTTTATTATATTGTTAGTGATTGAATTATCAAATTATTTATAGTGGGTGCCATAGGAATGTGATGGTTTAATTTTTATAAATTCAATACAAGAAAGTTAAATTGGTAATATTACAAAAAAATAATAATAATAATAATAAAATATTACTTTAACTTTTGAAATGAGACATTTATTTTGAAATAACAAAAAATGGAAAGATATATATATATATTTTTGGACAGATGTAGCATAGATAGTGTAGTGGAGGGGGGTTACACAATATATTATTTATATATAATTAAATGAATTGCATAAAATAAATAAATTAATTAATTAATGAAAAGAGAGTTTAATGTAAAACGTTACAAGTCAAAAGAGGTTTAATGTAATTCGCCTTATCTATAAACATGATTTTTTATATATATATATTTTTCATTTTTTCAAAACAAAACTTAATTTTTTTTTTCATAATTTTTTTTAGTAATAATAAAAATATAACCTCTACATAAATTTCTTCATACAAAATGTTATCCTTACCTTAAAATATAAGAGGCTTATGAGCTGCAATGATGCTTTAATTTAAAAAGGAACCACTATGATTACCCACATTTGGATATAATTGGAATTTTTAATGAAGCCTAAAATGGAAAATGGCAAGAGGAACCAACGCATGTAGATAGGATTACGTATTAAGTAGTGTTAATTAACTAAACTGATTACCAAAAAAAACAAAACCAGAGAAGCATTTTGGTTTAATGTGAGTGGCACTCACTCCTACCATCCTCCTGCGCTTTAAAGCTTCAATAAAAGGGAATGATGGTTGTTCTCTCTCTGTCTCTCTCTCTCTCTATATATCTTCTCACTCACTCCCTTACCCACCCAATACACACACACACAAACTCACACTCAGTGGACAGATACAAGCGTGTCCCTTTCTTTCCCTGTTTTCTGCACATTGCTCATCCTTTTACTATCCAACAGCAGTTTTTTCCCCAAATTAACGGCGGTTTTAAGCTCCTAAGCTCTCAATATATACATATACATAAACATATATGTGTATGTCTATCTATATACACATATATAATGCCGTGTATTTTCAATCGGCATGTATGTTAACAGTTGATGCAAAGAAATAGCCAATTTCAGCCGAGCAGGGTTGTACTTACGGATCTGCGAATTTTAATGGTGTGTTTTTAAGAAATGTGGTTTGAGCTCTCTATTTTCTCAGTAAATTGGCTCATACTTAAGCCTAGAAAGGGCTTCCATGGCAACGTTGGAGCTCAAACGAGTCGACGGTGACTCCTGACCGGAATGTTTCAAGGTTTGCTCCGTTACCTTCAATTCTCTAAGTCCAATAAATATATCTCTATTTAATATGTATATATACATTTATATATATACACACACATGGCAGCAGCAGATCTGAGTAAAAAATGATGAAATTTTAAATTCTCTGAAGTTAATTTTGTTGACAGCTCTGGCATCAAATTCTGAAGGATACAAATATCTTCTTGCTGAAATCTTTGGTTGTAAGCGTTTGATCTTTTTATCCCTATGTCAATTTTTTAGTTGAGGCTAGTGCTTATCTGAATCTTTATATTAGAATTTACTTTTAGTAAAGTGTATACAAAAATATTCTATCTGAATCAGTTAGGTTGTTTATAGCTTAATTAAAAAATTGACATGGTCTGTGATAAGCTTTGCAATTCTTAATCACTTTCCACTTAATACTACTTTAATTGTGGTTTAAC
Source organism: Cornus florida (assembly GCF_030987335.1). Classification (NCBI taxonomy): domain Eukaryota; kingdom Viridiplantae; phylum Streptophyta; class Magnoliopsida; order Cornales; family Cornaceae; genus Cornus; species Cornus florida. Next base: position 8,839,219 of record NW_026775578.1, read on the forward strand.
TTTTCCAACTAACCCAGCAAGTCAACTGCAATATTAGGAAGGGAACGGTAGGCATTTACTAAATTCCTGCTCTCTCTCTCTCTCTCTCTCTCTATATATATATATATATAATATATATACACACACACGCACCCATTTGCCTAGGATGCTCATGAAAGAAAAGGTTTGGTGACTAATAATGAATTGACTTCTCCACTCCAATTGTAGTGAATCTAGGGTTTAAATTATCAACAATGTTAATATATCCATCTCTTTTAGCATCTGCGTAAATGTTTTTTGTGTTGACAACTTTACGAACAATACTTTGGCTTCTTTGATCCTAAAAGCTTAAAAACATAAAATTCACCGCTGAGTATCTATTCCATGTTATCTTCACCAAAATCATCAGAATATATAAGTTGTTCTCTTACAAGTTAAAATTGCATTTTAAGTTGTTTAATAAACGAGAATGTGTGTGTACTTTATGCTTTCCCTTTTTCATTTTTTATATGACTTTTTATTTTTATAGTATTATATCCACTTCTTAATCATCTAAATTACTCTAATGGAAAATGTGTTTAGAAGGTGATGGAAAAAGCGTTGTTCCTTGCCTTTGCCTTTTTTTTTCTTTCTAAGATGCCTTTGGCTCTTGCTTTTGAATAGTGGTTTCTTTATTTTGTCCTTTTTGTGACTTCGTTATAAATGCTACAGAAATAGGGATGTATAGGTACATTGCCTTGGTGGTATAATTCTCTAGAAAATACCCTCTGAAAGATACTTTATTATTTAAATTTTAGAAACATGTTTCAAACCATTAATCATTCAGACACTTAAAAGCTTTCAGCCCTTCTCTACTATTCTATGAGGAAACACTAGTGCCCCTGTTATGGATGCCCTCAGACATCATGCTCATAATATTTTTTTTCCTTTGAGATTATATACTTTATACTTAGAATCATAGCTTTTGATGTTCTCGACCTCCCTAATGGTTAAATTATTGTCATATATCAGCTAATGGGAGGATGCTGCTGTTCTCTAAAAGTATGAAGTAGTATAAACCTATTGGCAGGTGTGTATATGTTTGTGTGATTTAATTTAACTCAACAAATTCTTTTCCCCAACTACTTGAGAATGTTTGTGTGATTTGCACACCAGCAGAAGAAAAGAAAAAAAAAAAAAAAAACAGAGTAGGTGGATTTCTTGACTGCTGTTTGTATTTGGCAGCTAAAGAGAGTTATTGGTCTCTGCTTTTGGTTTGAAATTTCTGACATGAATCATGATGTACAACATTTCAGTTTCAACTGGAAACTTAGAAAGAGTAAAACCTGAGAGTATATAGTGTTATTCAGGGTAATATGGATAAAGAGATGGGTAATATGGTTTTTATGTATTTATTTATTTATTTTTCCTATTTCCAGTTTTCAGCTCTCCGCCAGGGTGAATAATTTTTTATTAAACAATCTATTAGCAGCTGCGAATTTTTGGCAAGTTCGAACATGTTGAAGTTATGGGATTATCTTCAAAGAGGGATGGAATGCAGTTGTGTTTTTTTTGTAAACATTTCTGCTGATCACAAAGCCTATGTTATGAATAGAAACATAGGTGAAGTACATTTTACATAACTGTTCGCTTCTATAAAATGTTTTTGCTTCTATGCTCTTTTAATTTCTGCACTAGTGCATGGGAAAAGCTTGTTGCTTTTCTTTTCCTAGTTGTGAATTATGTGGTGGTTAATGGTACAATTCATGTTTGCGAGAGACTATGTTGACTTTATTTCCTCATTCTTTTATGATTGACTTTAGTTTCTTCATATTGCTAATTAGCCACTTAAAGCTAATTCTATTCTCTTCTATTAAAGCAGGAAACCTGTAAGAGTGACACCAACTTCACTTTCGTATGCCTCATGCTGAAAAACTCCTCATGAAACGCTGCTCTAGTTTTCCATTGCTTCCTTCCATTTTAGTCATTGTCAGTATTCTTCCTCTGGCTCTTGCCGACCTGAACTCAGATAAACAAGCCCTTCTTGCCTTTGCTGCTGCAGTCCCCCATGGTCGGAAACTTAACTGGAACCCTGCTACCTCCACTTGCACATCTTGGGTGGGCATCAATTGCACTTCAGATGGCACCCGCGTGCTTAAACTTCGACTTCCCGCTGTTGGACTCACTGGCCCCATCCCAGCCAACAGTCTTGGGAAATTAGATGCGTTAAGGGTTCTCAGCCTTCGATCCAATCTCCTCAATGGAACTCTTCCTTCTGATATCCCCTCCCTTCCTTCCCTACGCTACCTCTTTCTCCAACATAATAACTTCTCTGGTGATATTCCAACCTCCTTTTCCCCCCAACTCAATGTTCTGGATCTCTCATTTAATTCCTTCACAGGAAACATTCCACTAACAATTCAGAATTTGACACAGCTCATTGGATTGAATCTCCAGAACAACTCTCTTTCTGGACCCATTCCCAATATCACTGTTTCAAGGCTCAAACGTTTGAATTTAAGCTACAACCATCTTAATGGCTCTATCCCACCGTTCCTCCAAAAGTTCCCCAACTCTTCATTTGTAGGAAACTCTCTCTTGTGTGGACCACCTCTAACTGCTTGCTCTGTCATACTCCCTCCGCCTTCTTCCCCCATTTACCTTCAACCCCCACCGAAAGTCCCTCAAAAACAGAAATCAAGAAAGAAACTCACAAAAGGAGCAATTATTGCCATTGCAGTTGGAGGGTCCGTGGTGCTGTTTCTTGTGGCTCTAGTCATAATCTTGTGTTGTTTGAAGAGAATGAATAGTGAGGGCAGCATTGTGCTGAAAGGAAAGGTTTCCAGTGGTGGGAGGAGTGAGAAACCAAAGGAGGAGTTTGGGAGTGGGGTGCAAGAGCCTGAAAAGAACAAGCTGGTTTTCTTTGAGGGCTCTTCATATAATTTTGATCTTGAGGATTTGCTGAGGGCATCAGCTGAGGTCCTTGGAAAGGGAAGTTATGGGACTGCATATAAGGCTATCCTGGAGGAGGCAACTACAGTAGTTGTAAAACGGTTGAAGGAAGTAGTGTTGGGGAAGAAGGATTTCGAACAACATATGGAGATCATAGGGCGAGTTGGGCAGCATCCTAATGTTGTGCCGCTCCGTGCTTATTATTACTCCAAGGATGAGAAGCTCATGGTTTATGATTATATTCCAGGTGGCAGCTTGTCTGCGCTCTTACATGGTACGCTCCTCCACTTTATCTTCTATAGTTGTTTGTGCGTGCGTGTGCGTGTGTGTGAGAGAGATCATTTGAGTTGCCTCTTTATTTATCTGTGAATCATCGAATTAAAATTTGATTTTGTTCATAAAAAACCCGAACTTTTTACACACTGTACATGAAAAAATAACAGAATTTTCATTTATTAATTGAAAAGGAATTTATGCTCATTTTCCAACTCTTTGGGTTCAGGTGCATGATTCTATTTTTTAATTCTGCTCTAAGAACAGAATTTATGCCGGAATCCATAAAATCAGAATCATGCAGCTCTATTAGCTATCCTATGTTCTTCCTATAATCAAACTGCCGTAAATGTAAATCCAACTATATACTACTTTCATTGTCCCCTACTCTAAATTTCAATGCAATTACAGGAAACAGGGACAGTGGAAGAACTCCTCTAAATTGGGACTCCAGAATTAAGGTCTCCCTTGGAGTTGCAAGGGGCATTGCCCACATCCATTCTGTCGGTGGTGTCAAGTTTACTCACGGCAACATCAAGTCATCAAATGTCCTTCTCAACCAAGATGCAGATGGATGTGTCTCTGATTTAGGCATGACACCTCTTATGAACTTCCCTGCCACTCCATCTCGGCATCCAGGGTACCGCGCTCCTGAGGTGATTGAAACCCGAAAGCACACTCATAAATCTGATGTATACAGCTTTGGCGTCCTCCTACTCGAGATGTTAACAGGAAAACAACCAATGCAATCACCCGGGCGTGATGATGTGGCTGATCTCCCCAGGTGGGTCCAGTCAGTTGTGAGGGAGGAATGGACAGCTGAAGTTTTTGATGTTGAGCTGATGAGGTTCCAGAACATCGAAGAAGAGATGGTGCAGATGCTGCAAATTGCCATGGCCTGTGTGGCAAGGGTGCCAGACTTGCGGCCCAACATGGATGAAGTTGTTAGGATGATCGAAGAGATCCGGCAATCCGACACCGAAAACCGCCAATCATCGGAAGAAAACAAATCCAAGGATTCAAATGTGCAGACCCCATGATTGCCTTGAATGTTGTTTCTCTGGTGTATCAAGCTTCCAGTAATTATTTATCAGAAATTCATCTAATCCAAATACATGCCTCCTAAGGTTTGCTCCCAAGGATATTCAAACCTTACGAGCATGTGGTGTGAATCTATCTAATTTTGTGATTTTACTCTCTTTAGGAGGGGTTTTCGTTTCAGAATTTGTGTTAATAATTTAATTCAAAACAATTACAAGTTGATTGATCTTCTACCAAGGACTTTTGTTCATCATTATGACATATTGATTTGGCGGACTAAACCCCAATGCCAAACAAAATACAGTAATTAAACTAAGGGCAAAATGTAATTAAAGGAATTGGGATGTGGGATGTACAAACTTTACTTCACAAAAGCTGCAGTAGATAAAGGAAGGGGGTGTGACAGAGTATAAATCAAATTTGAAAGAGAACAAAGCAGTCCTTGATGTGGACTTAAAAGAATACTCCCACTTGATCAATTTTTTTTTAAAAAAGAACTATTTTCTTTTCTTTTTTTCATTCTTTTAAAACTAAATACAAGTATGAAAGAATTCCAAAAAAAAAAAAATCCCTTTTTACTCTGTCCAATAAAAAAATTTGCATGAAGACCCGTGTCATACTCTCATTGGCATAATATTGAATCTGATCGTCTTTATTTTATTTATTTATTTATTTATTGGCCTTTCCGTGGAACTCACTCCATCCAAACATATTTTACCCAATATTAACCAAAGAAGAAACGCCAAGTCAGCCCCCACAAAATATATAAAGGCACGCCATAATGTCGCCATTTATGACTTTGGCCCGAAGAGTCTAGAAGAAGTGACCTCAGTCTAATACTATTCTACTATACTACTAATACTAAATCAAATAGGAGTATTAGGAAATTAAAATTAGTGGACTTCCCATCATTGGATCTGAAATTGTTCTCTCCCCCTCTGTGATCTCCGTTCCATCGCAGAACATTCAATCAGGTCCTCTCTCTCTCTCTCTCTCTCTCTCTCTCTCTCTCTCTCTATATATATATATATATGCTCTCGTAATTTTTTTTTTTTGAATTTCGTATATATGTGGTCTGGAAGAAATCTAGGGTATCTATCACAGCTCCTATGAACTATTAATCCGATATTGAATTTTTTGGTGTGATTATATTGAGCAGTTTATTTTTTAGGGTTGATCAATTGGATTGTGTTTTTTATATGTATAAATTGGTCCTGGGTTTGTTTCTTTTGACTCACGATCTGGTGCTGATGTGTATGGATAGGTTAAGGATTTGATTTGAAGAGCTTGGAAAGCTGTTGTATTTATGGCATCAAAACGCATCTTGAAGGAGCTCAAGGATTTACAGAAGGACCCTCCTACATCATGCAGCGCCGGTATGTTGTTTATCCTCCCCTCCGTGTTTGTTTATTATTATTATTATTATATATGTGTATGTATATATGTATCTGCATAGTCATTGTGGCATATGAACTTAGGTGTTGTTGGATAAAACTGAAAATTAGGAACTGAAATTTCAAGTGGTAATTGACAATTGAGAGCCTTTGTATTACTTGTTTAAATTTTAATTGTTCAGAGTTCTCTCGCTTAAAATTTTACCCGATTTGTCATTAATAGTGGCATTCAAATTGCATTATTAAACACAATTGAGTAAGGACTTGATTTATTCAGAATTAGTTTTCAAACAACACCTTATTTCTTCCCAAATTTTGCCAGCAAAGATATTTTAAGAGCCCTATTGGTGTTATCAAAGGATTAAATAATGCAATTGGTGGATTAAATAATGCAATTGGTTCTTTCTAGTCCAAACTTTATGATGATCTCAACCTAAAATTACATGATTTAGGATCGAACTGATCAGCAAACCAGTAAATTAGGATTTGGTTGTTTACTTTATAAGAGTTGTCTGAGTTTCTCATTCAATAAACACTGTTGTAGTTCTAATGATCAGTTCCTGGATGGTTGTGATTATTTCAGTATTTCTTGGTTTCCATAGCCAATGATTAATGATTTCTTTTTTCTTCCCTTGTATCTGCCATGTGATTTAATTCCGGGTTTTAGATTGATAGCATGTTTGCATTCTATTTGCAGAGTTGCAAATGGGTGGTAATTGTCGGCTTGTGTGTGTTTGTTGTTGTTGTTGTGAGGATGGGGATACAAAAATGAGTTGTCCTTGATGGATTGTTGGGTTATTGAACTCATGATGGCAAAGTTAATAGTCTGGTCTGATTATCTTGAGTGGCTCCTTATTATTGTTGTTTTTCTTTCTTTGGTGGTGTGCTTACTTTACCATTTCCTTTTTCATGCTTCTAATGCTGTAAAATTGGACTGAGCTTATTAATCTATGACTTCTCCTTTCATTATTTCAGGTCCTGTTGGTGAAGACATGTTCCATTGGCAAGCAACAATTATGGGACCTACTGATAGCCCATATTCAGGAGGTGTTTTTCTAGTTTCTATTCATTTCCCTCCTGATTATCCTTTCAAGCCCCCCAAGGTAAATGTTTCTTTCTGGTGGTCTACCACATGTAGGTGTCTCTACTCTGCATTTTGTAACTTGTTGTCGCATTTTAATATAGAAGTAGCTTTCTTTGAAACTGCACCATCATAGCTATAATTACATTATTAGACTGTCATTTTCATTATCTTATCGTAGAAAAGAGATCTTTTAGTTAAAGTAGCAATATATTAGATAGTCAATGTCTTGATGAGACATAGGAATTGACTTTTTCACCATGAAGAATGTTATGTTTAGCAATACTAAACCAGAAAGGTAGGAACTATGATACCAAGAAGGCACTAGAGGTTAATGAGAAATATCTCTCTCTCTCTCTCTCTCTCTATATATATATATATATAGTCTTTGAGATAAATGATACCAAGACAACATTAGAGATGAATGAGAACCCTCCTCCAAAAGAAGTTGAAATAATCTTAAAACATTTTAAAAGAAAGAAAAACGGATGTTGCATTGATGAATCTCATATTCTTCAAAAACCAGTAATTTCTTTGGTTTATTGTTTTGGTTGAATTGAATGAAGTTAGGAATTACATAAAAATGATATGGTTAAAGCATGCATAGGCATCGTATTTTTTGAATGCATAGGTATCATATTTTTATGTTATATGCAATGCACATATAATACTTAGGGTATCATATTGTATGCTGTATGGCTTCAGTTGTAATATTGTTCACTTATGAAGTTCTATTCTGCTGTTGATTGGTTTATAATTAGTAATTTAGTTTCCTAAAGTTGTGTGGCAAATCTAATTGTTCCAACTTATGGTTTGTAAAGTTCCATAGTACACAAATTCAGGCATCATTTATGTTACTTAAGGGTTTTTTTTTTTTTTTTTGACAATGCCTTGAATTTCTATGATCATCTTGTTTCCAATGCTTTATTGATCTGAGAAGACAGTGGAATGGTGTAGGTTGCATTTAGGACTAAGGTATTCCACCCAAATGTTAATAGCAATGGTAGCATTTGTCTCGATATTCTGAAAGAGCAATGGAGCCCAGCATTAACCATATCTAAGGTTCAATCTATCTTCTTTTTCTTCTGTAATTTCCATCAAGGTCAAGATCTTTTTGGTCTTCGTCTTTGTAAATTTTGATTACTTATATATTGTAAATTTTTATATCTTAGTGGAATTGAGGCTGTTATTAGTTGTACGTTAAGATGATTTCCATGTTTTAGGTACTGCTGTCTATATGTTCCCTCTTGACGGATCCCAACCCTGATGATCCACTAGTGCCTGAAATTGCACACTTGTACAAGACTGACAGGGCCAAATATGAGTCCACTGCTCGCAGCTGGACACAGAAGTATGCAATGGGATGATAGGGAGAACACCATGAATTTCTGAAAGAAATTGCAACTATATGGTATTCCAATAACCTTGGGTGAAGATGAAACTGATGGTAAGGAAGCTTGTTCATTCTTCTCTCCCAAACATGAGCTTGGCAAGGAAGAAGTGGATATTAAGACATAATGTAATGACTCTGTTTTATTTTATTATTATCATTATTATTTTTTTTTTTCAGTAAAGGTGTTCTTTTATTTATTTCAAGTTAAAGTTAAAAGAATGTTGCTTATCCTTGGAAAGGCTGTTGTGTGGTGTACCATTAATGTTTTCAATTGGGTTTTAAGATTCTTGGAAATAAATTTGTTTTCAAAGTGAAAGAGTTGACTGATTCACCAATGCAATGGAAGGAAAACCTCATGCGAATATATCTAAAGCTTTTGCCATTATATAGCATTGCTCTGTTGGAAATGACTAATGGCAAGAAAGAACGATGGTTTATCTGACTTCCCAAACTATGGGTGCTGAACTGCTGATGGAAGTTGGTGATTATTTTTCAGAGGTATGCTGGGTGACAATTTGTGCTTTCTGTGGTGAGTTTAAAGGTGTTGGAGTGCTGTCTGGTTATCTTGGCATGCTTCACAATTTCCAGGTTTTGGGTCTTTCTTTCGCCTTTTTTCTGTTCTTCATTTCTCAATTACCGATTATCATCGTTATCCTCCCATTTATTCATTTTTTTGTTTTCACACCACTTTGATCTAGTTAAAGTATAAAGGCTTATGTTGCAGTGGTGTAAAGTGGTGTAAAGTGTACGCAACTCGGCTGTTTTTATGAGATTGACATAATCATAACATTAGTCTATGATATCGTTATGACGTTAGTTCCACTCGCATCAAACAGTCGGACTATTAGACTAATCAATTTCCATCCGAGAAATTAATTTCTTTCCTTGATTGAGGTGATTTGTTTCAAAGATTCAATCTTTGCTCATTAAAACACTCTGATCCTATTAGGGTTCTGTCATGATTCTGTAGAAGCAGGCACCATGAAAGGTAGCCACTAAATCGGCACCATGAAAGGTAGCCACTAAATCTAATGTTGCTCCCATCTCTGGCTACATTTTTTTATTTTTATTTTTATTTTTTACATTATTATTTATTTTTGCTGCATAGGCTGATCTAGAGTAATAGAATTGATGCGCACTCTCTTTAGGTGCTTACATCCGTAATAGAATCCTCTTTATTTCATTCTCTATTGTGGCCAATAATTGTGGATATCTAGAATCCTGTAAGCTGTAACCACTAAGTCGAGGTAAACCAATGCCAAATCTGTGCCACCAACAAACGAGCAATATGTAAAAATTGAAAGGACTAAAATGCCCTTACACTAAATTTCACACTCCACCCTTCTCTCCGCTACAAACCCTGATAATTATCTTAGTCGGTTCATGAACAAATGAGACTAATAGCAGTTGATTTGGAAGTCTAATTATGCTTTGTTTTTAGCCATATATATTAAAGGAAATAGAAGATCAAAAATGAGTTTCAGATCTTCCAATTCAAAGAAGAATATAAGAGCTGGTGAGGCAGTTAGTGAATTGGGAGCTTTAGTGTTGACGCTTCAGAGCCGAGTAGAGGACTGATTCAATGCCCCCGGGCCTCTGTTTGCTTTTAGTTGGATTTGCCAATATAGATTGGCTTCGTCTTCGGAAGGGCTTAAACTGAAAAATTCTTACCCGGCAGTAATGAAGAAGAAAAGGAAATTAGAAAATTAAAAAAAGATAGTATATATATATATATATATATATATATATAATTTTAAAAAATAATTTTAAATTGGTGGGTGTACACGATGATGATGATATATATAGTTTTAAAAAATAATTTTAAATTGGTGGATGTACATGATGATGATGATATATATATATAAAGAATAATTATAAGTTTATATAATAAAAGTCAAAGGGTATTGAAGTCATTTTAACACTTTTTAAAGTTATTTCCTCTGTCCATTGGCATTATTCGTTGTTCACCTTTGTTTTATAACTTTTTAAGGAGACATGCAATTAATGCATTGTCTCAATTTCAAATTACTAAGTTGTCTTTCAAATTTTAAACAGTTGTAAGATTTTTGAAAGGTTAGAAGGGTAATTATGAAAAGATAATATTTATTTTATTTGACTTTTCAAAATGGACATTTAATTTGGGACACTCTAAAAGGAGAAAATGGATTACTAATAAGGGATAGAGAGAGTAACATATAGTTAGAAGAGTTGTAATGTCATTTTACATACAAAAAAAGTATCTGACACTTTTGAAAAGTAATTTTTGGGGTGTAAGTGAAAAACGAAAGAAATATTTGTAATGTAAGTGATAATTATTTTCGAAAGATGTTTCAATGTAAAATTTAGTCAAACTTAAGAAAGTACCAGTGAAATTAACCTTTTTTTTTTTTAATAAAAAATTATGCTTTTTGATCATGCAAACTGATTGCATTATTTGATTTCCTGTTTGATTTTTTGATGAGAGAAGCAAAATCTGCCTAATCAATGTTATACCGTGCGTCTTTATATATATACAGTATATATATATATATATACTGTATATATTATTGTACTAAACTGTTTACAGGCCTGAATCAATTTGAGTAATGAGTTATCATCAAGGAGCGCTCAGGCTAAGTAAGGGAAAATACAATTGGAGAGGATGGGTTTGAAATTTTGAATCAAGGACACGTGGTGTATTTTAACTGGTAGGTAAAGATTTTTGTATAACCTAATAATTTAAAGATTTTTTTAAAAAATAAAAAATGATTGAAATATAGACTTCCAAGTTCCAACTTGTGGAATGTGAAAGGAACTATTACTCATTTATTATGCTTTAGTTATTTTAAATGTGTGTATACATACAATTATGGCTTGGTTGACAAGCCAAACCTCCCGTGGGGGTAATATATTCCTTTGGTTTTAAGCCTATAAAACCCACTCCCCTTACTTTTCAAACGGCCTTGTGTGTGCATGTTTTTCTTTTATTATTATTATTGCCATTAAAATACCCAGCGAATTTATAATTCATTTCGTCTTTTTTGAATATGTAGGTGAATCTTGTATGTTCATTAATATTTGGTATTTGGAGGGCAGTCTTCTTTTCTCCAATATTTTACTTTAGTCAATAAATAAATAAATGTAAGAACGGACCTGACGTAAAAGGAGCGTTTGACACGTCAAGACAACAGCTGTAGGCCAACCCTGTTTTCTACTGTGGACAAAGACCAAATCCGCGACTGATTTTTACAAGAGACACAGAGGACTGTACTCTTCTCACTTCTCCATCTCTTCCCCTTCTTTTCCTAGTAAATTTTCAATCAAAACCAACCACCAACTCATAGACTTCTTCATTATTGGTCTCCTCCTGCACACATATACTATATATCCATCCATATATATATATTCCAGTAGCTGCAATGGGCTTGGCGCCAAAACATTGACAAGAAAGCTTTTTTTTTCGTTTTTTTGTTCTTCAGCAGATATATTTTCCTTGATAGGTTGGCACAGCTTACCATTGACGAAGCTGTGTCAGACTCTTCCTTGTTCTGCATATATGCTCTGTCTCTTCTGTCCATTACTTTGTCTCTATTTCTACTCTGCTTCCCAGAACAGATATCAACTCTCCCAAATTTCACTTTTATACACCCTACTAACCGGTCAAATTCAATACTCTCAACTCCGACTCGTCCGTACGTCCGGCTATGAAAATATCCGAACATGTTGTCACAACAAGTATCCACCAACAGAGTTTTGTAACCTCCGGCGAGTTTCCGACAAGGTTCCGGCGAAAAGTTGTGAGGATCATGCTCACCGACGCTGACGCCACTGACTCTGAAGGCGAGGACGAGGTTGTACGGAGAGTGAAGAGACATGTCAACCAGATCAACTTTAAACCACCAAAAAGGCCGCGAAAGTGTCAGCCAACTAAGAAGCCAAGCTTGAGCTCGCCGGAAACCGAGCACGATCACCGGAAAAAGATCATAGGCGTGCGTCAGAGGCCTAAGAAGCCAAGATTGAGCTCGCCGGAAACTGAGCCCGCTTTCCGGAAAAAGTTGATAGGCGTGCGTCAGATGCCTAAGAAGCCAAGCTTGAGCTCGCCGGAAACTGATCACGCATTCCGGAAAAAGTTCATAGGCGTGCGTCAGAGGCCGTGGGGTCGCTGGGTCGCGGAGATCCGTGACGGTCGGAAAAGGCTGTGGCTGGGGACTTACAACGCGCCGGAGGAAGCCGCCAAAGCGTACGACATAGCTACCGTTAGATTGAAGGGTCCCGACGCCGTTACGAACTTCCCTAAAGTGGCTATGACGGAAGCGGTCGTTGACGGTCAAAAGGAGGTTGAAGGCGCACGCAAAGCTGCTGCTGCTGCTGCTGCTGCTGCTGCGTCATCGCCCACGTCAGTCCTCCGTCACGACGACTTGACGGCGTTGGACGGTGTCAGTTACGGAGGCGTGGATTTCATGGGTTTTGAATCTTTTGATATGGACGTGCTGTTTAATCTGCCGGATATCGTGACGTCGAACAAGTACTACCGCGAGGAAGATTTCGGCGAGTTTAACATCGACGATTTCGTCGTGGAAGTGAGATAAGTTATCGAGTGTAACGCCACCCTTTTACGGCCTCCCCATTCCAAAACTCTTCTTGTCATTCCAAGGCAATGCCCAAGACGGTCATTTTAGCAAATCCATTAGTATATAATAATCAAGTCTAGGATTATGTGATTATAACTATGAGTTGGTATTGTGCACCGTGTAATGTTGGATGATCATGAGTTTAATAGCTAAAAATGTCTATTACACAAATTTTGAATCGTTAAATGTAATTGTGTTGAACACAATTGTAATTGCTCTATTATGATATGAACATAAAATTATTTGGCATGATAGTTACTACAATTTGTGCACATATGAACATTTTTAAATCTTGCACAAAAATATTGATGAACAAGAGCAATCATTTGGGCCTTCTGCCCATTGAGATCTATACCTTTCAGGTGAATTTCAAGTCTTAAAAAGATATTTCTTTGTCAATAATAAAATATAAAATAAATAAATATTCTCAAATTTTGTGGGTGGACACGGCTCAAGGAGTGGCAAGGGGGAGCCAAGATTTTGAGGTTGAGGGAGCCAAAATTATAAACAATATTACCTAGCTAGAATTTTGGAAAAAAATATATATTACGTGGGCAAAAATATTTTACTATTTATTATATTCATACAAAAATATATCTATTTAAACTTTTTTTTAATTTATTTAAATAAAAAAAAAACTAGTTATTTAAAGACATTTTTTATCAAACTTTCTGAACAAACAAAAATAAAATTTATGCCAAAATTATGAAAAAATTCAATTAATACCGAAAACAAAAATAACTTAAAAAAAATGTAACAATTGAAAATTTAACAAAACAATAACAATGATAAAAAAAATAATAATAATAAAAGATAAAAAAAAAAAAAAAAACACACACACACACAAACAAATTAATAAAATAAAAATTTAGATTCTTAAATCATCGATTTTTGTTGATATTCAAAACTTCAAATGAAATTTTTGTTCTTGATTTTGTAAAAATTAATTTCTTATAAAATTCTTATAAAAGCATTTCAATAAAAATGAAAAAAAAAAAAAAAAAAAAAAAAAAGAAGGTGATGGAAAGAATCATGTATGAGATGAAATTTTAGAATAATAAGGTTATAGAAAGAATAGTGCTTGTAGTCACATTATGGAAAAAACGGTATTTGAGTTGAAATTTTAAGAAAATCACATTAAATTTTTATGTAAATTAATTTTTATCGGGATTCTATAGTCGTTAATTAAATCACTATATAAACTATCTTTTGTTAAATTCTAATTAAAAATAATAATTTTTTTTTCTTAGGAGGCCAAGTATCAATTTTATATCCCCTGGGGTGAGTGGACTTGAATTTCATGACACTAATAATGTAATTTTTTTTACACATAAGTACTACTGTTTGGTCGTACTAAGATATGTGAGTGGACGTGGACTCCAGAATATGACATATGATGGGGTTCATATTTTTCTACACATAATACTCGTGTTTGGTCGTATTTTTGGAAATGAAGGTTGGATGGATAATTTTGATTGAACAATGGTGGCGGCGTGCTAAGTGGGAGGGGAGAGAGTGTGTGGGTAAGAAATGAAATTGGTGTTTGTATGTCACAATCTAGTGTTGAAAAATTTAGACATTTATGCATTTTCTTTTGTTTTGAATTAGTCTTCCGTGTTATCTTTAAATTTCATTGAAATAACGTTTGAATCGTCGTCTCGTCTTTACATGGAAGTTGCTTTCCCCAACATTGACGTGTTTAACAAGCTGGCACTGCTGCCACCTGATCGGTCACGCCATTGCAATTAAAAGCAGTGCTGCTGCACATCTCTCTAATCTCATGCATGGACCAAAATTTTCATATATATACAGTTATACGTACAGTATTTTTATATATGATAATATGAAGGGACGAAGTTAATATTATAGGTTATTGGCCAATTTAGGAGGGGCACGTGCCCTCACTAGACCTTTATTAACTTCGTCCCTTCATATTATCATATATAAAAATACTATACGTATAACTGTATATATATGAAAATTTTGGTCCATGCATGAGATTAGAGAGATTATATTATAGGTTATTGGCCAATTTAGGAGGGGCACGTGCCCTCACTAGACCTTTATTAACTTCGTCCCTTCATATTATCATATATAAAAATACTGTACGTATAACTGTATATATATGAAAATTTTGGTCCATGCATGAGATTAGAGAGATGTGCAGATATATGAAAAAATTTGTAATTTCTAAAATTATATTTTTATTTTTTCTTTTACTCTTCACATTCTTAAATTTCCTTAGTAGAAAAATTCAAATTTTTCTTCCTTAATTAAATTTTTTTAACTATTTCCTTTTAAAGTTTTCTCATTTTTCTTTCCTTTTATATTTTAATATTTTTCTTCTTTTTTGTCTTTTGAATTTTATAGTTGTTATATATACACACACACTCCGTATTGTTTTTATTTTTTATTTTTTTGGCAGTATGCCCCTCACTTGGAAATCCTGGCTCCATCACTGATAATATGGAGCGTTAAAAGAAAATTAATAATAATAAGAGTAAATTGCATATAGCATTTACGAGATTTTCATTTAGTGCATCTAGATAGAATTATGCGCCAATTAATACTAAAGTCTAAATTGATTAGTTGACCTTTGGAGATGAAGGTAAATTTACCTATATGACCTCAATGCACAGAACCATTGTTTAAAAGAAAATTCTGAAAGAGAGTGGGTGAGTATAACTTACTATGTTACCCCTCTTATATTCTCCTCATTTTTTATGGTTTATTTATCATTTTAGGTTTCAATAAATCAGATTTACCCTAAATCATTTTTATTTGTTTATTTGTCACATTTCGATTGATCATTTTAAGGTTTACATCTAAAAAAACCAATATTATCTCTATACTTTTGTCCTTTTGGAATGATGTAATTTCAATTCAATTAATGGACAATTTGGTCTTCTCACAATAGCAAGATTATTTTTATCCAAAAATACAGTTACCATACATTGATTTGATGCATCACTCAAGAAGTGGTCATGTGTTAGGTCAATGAAACCACAAGAGTTATTGACGAATATATAGCGCATATTTCTATCTAGGTGCATGAGATGAAAACATCGTTAGTGTTATTTGTAATTTGCCCTAATAATAATAATAATAATATGGAGTGCTTTTATACTATTTTTTTTTTTTTTTTTGGTTATAAAGTTAGTGGAAACCCTATCATGTTATTTAAGAGTATCAAGAGTCTTGTCGTCTAGCGGAATCCCTTTTACCTTTTAAAATAAGAAGCAAAGTGAATATGTGAGTTTCTTATCAGGAATACACAAAAAAAAAATGTTATTCAAGAGTGTAAAATAGAGTACACTGCATAATAAAATTCTCAACCTGATCATATTATTATTATACATTTGAATGATTCAACAATTTTTTTTTCTTGATATAATCTAATTTAGTGGGTTTTTTTTTTCATGTTATTAAACCTGAATTATAAGGAATGGAATTAAAGTTTTTTCGATTAACATCATCTTGACAGAAAGGATAATCCGGAAAATTTGTTAGAGACAGGAGACTGATTTTCATATGAGAGACACTCATTCTCTTCCATATACAGTGAGAGAGAAGCTCCTTATATAAGTTTCTTTCTTTAGATAAAGAAATAGAAAATTAAGGGAAAAAAATTACCTTACAAAAAATAAAAATAAAAACTGGCAACCAAATCCCTATGGTATGGTATAGACAAAGGGGAGCAAATCCTCTATGTGTTGTGAAGTTTCTTGATGTTTGTTTTACTTGATTAACATTTGGTCACGTGGGTCTTTCTTTTGCACGATTTGAGATCTCGTTTGGTTGGATGCGGCAATTACAAAGGTGAAAAATATTAACTTTTTTGTTACTACATTCACCTTAAAAAAAAAAAAATTACGATAACTAATGTTACATATCAACCTAACTATTGTTATTTAAAGTTAAATTTTATTAACTTAAATTATAACAACCAAAAAAATACTTTTATTTATTAATTTAAAAGAGTTTCATCACAAGATTAAAGTTTAGATAAACTTGATGTTCAAAATAATGAAAATAGTCATAACCTTTTCTTTTTTTCTTTATATATATATATAGGATTCTATTAGTGTGAAGTGGCTATACGTTGACCGATTGGGACTTTCAGTCGACATTTGGTCTATAGACGTCAACCGGTATTTTAATTTTTGGGTTAGATTTATGTATGACATTAGTTATTTAGTACTATGTGAATACATTTTTTTAATGGTGAAGGTGGCTGGAGTGTGGTTTTTTTTTTTTTTTTTTCTTCATGTATACATGATTCAGTTGACGTTAAGTGGCTATACGTCGATCGCTTGAAAGCTTTAGGTCGACAACGTCTGGTCCATAGGCGTCGATCGATATTTCTAATTTTTTGAATTAAATTTATATGTAACATTAATTATTTGGTACTATATAATTATCTTATTTTAATAATAAAAATAATAATAAGAGATTTAATTATTTTGTATAATTATCGCATCTCAATAACATTTAAATAAATAAAAATATAGTCAATATACTCGAAATAATGCGCACTCATAAAACAACAGGACAAAATAACTTGAAAGAGTCGGGACCTAGACAGAGAGGAACATTTAATACGAAAGTGGGCAGCTGACTCCGAAATTCCACATAGGCACCTAGTTGGGTCAGGCGCACCGTACGCACGCACTCAGTGTGTGTTTTATATATAGTGGGGTAATAGACAAATCAATAAGAAATTATAACCACACAGCACAAAATTCACAGGCGGCTGCAATCGGGTGCAAATCCAAAATAATTGGCTTGAATCAAATGAAAGAAGGGATCAAAACAAATTTGGAATGGATATGGTGGGTCCTCTAAACAGACACAAAAGAACTAAATCGCCCAAATATGGCATCGTTTTTTTTATATATAAATATATATATATATATATATCACTGTTCACAGCCGCCTCCCACTATAACCAAAAAATTATTTATAACCTGTCGCGAGTACGAAGGGCCACCAGATTCATTATCAAGCATCGATATCTGCATTTGTCTGTTTAAGATATATGTATATAGTAGTATATGTGAGATGTGATATTGTCATATTGAGTTTCGGAAAAAGTTTTTACAACTCCAGTTACTATTGAATCTAAATATCAAATATCGTGGAGTATTATGTACAAGTATTTTGAAGTGCTAGTATCATTTTTCTGTACAAACAATTTCAATTGCACCTACATATGATATGTGTAGACTGTAGAGATATAAAGTTAAATGGCTCTAATAGACCCATAAATGTGTAGTATGGAAAAATCAGAGATATTTGAGGATGTCTAAACTTGTTATAAACTTAAATAAATAATTTAATGACAGAGACTTTCGATGTAAGAAAATGTTATATTATTTGACAGCTGCGTTTGCATTTAATGCTGTTATATTATTTAACCCTCCAACTAATCTCCTGACGTGTAGCTTTGTGCAATAAAACTCCTTTTATTTATTTATTTTTATTTTATTTTTTGCCCAAAAAAAAAGACCTTTAACTAATTGAGGGGATGGGTATCCATACCAAAGTCAACGAGACTTAAAGTAAGTTGAAAATTTGTGACTATTTTGTAATGTTTGGTGTTCGATGAGTAAGTTGGTGGTGGGATCCTAGTCACAAATTTGTGTGTAATACCATTTTTTCGCTGCGATACAAGTCATGCAAGTGAAGTATATATAAAATCAGATTCATTCTGTCCTGAAGATGCATTATGATTATGCATTTAAATTTTGCATTGCTGCTTTAAAAGTTGCAGATTAAATTGGGTATATACTAATTTTTGAACTAGCTCTAGGAGTGCATTTTTAAAATTAAGTGCATATCAGCATCCAAATTCACTGTATTCAAATCCCGTTGTGTTAGCCCTATAATTTGTTGAGGATTTGCATAAGTTTGTCCAAAATTAAAAGTTGGGCCATACAATTTTGGTTCAACGATGCGGGGTTGAATGTTTGGGTCTATTCTACTCCAACCCATTAATTTCTTTAGGCCATGTCCCTCTATCCCCATAAAAAGGAATTGGATTGCAATTTAAAAGAATTCTATTTTGATGTTTGGAATAAAATGGAATTTATCAAAAAAGAATTTGAATAAAATAGATTTTGCAACCGTTTGGGATAAAGAGACATGCCAGTTGTGCTAGAGCTACAAATATAAGGATAATTTTGTAATTACATTTCAAATCCTATCATTTTTTCTGAGATTTTCAAAAGGATTAAGTGCAAAAAACCTCCTTTAATATATAGAGTTTGTGTAGAAATAGTCCTTACTTTTTGAAAATATGCATTTCAGTCCATAAAATTCAAAAAAATGTGCCAATAAGCCCTTCTTACCACTTTTTGGTCAAAATTGATATAAAATAAATTCAAAAACCCAATTTTGCCCTTAGGTTAAGTACAAAAAAACCCCTACTATTGATATACTGCAAAACAGTCCCTGTATGGTATAAAACCCCCCTATACTATCAATTTGGTGCAATTATTCTCATATTCACATGAAAAGACATTAATACCCTCTCTAATATAAATGGAATAATATTAAAAAAATTAAGCAATGTAAAATTACCATTTTAGATAATTTATTCTTTTTCTTTTCTTTTTTCTTTTTTCTTTTTTCTTTTTTTTTTTTTTTTCCTTTGTATGTTTTTTTTCCCTTTTCCCTAGATAAATTTCAAATAAAAAGAAATATTTATATATATATATGACAAACTTAATAATCATGCCTCTCTTTCTCTTTGTTATTTTTAGAATTTAAGGCCATATTTGGACTTCACATTTTTGTATTTTTTTTGTTTCCTCTTATGGCCTTTTGTTTTTGGACTGGTCTATTGCTTTGGCCCGAATGGTTCTGGTCCTCTTGTAGGACATGGACTATTATATTTGTAAATTTTTCTCATTTATTTTATTTATCAAAAAAAAAAAAAAAACCTTCAACGATGGTCAGAGCAATAAAGAGAGAGAGAGAGAGAGAGAAAAAAAAAATCAATGGTGGTCGGAACGAGAGAGAGAGAGAGTTCCACAACTATTTTCTATTATTTTGATACATTTCATGATATATGAGAAAAAATGCGTAGGACAAGGGAAAAAAAAAAAGAAAATAGTTTTTTAATTTATTTTATTTTGGAATAATTTCACTTACCTCCTTTGAGGTTAGGTGTAATTACAGACGGTACCTCTCACATTTCAAAAATTACAAAAACCTCCCTTCAATGTGACCGGAGTAAAATTCCGGTGACATTCGTGTCAAATGACTAAGATACCCTTATTATATAAAATAAAAAATTATCAGCATCCTTGCTCACCGCCGATCGGTCTCGCTATTGAGATTGTGCATCGCCGCTGCCATTTCAGTTCACTTCGTCACCGGATTAGAGCACCACTTCATCGCCTAGCTCACTAGTTCACCATCGGTATCTTGCGTCGCTAGGCTCGCTTTCTTTTTCTACAGCCCCGGTGATCATCGACAGCAAATTCGTCATCCATCGTCATCTACAAGAGCCTGTGCATGTCGTTTCGAGCTGCTTGCACACCATTCAGACCTCAAGCCGGTAAGCACTGATAAGAGTATCACCACCGTTCAATTCAGACCTAGTCCTTGCTGTCACCGTCATCGAAATAACCACTGTGCTTATCGCAGCCGGAATCGCGACTCTTTTAGTAGTTGTTCGTCGCCACACTCTGCCGCCACCGCAGCACAACCGTTCTTTCTCGCCGTCGACTAAGCACATCCTTGCTCGTCTGCCGTCGCCGGAATAGCGACTCTCATTGTTCGTCGCCACACTGCCGCCACCGCGTCACCGCCGTTCTTTTTGCTCACGGTCGATTGAGCACATCCTTGCTTGTCCCAGTGGATTATTCATAGCTTGCTGTCGCCCGACGTTCCGTCTGTCCTTGCTCGCCGTCCCGACCAGTCCCTCGTGCACCTCTGTTTGGGACATCATAACACACACACACACACACATATATCCTAAAGACCTTTTTGATGTCCTGCTCCGTCCATCCCTTGATTCAGATACCAGTCAAAATATAAGAAATTGGGGTTTTAGAAGTATTTGTTTGTTTGTTTATTTATTTATTTATTGTTTTTTTGGATATATAGGTTAATTTAATACAAAAGTAAGGGCAAATATGGTATTACAAGGTTAAAAATAGCTGATGTCATCAAAAATCATCATTGACTGGCGTTGACTCTTACCGAAAGGGGTTAAGTGTTATGACGGAGCAAACCTTGAGGGAGATCGGTGTAATATTTGAAACGTAAGGGGTACTGTCTGTAATTACGTCTAATCTCAGGGGAGGTAGGTGAAATTATTCCTTTTATTTTTAAAAATTATGGACTGTTTCTGCACAAACTCTTAAGAATTTTTTGTACTTAATCGTGAAATTTATATTAGAGAGGGTATTAATGTCTTTTTATGTGAATATAGGGTAATTGCACCAAATTGAATGCAAATATATATTGCCCTTCTTCGGGAGCTGCCTTTGATGAATTTCCACACCTTGAAAATTACGTTGCCGCGAATACCTTTGGAAATCTAGTGGAGATGGTGGTGGTCCTACTGGATGCTGAGGGATGATGTCACACTCATTGGAAGAGTTGGTTCCACTGGATCTCTGCCGATAATTGCACCTGTTGTAACTCGATCGTAAACAACAAGATTTCTAAAATGTGAAAATTCATTCGATCGAGCTCAGGATTGTAAATTATATTCTTAAAAATAATAATAATAATATGATATTTGACAAAATAAGTTAATATTGTTTTAAATGTAGCAGTCAATATTATACTGTATAGTTTTTACTTTTCAAATAAAACAAAAGACAAAACAATGAAAAGAAGTTGTTCACTTTTGTTCAATTCCTTATCATTGTTGTGTTTTTGTTTTATTTGGGAAGTAAAGCTGTATAATATTAACTTATTTTGTCATTGAATCATAATATTATTATTATTATTTAAAATATATAATTTGCAAACTTGAGTGGAAATTTTGTGGTAAATAGTTACCTAACAAAAATGTAATTTGCAAATTTTTTTTAGATTCTCTAATCTATTGAGAAGAAAAATAACTAGTATTTAATATAAGCAAGGATGATATACTTAATTCTTGTGTTATTTAAAACTCCGATCAACATTTAAAAGTGGAGAAACTAATATTACAACAGCAGGTGAAACAACCTAAATATTACAACTCTCCAAAATTCTCTAGTGTTGTAAAAAGTTGTATATGTTATAAATATCTACAACTCTATAGTACTTAAGAAATTTCTACTCTATCAACAGTTTATAATTCTCGGAAGAAAAAGTGGAGAAACTAATTTTATTCACGCCATGTTGACTTCTTCCCAACAGTGGTCACCAGCTTGTCACCATATCGTACTTACAATAGTTTGTCGCTATTTTTTAGCACCATAAATCTATATATTATGTTTAATTAAATTATTTAATATTTTTTAAAAATAGCACTTCCTCCCTTCCAAATCCAAAATAATTAGATACTTTGACAATTGTACTTCATCCTTCCCAAAATAGTTGTGTACTATTTTGAATACGGAGGAAGTACTAGTAATTACTATATTTTTTTACTTCAGGAGACGTACAATACAAAATTGAGTGGTTAAAAGTAAATTGATAAATAGAACCCATTGTTAATGTTCAACCATTAAATTTTGTACAAAACATCTCCAAGAGAATCCTTGTCCCCATAGTTGATGTGATTAACCATGATTTAGGATGCATGGACCCAATTGAAAATAAACTATTCGCACTAATTTAATTTAATTTGTAATTTTTTTCATTAGCAATAAGTGCATCAAATTTATACATATAATAATTTAAATGTAAAAAAATTATTCAAAATAAATTTTTCATTCACCGATTAACAAAATATAACTATTTTTGTATGTGTGTATATATATTATGATGTTGACTAATTCATATTTTTATATATATACATATATAATTTGATCCCATATATTTTGCCAGAGAAAAATCAGCATTAATAAATACTAAATCCAAATATGAAAATAAAAATAATACTAAATCTAACATAACCTGACTCGTGTAAGGGTTGATTAGCAAAATAAATACTCAAAAGTATTTATTTATTTATTCTTAATATAAGTATTCTTAATAAGTGAATAAAATATATATATATATATTATACAAGATATCTATGTCGTTTTGGTTGGTTCGCATGGGATGATGCCTTGTTAGCGGCTTTTTCAGTTGATGACCTGACTAGGCTGACTTGACTGTTGCAGTAGCTTTTCAGTTGTGCAAATTCAAAGCATAACATATAGTCGTCATATTCGCAACACGGCACGATAGTACGTCCAAACAACCTCCATCAAAATACCCGCCCATTCCCACATAACACACACACATATATGTATATATATATATATCAACTCACATCAGCCTTCAATTCCATCTTTATATCACTTTCCCAAGCTGTAGCCTGTCATTTTTTTTCCCCTTTTCATCTCTCTTCATCACCCAAAGAGAGAATCCATTTCACCAGACACCAACAGACAATAGCCAGCTTCAAGGACAAAACAATGACCCATTTAATTGAACAAGAAATTATACAAAATAAAGAAGGAATATTAGAAGCTCAATGCATGCAAAACATCAACACAAGCTAGTTTTTTCAATCGCAAAGGATAGTCGGGCAATGTAGGCAATTTTTATATCGTCATGAGCCTAAAAGAATATTATTACTGCATTAAACACTTTGGAATGGTCACATGCATGCATAATAGGAACACAGTGCTTTAAGCTAAAAAACCACATAATTATAATAATCCAGCACTTCCATTCATCATTTTCAATTGATTGGATGAACCAATTCATTCATCCAAACAAATACCAAAACCACAAAGGATTATTTTTGGTGCACGCCTTGAGAAATTCAACATTTTTTTGGTCTCATCAAACTAAACAAGACTAGCACATTTCATGAGACAATAGTTTCAGAGATTCCTGGACTATGGACAATACATTCAGACAATGCAGGTAAAATCAAAATTCATCATTGAACTAAGAACATTACTGCATAAAATCTTATAGAAGAGCTAGCATAACTTCCGCGCCCCCCCCCCCCCCCCAACTTCACTCTTAAAACCAAGCATAGTTACACATCCTTTTTTGGAACATCATTCTTGAAACAAAGAAAAAAAAAAGTACTTCAAAATTTTCACTAGGCCTCAAAACAGTTTTAGATTCCTCTGTGATGTAAATCACACAATGTAGGTAAATCTTAAATCATCATGCGCCTGAAAAAAATATTATAACATAAAATCTTCATAATAGGTCGGTCACACACAGCCACAGACTCCACGCAATAGGTCCAGAATCTACACAATAGGGAGCATATTTTTTTCTTTTAGCATTGTTCCTGAAAATCGAGAAAACAATAGTATATTC
The DNA here is from genome assembly GCF_030987335.1 of Cornus florida. NCBI lineage: Eukaryota > Viridiplantae > Streptophyta > Magnoliopsida > Cornales > Cornaceae > Cornus > Cornus florida. The sequence goes on from NW_026775578.1 coordinate 8,863,363, forward strand.
CATTTTCATGAGGACTCCAAATAGTTCAGTGGATTCTTCCTGAGATAAACACCTCAGAAAAGTAGGGAGCAAAAGAAATATTTACTTGGTCTACTTCAAAAGAAAAGAAAAGGTAACTTGCATCTCAAATAACAAGAAGTTTTAAAGTTCTTAAATGATTGTTTCATGGTTAATGTAAAATATAGAGCAAGAATAAAGCGAGGGCAGATTGTCATAGTAGGTTACACCCGGCATCAAAAGTTAAAACAAATGAAACACTACATTCTCCCGTTTGAGAAAGAACACAGCCAATTCTACTTTGAAAGCATTGTGTCTGGACTTTTGCACCCATTGCAGATGACATACTCATCTGGAAACAAACACAATCATCAACGTGAGATATAAGGATTCTAAAGAACACATGACAGAAACATGCTTCACTATTTGTGATCAGACAATCAATCAGATATAATTGAACAAAAAATTATACAAACACAAAAAGAATATTAGAAGCTCCATGCACGCACAATATGAACACAAGCTAATTTTTTCAATCACAATGGATAGTCAGGCAATGTAGGCAAATTTTATATCGTCATGGGCCTAAAAGAATATTACATTAAACACTTCAGAATGGTAACATGCAGGCACAGTATGAACACAATGCTGTAAACACAAAAACACAGAATTATAATAATCCAGAACTTCCATTGATCATTTTCAACTGATTAGATGAAACAATCATCCAAACAAATAAACAAAACCACAAAGGATTATTGTTAATGCACACATACAGAAAAGCACCATTTTTCTGGTCTCATTCTCAAAACCAAATGAGACTAACACATAAAATGAGACAGAATAGTTTCAGGGATTCCTGGACTGCAGACAATAAAATCACCAGTGACCTAAGAACATTACTGCATAAAATTTTATAGAAGAGGTCTGACACAAAGATTAGAAAGCATAATTTTTTTCCCAACGTCACTCTTGAAACCAAGCATAAATTAAAACCTTTTTCCAACATTCTTGAAACCAAGAAATATTAGTATTTTAAATTTTTCACTGCACCTACAGTTTTAGTTCCTCTGTCATGGAAATCAGACAACGTAGGCAAATCTTAAATCATCACGGGCCTCAAAAAATATTAAGACAAAATACGGTAAAACACGTCCAAAGACTCCACACAATAGGAAGCATAATGTTTTTCCTTTACCAAGCATAAAATACAACCTTTTTCCAGGGTCATTCTTGAAACCAATAAAAAGTATTATTTTAAATTTTTCACGGGGCCTCAGAACAGTATTAGATTCCTCTGTCATGGAAATCAGACAATGTAGACAAATTTTAAATCATCATGGGCCTCGCAAAATATAACATAAAATCTTCATAAGAAGTCAGTCACACACGTCTACAGACTCCACACAATGGTAAGAATAATGTTCAGAGACTCTGCACAATAGGAAGCATAATTTTTCCTTTTAGCATTGTTCCTGAAATAAAGAAAAGAATAGTATATTCCATTTTCACGAGGCCTCGGAATTAGTTCATGGATTCCTTTGATAAACGCCTAAGAAAAGTTGGGAGCAAGAGAAATATTTACTTGGTCTACTTCAAAAGAAAAGAAAAGGGAACTTACATCTCAAATATAATTTTTTTTTGAAGTTCTTCAATGATCCTTTCAATGTTAATGTAAAATGTAGAGCAAGAATAGAGTGTCATAGTAGGTTGCACCATGAAAGTTAAAACCAAAGATATTCTGTCACACACTAACACACCCAGAAAAAGATAGTAGCATACGAACTACTTACCTTCTCACATTTGAGAAAGAATAGCCAATTCTCCTTCAAAAGAATTTTGTCTGGACATTTGCACCCATTGCAGATGGCATACTCATCTGGAAACATACACAATCATCAACAAAGATTTGAGGATTCTAGAGAACACATGACAGAAACACACTTTACTATTTGTGATCAGACAATCAATCAGATATAATTGAACAAGAAATTACACAAACACAAAAAGAATATTAGAAGCTCTATGAAGCACAATATGAACACAAGCTAATTTTTTCAATCACGATGGATAGTCAGGCAATGTATGCAAATTTTATATCGTCATGGGCCTAAAAGAATATTACATTAAACACTATGGTCACATGCATGCACAGTATGAACACAATGCTGTAAGCACAAAAACACAGAATTATAATAATCCAGAACTTCCATTGATCATTTTCAACTGATTAAATGAACCAATTTATCCAAACAAATAAAAAAAACCACAAAGGATTATTGTTAATGCACAGAGACAGAAAATCACCATTTTTTTGGTCTCATTCTCAAAACCAAACGAGACTTAACACATATAATGAGACAGAATAGTTTAGAAAATTCCTGGACCACAGACAATACAATCAGACAATGTAGGCAAATCCCAAATCATCATTGACCTAAGAACATTACTGCATAAAATTTTATAGAAGAGGTCTGACACACAGATTAGGAAGCATAAATTTTTTCCATAGTCACTCTTGAAACCAAGCATAAAAATACAACCTTTTTTCCAACATCATTCTTGAAACCAAGAAAAATTAGTATTTTAAAATTTTCATGGGGCCTCAGAACAGTTTTAGTTCTTCTGTCATGGAAATCAGACAATGTAGGCAAATCTTAAATCATCACCGGCCTCAAAAAATATTCCAACAAAATATTCATAAGAGGATGGTAAAACACGTCCACAGACTCCACACAATTGGAAGAATAATGTCCAGAGACACCACACAATAGGAAGCATGATGTTTTTTTCCTGTACCAAGCATAAAATACAACCTTTTTTCCAAGGTCATTCTTGAAACCAAGAAAAAGTATTAATTTAAAATTTTCACGGGGCCACAGAACAGCTTTAGATTCCTATGTCAAGGAAATCAGACAATGTAGACAAATTTTAAAAATCATCATGGGCCTCAAAAAATATTACAACATAATATCTTCATAAGAGCTTGGTCACACACGTCCACAGACTCCAAACAATGGTAAGAATAATGTTCAGAGACTACACGATAGGAAGCAAAAAAAATTCTTTTAGCATTGTTCCTGAAATCAAGAAAAGAATAGTATTTTATAGAAGAGGTCTGGCACACAGATTAGGAAGCATAAATTTTTTTCCAGCGTCACTCTTGAAACCAAGCATAAACTACAAACTTTTATCCAACATCATTCTTGAAACCAAGAAAAATTAGTATTTTAAAATTTTCACGGGGCCTCAGAACAGTTTTAGTTCCTCTGTCATGGAAATCAGACAATGTAGGCAAATCTTAAATCATCACAGGCCTCAAAAAATAATACGACAAAATATTCATAAGAGGATGGTAACAAACGTCCAGAGACTGACTCCACACAATAGGAAGAATAATGTCCAGAGACTACACAATAGGAAGCATGATGTTTTTCCTTTACCAAGCATAAAATACAACCTTTTTTCCAAGGTCGATTATGAAACCAAGAAAAAGTATTATTTTAAAATTTTCAAGGGGCCTCGGAACAGTTTTAGATTCCTGTGTCATGGAAATCAGATTCCTTTACCAAGCATAAAATACAACCTTTTTTCCAAGGTCGATTATGAAACCAAGAAAAAGTATTATTTTAAAATTTTCAAGGGGCCTCGGAACAGTTTTAGATTCCTGTGTCATGAATATCAGACAATGTAGACAAATTTTAAATCATCATAGGCCTCGAAAAATATTACAACATAAAATCTTCATAAGAGGTCGGTCACACACGTCCACAGACTCCAGACAATGGTAAGAATAGTGTTCAGAGACTCTACGCAATAGGAAGCATACTTTTTTCTTTTAGCATTGCTCCAGAAATCAAGAAAAGAATAGTATATTCCATTTTCATGAGGCCTAAGAATTAGTTTATGGATTCCTTTGATAAACGCCTCAGAAAAGTTGGGAGCAAAAGAAATATTTACTTGGTCTACTTCAAAAGAAAAGAAAAGAAAAGAAAAGGGAACTTGCATCTCAAATATCAAATAGTTTCGAATTTCTTCAATGATCCTTTCAATGTTAATGTAAAATGTAGAGCAAGAATAAAGTGTCATAATAGGTTGCACCATGCTTCAAAAGTTAAAACCAAAGATATTCTGTCACACACAAACACACACCAGAAAAAGATAGCATACGAACTACTTACCTTCTCACATTTGAGAAATAACAGCCAATTCTCCTTCAAAAGAATTGTCTCTGGACATTTGCACCCATTGCAGATGACATACTCATCTGGAAACATACACAATCATCAACGTGAGATATAAGGATTCTAAAGAACACATGACAGAAACATGCTTCACTATTTGTGATCAGACAATCAATCAGATATAATTGAACAAAAAATTATACAAACACAAAAAGAATATTAGAAGCTCCATGCAAGCACAATATGAACACAAGCTAATTTTTTCAATCACAATGGATAGTCAGGCAATGTAGGCAAATTTTATATCGTCATGGCCTAAAAGAATATTGCATTAAAGACTTCAGAATGGTCACATGCACGCACAATATGAACACAATGCTGTGAGCACAAAAACACAGAATTATAATAATCCAGAACTTCCACTGATCATTTTCAACGATTAGATGAACCAATTCATCCAAACAAATAAAATAAACCACAAAGAATTATTGTTAATGCACGCATACAGAAAATCACCATTTTTTTGGTCTCATTCTCAAAGCCAAACGAGACTAACACATACAATGAGACAGAATAGTTTCAGAGATTCCTTGACCACAGACGATACAATCAGACAATGTAGGCAAATCCAAAATCATCATTGACCTAAGAACATTACTGCATAAAATTTTATAGAAGAAATCTGACACACAGATTAGGAAGCATAATTTTTTTTCCAACGTCACTCTTGAAACCAAGCATAAAATACAACCTTTTTTCCAACATCATTATTGAAACCAAGAAAAATTAGTATTTTAAAATTTTCATGGGGCCTCAGAACAGTTTTAGTTCATCTGTCATAGATATCAGACAATGTAGGCAATTCTTATATCATCACGGGCCTCAAAAAATATTACAACAAAATATTCATAAGAGGACGGTAACACACGTCCACAGACTCCATACAATAGGAAGAATAATGTGCAGAGACAACACACAATAGGAAGCATGATGTTTTTCCTTTACCAAGCATAAAATACAACCTTTTTTCCAAGGTCATTCTTAAAACCAAGAAAAAGTATTATTTTATTTTATTTTTTAGTTTTTCCTAATTGGTACTCACACACACACGGTTCTTCTGAGACTTGAACCTTTGACCTCCTTTTGGGAAAGTAAGAGGCTGATATCGTTAGGCTACTAGCCCGTTGGTTATTTTAAATTTTTCACGGGGCCTCAGAACAGTTTTAGATTCCTCTGTCATGGAAATCAGACAATGTAGACAAATTTTAAATCATCATGGGCCTCAAAAGAGGTCGGTCACACACGTCCACAGACTCCACACAATGGTAAGAATAATGTTCAGACACAACAGTACTACACACAATAGGAAGCATAATATTTTCTTTTAGCATTGTTCCTGAAATCAAGTAAAGAATAGTATTTTATAGAAGAGGTCTGACACAGATTAGGAAGCATAATTTTTTTCCAAAGTCGCTCTTGAAACACAAGCATAAAATACAAACTTTTTTCCAACATCATTCTTGAAACCAGGAAAAATTAGTAATTTAAAATTTTCACGCGGCCTCAAAACAGTTTTAGTTCCTCTGTCATGGAAATCAGACAATGTAGGCAAATTTTAAATCATCATGGGCCTCAACAAATATTACAACAAAATATTCATAAAGAGAACGGTAAGACATGTCCACAGACTCCACACAATAGGAATAATAATGTCCAGAGACTGTACACAATAGGAAGCATGATGTTTTTCCTTTACCAAGCATAAAATACAACCTTTTTTTCCAAGGTCATTCTTGAAACCAAGAAAACGTATTATTTTAAAATTTTCACGTGGCTTCAGAAAAGGTTTAGATTACTATCATGGAAATAAGACAATGAAGACAAATTTTAAATCATCGTGGGCATCAAAAAATATTACAATATAAAATCTTCATAAGAGGTCGGTCACACACATCCATAGACTCCACACAATGGTAAGAATAATGTTCAGAGACTCTACACAATAGGAAGCATAATTTTTTGTTTTAGCATTGTTCCTGAAATCAAGAGAAGAGTATTATATTCCATTTTCAGGAGGCCTCGGAATTAGTTCACGGATTCCTTTGATAAATGCCTCAGAAAAGTTGGGAGCAAAAGAAATATTTACTTGGTCTACTTCAAAAGAAAAGAAAAGGGAACTTATATCTCAAATATCAAAAAGTTTTGAAGTTCTTCAATGATCCTTTTTCAATGTTAATGTAAAATGTAGAGCAAGAGTAAAGTGTGATGGTAGGTTGCACCATGCGTTGAAAGTTAAAACCAAAGATATTCGGTCACACACAAACACACACCCAGAAAAAGATAGCGTACGAACTACTTAGCTTCTCACATTTGAGAAAGAACAGCCAATTCTCCTTCAAAAGAATTGTGTCTCGACATTTGCACCCATCGCAGATGACATACTCATTTGGAAACATACACAATCATCAACATAGATTTAAGGATTCTAGAGAACACGTGACAGAAACACACTTTACCATTTGTGATCAGACAGTTAATCAGATATAATTGAACAAGAAATTAAACAAACACAAAAATAATATTAGAAGCTCTATATATGCACAATATGAACACAAGCTAATTTTTTCAATCACAATGGATAGTCGGGCAATGTAGGCAAATTTTATATCGTCATGGGCCTAGAAGAATATTACATTAAACACTTCAGAATGGTCACATGCATGCACAGTATGAACACAATGCTGTAAACACAAAAACACAGAATTATAATAATCCGGAACTTCCATTGATCATTTTCAACTGATTAGACAAACCAATTCATCCAAACAAATAAAATAAACCACAAAGGATTATTTTTAATGCACGCATACAGAAAATCACCATTTTTTTGGCCTCATTCTCAAAACGAAAGGAGACTCACACATGAAATGAGACAGAATAGTTTCAGAGAATCCTGGACCACAGACAATGTAGGCAAATCCAAAATCATCATTAACCTAAGAACATTACTGCATAAAATTTTATAGAAGAGGTCTGACAAACAGATTAGGATGCATAAATTTTTTTCCAACGTCACTCTTGAAACCAGGCATAAAATACAACCCTTTTCCAACATCATTCTTGAAACCAAGAAAAATTAGTATTTTAAAATTTTCACGGGCCTCAGAACAGTTTAGTTCCTCTGTCATGGAAATCAGACAATGTAGGCAAATCTTAAATCATCACCGGCCTCAAAAAATATTATGACAAAATATTCATTAGAGAACGGTAACACACGTCCACAGACTCCACACAATAGGAATAATAATGTCCAGAGACTCTACACAATAGGAAGCATAATGTTTTTCCTTTACCAAGCATAAAATACAACCTTTTTTTCCAAGGCCATTCTTGAAACCAAGAAAAAGTATTATTTTAAAATTTTCACGGGGCCTCAGAACAGTTTTAGATTCCTCTGTCATGGAAATCAGACAATGTAGACAAATCTTAAATCATCATGGGCCTCGAAAAATATTACAACATAAAATCTTCATAAGAGGTCGGTCACACACGTTCACAGACTCCACACAATGGTAAGAATAATGTTCAGAGACTCTACACAATAGGAAGCATTATTTTTTCTTTTAGCATTGTTCCTGAAATCAAGAAAAGAATAGTATATTCCATCTTCACAAGGCCTCATAATTAGTTCACGGATTCCTTTGATAAACGCCTCAGAAAAGTTGGGAGCAAAAGAAATATTTACTTGGTCTACTTCAAAATAAAAGAAAAGGGAACTTACATCTCAAATAGCAAAACGTTTTGAAGTTCTTCAATGATCCTTTCAATGTCAATGTAAAATGTAGTGCAAGAATAAAGTGTCATAGTAGGTTGCACCATGCGTCGAAAGTTAAAACCAAAGATATTCTGTCACACACAAACACACACCCAGAAAAAGATAGCCTAGGAACTTCTACCTTCTCACATTTAAGAAAGAACAGCCAATTCTCCTTCAAAAGAATTGTGTCTGGACATTTCACCCATTGCAGATGACATACTTACCTGGAAACATACACAATCATCGACATAGATTTAAGGATTCTAGAGAACACATGACAGAAACACACTTTACTATTTGTGATCAGACAATCAATCACATTTAATTGAACAAGAAATTCTACAAACAAAGAAGGAATATTAGAAGCTCTATGCAGTGCAGTGGGATGCAACTCCTAGCACATCAATTTTTAGCGAAGTTCTGAACAGCCCAGAAGCCAAGTAGGTCAAGAAAGGGTTCAAATTCCCAATTTTTCAGGCCCACATTTAACAACTGGCTTGCTTATTTTTATAGCACAATTATGCAAACACATAAGAAGAACTTACTGACATATCCCCGGGATCCCCTCAAAAAAATTTGGTTCCACACCTTCCCTTCACAACTATCTTTGTTGTCCATCAAGTGATCCACTCATCCCAATTTCAGCCAGCAAGAAAGTCATGACATGCTCTGTCTGCCTATGCATCATGTAAAATGGGCAGGAGATATAAAGATGGTCATATACAAAGGAAAATAATGTTCGAAAGACTTGTCATCAAAGAAAATTGGAACAAATTGCCTTACATAAATAAAGAACCAATCATATGATCAATTCCAGAAACACAAATAGCAAATATATATATAGAATTTAAGAACATGTACTTGTATTGAATTTTATCAAATTAAGGGGCTTCAGAAAAAGTAACTCCTTATGATTTAGAACAGAAAACACTATAAAGATAAATGTTATTGTATGTCCACATAGATGCTTACACGTTCCTATTATAAGATGGTTAAAACCCAACAGGCAGCAAATGGGGGTGCACAATGGGCAGTGTCAAACCACAACCCAAACCAAACTAATTTGAACCATATAGTTTGGTTCCATGTAGGGATCAATGGTTATTTTCCAAAACCAAATTAGTGGAATCGTTAAAATCAATTTGGTTCCTAGTTTGGGGACCTAAAATACTAAACAAAATATGATATACATATATATATATATGTCAGAGGCAACATTTGTTATTATATCCAGCAAATAAATTTTATATAATTTATATATACATACCCAAATTACCAACCCTAACCCTCATTCATCATTTTCTCCCACCTAATTCACCATTCTCCACTTATCCTCCTCCCTCACTCTGCGCCCATCACACCAATAAGAAGCAAACCCACACGGCAAATAAGTTAAGTGTTCCTTACTTTTGTAAAACTGCAATATTCCCCATTCCCCCTAGTGTTACAAGGGGTATTTGTCCCACATCGGATCTCGATGAAAAGTGAAAAAGGTATAAACAGGTAGGTATACAACACTATCCAACAACTTAGGCTTTTGGGTAAACGGGTAAGGCAAGCACCCACCCTTTATAGTTTGTATCAAAAGCCAGACCCCATCCTGCCACGACAAGCGCCCGGCCCTGCCCGGAAGGCGTCCGGGTGAGCCACCTGGATAGGCGACCGCAATGAGAGCGTTGCGAATTCAGGTGTGGGAGAATGTTACAAGGGATATTTGTCACATATCGGATCTGGATGGAAAGTGAAAGGGGTATAAATGGGTGGGTATACAGCATTATTCAACAACTTAAGCTTTTGATAAATGGGCAAACGCCCACCCATTACAATTAACTTGTACATCAGCTACTTAAACATCATTTATGTCTATCTCCTGTATCATACTGCAGGTATGGATTTTTTTACACTTGCCTTGTACATCCAAATTCACTTGAAGAAATTACACCATATATGGCTCTATATTAAGACAGTCATGTTACAGGATAAGCCCAGTTCATCAAGAGCGTTATAACAACTTACACGTTTCTTCTTCTTCTTTCAGACCAGAAAAGGTAGTCTCAAGCCCATCATTCATCATTTTCTCCCACCTAATTCTCCATTCTCCACTTATCCTCCTCCCTCACTCTGCGGCCCAATCAACTTCACTCCAGTAAGAAGTAAACCCACACGGCAAATAAGGTAGTGTTCCTTACTTTTGTAAAACAGCCATATTCTCCATTCCCCCTAGCCTGTACATCAGCTACTTAAACATCATTTCTGTCTTTCTCTTGTATCATACTGCAGGTATAGATTTTTTTACACTTTACTTGTACATCCAAATTCGCTTGAAGAAATTACACCATATATAGCTCTATATTAAGACGGTCATGTTACAGGATAAGTCCAGTTCATCAGGACCGTTACAACAACTTACACGTTTCTTCTTCTTCTTTTCAGGCCAGAAAAGGTAGTCTCAAGCCCATCAGAAACTGTGTGGGTGCAATGACAGATGCATCAGCATAATTATGGGACCTTCAACAAAGTTAAATAAACAAAAATAAATATATAGAAAAAAAATTGAGGGGAAGTAACTTTGCCAGTAAATTTCTCATTACGTTCATATACCTGACAAACTTTCGATTTTCTCAGCCAACTTATCCAGAGAATCATTTGCAAGATCAAGAATAACCACTTTCTTCTTTTACTTATTTTTCAGTTTTTTGTAGGATCAAATGGGGAAATCTGCAATGTCATTGTAAATTTTAGAAAAATGATGTAATATTAAGGTCAAGCCATCACCTAGAAAATATGCCATTTGGCTACATGGGTAGTCAAGCAACTTAATAAGCAAGAATAGATTATAGTCGTTAAGTGGCACTTAACAAACCTGATGGTCCTTAACAAAAAAAGATGTCTATTCTAAGACTGGATTCTCATATAGTTATAGTCTTATAGACAATATAAGTTGTACAAAAACTGGTGAAGCTTCATCTTTTATCAACTTCAACAACTAACAGTGTGAATTAAAAAGGCCAAGAATCCCATATCATACTTATTTTGTCTGCCTTTTGGTAGTAACTTGTTGAAAGGCAGTTGCTTAAGTAATAAATAGCAATAAAGAAAGCCTTCCACTTAATAGGGTTATAAGCCAAACCATCCACTATAAAGATTCATCAAATGTGCTTTCCACATGTGCAAGTATCAAACGTACCATCAAAGAAACACACAATTCATCATTTATCAACATTAAAGTGAAATTACTTGCCTAAAAAAAATCAAGTGAATTCATCACATTGAAAAAATTACAATTTACCACCCATATTCAACCACACCCACAAGCAGCATAAAAAATTGTAAAAAATATGTTTCGTATATCAAATCAGTCACAATGGCTAAATCATCAGGTAATTTATTATATCCAAACACAAAACCAAATCCAAAGAAGGTAAAAAAAAAAAAAAAAAAAAAAAAAACTTACATCAGCCCGCATCCTCCTTCACTTCGTCTGAATTTTCTTCTTCAGTCATTATTGAATACTGAAAAAAGAGTACAAGCAAACATCAAATCCAACTCTATGAAGTCAAAATGGATGTAATCAAATAAAAATCCCATGTCTTTCCGGTCCCAGCCAACATTACAAAACACAGCACACGAACAACCATAAGATGACAAATAAAGAGTAACTGGGTCTCCGCCATTAAGAATGCATCAAATCCATCTATGGCAAGATAATTAATCAACGCAATCAGATAACAATCAATAGTCTGGACAATCAAAAAAAAAAAAAAAATCAACAAAAGAAACAGCAAAAATAAAACTAGACTATCATGTACCACAAAAAGATCAAATCATGCCAACAATCACATAGCCATTTGCATCAGTTTAATTCGCACGCATTAAAAAAAAAAAAACACACAAACACACACACACGTACGCATTTCATAAGAACCCTAAATCAGAAAAACTCACTCTATGGAGTAGCCTCTTCTTTCCCCTTCTCATCTCATTATATAGACCGGCCAGTCTATAAACTTGGGGCAACGCCCTAACTCTCAACTCGCAATTTTCATAAGAACCCTAAATCAGAAGAACTCACTCTATAGAGTAGCCTCTTCTTTCCCCTACCCCGCCTCTCATCTCATTTTATAGACCGACCTGTATATAAACTTGGGGCACCGCACTACTCTCAACTCCCAATTCCCAAGTGCCCTGCGAAATATTTTTGCTATATTAAAAGGGTGAGCTGAAAAAATATTGTTAAACTTGAAAGAGAAAAAAAAAAAAAATAAAAATAAAAAATAATATTAAAAACTGAAAAAGATAAATAAATAAAATTTCGGTGAATTTTTTTAAATAAAGAAAAAAAATGAATTATTGATAATCATATAAAAATATTTAATATTTATAATGTTTGTTCTCAACCAATCGTGTCTTTTAATATTAATGAAATAATATATTTTGTAGGTAGACTGTATAATTATGATAGTATTATGTGACATTAATTTTAATTTTTTGTAATACAAATTATATTTTTCAAATTAAAATTTTAAGAAGAGAAGTTTTCTAAACTAATTTATAAAAATAAAAAAAATTATTAAATTGATATTTATTTAATTTTTACTAAAAGTTTGTACTTTTTTTGTTTCAAACGCTAAAAATTTGTACTTTGAGACTCATCTTTATATACAAACTATAATTAGATTCAATCAGATACAACTCAATTAAGGTAGTAACTTAGTCCTTGGAGATACAGCCGTGTTGGTAGGGATTTGAAAGATAAGTAATTGAGGTCTCGCTTTTGAATGTACTTCTGACTTAACTAGTGTGTGTATCATGAAACTGATACAAATGTTATGAACGAAATAATAATAATTTAAGGTAACAATGGGTTACATTTACAAGTGCCACTAGTGGAACGTCAGCTAATCCTATACAATATTATAATTTGCCACATCTATAATGTTGATTTTTCGGAGGCCTTGGTTGGTAAACTTGAATTATGATTTTCTGTTGTGGTTTTCATTTTTTTAAAAAAAAAAAAGCCGGCAACAAAATTTGTTTGATAATTCTATTTTGATTTTTCACATTTCAAAAGTTTTGAAAAATAATGTCATTTTCTTCACAATTCCCACATCTTCAAAATGAAACACGGATTTTTTTTTTTGGTTTTCAAATACTATTATTTTTCAAAATGAGAATTAGAAAAATATTATTTTATTATTTTTCAATTATACTCGAATAGTAAATAAAAGTAAAAAATTTATTTTATTATACTTGAATATTAAATTTAAAAATGTTATTTTATTATTTTTTAATTATACTCAAATAGTAAATAAAATATTATTTAATTATTTTTCAATTATACTTGAATAATAAATGAAATATTATTTTATTATTTTTCAATTATACTTGAATAATAAATAACAGAGTCAATTTAAAAAAAAATAATTGGCATAAAAAATTCAACAATGTATATTACCAAACATATTTTAGTTTGAACTATTTAACACAGTTTTACTAAACAGACCCTGAATACGTGCATTAACGACAATCTTTTGTGATTTTTGTATTTGTTTGGATAAATGTATTCGTCTAATCAGTTGAAAATCATAATGTAAGACCTGATTATTGCGCATGCATGTGACCATTTTGAAATGTTTAATGTGGTAATAATATTCTTTGAGGCCCAAGACCATATAAAATTTGCCTGACTATCCATTATGTTGCATTTGGTAGGCAGTCGTGCAATAATAGAAAGGAATGAAATGTTCATTTCAATCATTGTTTTGTTTAGTATACAAATTAAAGTGAAATAATCATTCCATTAAAATAAAAATCTATTCCACAACTAAACTTATGAAATGGCCATTCCACCACAACCACCTCTACCTTTCACCACCACTGACTTTCACCACCACCCACGATTTTCCACTACTGCCACCGTCTTTTACCACCAACACCGCCTTCTTTTGCCTAAACCATCGCCGCTGTCACCACCTTTCACCATCGCTACTGCCACCACCGCTACCGCCACCACCTTCCACCAGCACCACCGCCATCACCTTTCACCACCCCCACCTCCATTGCCTTCCACCACCGCCACTCCCGCTGCTTTCCACTACTACCACAGTCACCTCCATTGGCTTCTACTACCGCCACCTACACCATTATCTCCTTCCACCACCACCGACACTTTTGCCACCGTCTTACACCACTGTTGCCTTTTTTTTTTTTTTTTAGTTGGTACTCACACACACATGTCTCTACTAAAATTTGAACCCCTGACGTCAATTTAGGAAGTAAGAGGCTGATACCGCTAGGTCAACACCGTTGCCTTCTAATACCACCACCTACACCACTATCATTTTCCACCTCCACCACCGTCACTACCACCATTTATTTTCAAAAAATTATAGAAGAATGTCATTTGTTAATTTAATTTATTTTTTATTAACAAAGATAGTTTGGAGAACTCAATTTGAAATTTATTCCATTCTAAATAAAAAATTGGTTCAACCAAAAACTATAATGGTTATTATCATTCCATTCCTACACATTTCATATTTACAATCAAACAATAGAATGAGAATGGTCATTCCATTTCATTTCCATTCTCATTAATTTTATTTTCACTTGCATTCCATTCCATTCCTTTGTACCAAATGTGCAATTAGAGTTGGAAAAAGTAGCTTGCTTGTGTGTGTTGAATGCATCTTTTCTTTTTCTTTTTATTTTTTTGTGTATTACTATACTTCAAGGACTATGATGATATAAGATTTGTACACTTTTAATAGTGATCCTGTTATTGATTATTTTTGTATTTTACCTATTTATTGTTGGCTGTGTTGGCAGTTGTAGTTTGCTGTAACAAACTTGAGAAATACAGAACTTCTTGTTTTTAATTTTAGTTTTTAAGTAATACGATTTATGCATATTGACTTATTTGTTAAATAAACTTAATTAAATAGCATTCTTTTGTTTCAATTATTTGGTCAGATCTATACATATCCTTTGAACCTGTCATACACCTAAAAGTAGGCTAACAATTACTTGTGAGAAACATCGATCATTATTCTTTGAATGGGAAACTAATTGTTGGAGGAGTTTTTCTCCTGATACTTAAATCTAATATTTACATTCAAATAGCATAAATCATCAGATTTTCTAATAGAGTCGTCTTCTATAAATAAATAAAGTATATTGAATAACAAAGTCAACATGGTCAACGTCTTTGTTGTATAATGGGTAAATTGATAATTTTAGCCACTCTGCTTCCTAAAAAGATCATTAGACAATGGTGTTCCCATCAAATCCGGGTTGTAGGAGGCTGGAGGGAGTAAAAAAGACAATTGCCGAATATTAATAAAAAAAAAAAATTGACATGGGAGTACAGATTATATTATGCAATTAACTTGAATATACAATGTACGTATAACACAAATAATTGCATGTTGTAGTAATAATTGCATTTGGATTGCCAAAATGCGAAACTTGAAAATGACGAGTAGAAAGTCATTGATCTCAGAGATGGATCACAGCGTGAAACGAATGCTGAAACTGATAGAGGAAGACGGGGATTCATTTGCTAAAAAGGCTGAGATGTATTATCAGAAGAGGCCAGAATTGATCTCCATTGTCGAAGAATTCTACCGCATGTACCGGTCACTGGCGGAGCGTTATGATCACGCGGCAACAGGCGAATTCCGGGGGACCCTCCATTCCCAGGGCTCAGGCATCTCCGACATCAGCTTTGAAATGGCCTCCTCCACATCTCCTTCTCCCGATCGAAGAACAAGCCGTAAATCCGGTCCTCGTGCAGCTGGTTTTGACTTCTTCCTTGGCTCTGCTGGAAATAGCTTGGATTCGTCCAACAAGTTTGAAGGTTATGAATCATGTACCTTAGATTACGATGAATCAGCAGAATCGGATGACGATTCCTCCGTTAATAATTATTCGGCCGCCGCACCTGGTAATGGCGAATACCGAGGGTTGCGTATGAGGATTATTGAATTAGAGGTTGAGCTTCGTGATGTGAAGGAAAAGTTGCGCCTTCAACACCACCACGGCAATGCATATATTGGTTGTTCTTTCAAGGAAACCAAAAAATGGAATGCAGATGAAGAGCTGCTGAGGGACGCAAAAGAAAAGATTATGGTTTTAGAAGAAGAGAACGCTAGGTTAAAGGCAGGCATTGCTGAGGCAGATGATGGGTTGCAGCAAAGGCTCGATGAATTTAAATCCAAGTATGAGATGGTGATAATGGAGAGAGATGAGATGAATGCTAAAATGATCGGACTCGTCGATGAGGTGAGCTTTAGAGATGAGAGGATTGATGAAATGAGCAGGGATTTGCATGAGTTACGTATGGAACATGTTGTGTTGAATGGTGAGAGAGAAGGGGCGCATAAACTGGTGGAGGAAATGAGAATGAGAGTTAGAGGACTTGAGAGGGAGGTTGAGAGGCACAGAGCTGTGATTATGGAAGGGGCTGAAGAAAAAAGGGAGGCTATAAGGCAGCTTTGTTTCTCTCTTGAGCATTACAGAAATGGATATCATCGCCTTCGGGAGGCTTTCATGGGGCACAAGCGAATCCCAATTATGCCTACTGAATTTATTAAGTGAGGTTAATTACTGTAGGTAATTTTCTGAGGCTTGTCATTTGCGTTTTTTTTTTTTTTTTTTTTTGAAAGTATACTGAGAAATCAAAGTTGTAAATACATTGCTTGCTGGCACTATGTGTTTATTTTGTTTGTGTCAGTGCAGGATAATGAAATTTAAGTTGCTCGGCCAAATTTTGGGCTTTCATTATAGTTTTTATACATTCGTTCTAGTTTTTGCAAAGGCCGGTTGTCGAGGCTAGTTAGACAACTGATCATAAAAATTTATGTCAAACCCTATGATGATAAGCTAATTTAAGAGGGTTGTCTTTTGAGAGTTTCAAATGCTAATTTTTTGGTATATCTTAGGGAGATAAATAAAAAAAGGTTTGAATTAAATGGAAATTACGCGCCAGGTAGGGGTCGAACCTACGACCTTCTGCTTAGGAAACAGACGCTCTATCCACTGAGCTACAGGCGCTTCTTGATGACAGTTAGTATGCAAAATATCTAGATAGAATACACTACAACAACCCTAATTAAAAGTTGTCTTCATTTTTGTTCTTTTTGTCCGAATAGTTAACATACAAAACTTAAAAATTTCTTCAATTTATCTTATTCTATATTTGGGAGTATCAAATATCGGGCTTGAATTTATAACCGAAGAAAATTTAGTTTAAATTTTTAACTAAATTTCTTCCAATTTTAAATTTAAAGCGCCGATTTAATATTTCTAAATAGTGACGGACACAGAAAATTTTGTGAAGGGGGTGGCCTTTTAATTTGTGGAACCAAACTTATATAGTGGGTTTATTTTTGTAATTTCAGTACGGACATTTTTATAAATTCTCAAAATTTTGAAGTATAATATGAAAAAAAAAAATTTCCGTGTGGGCAAATTGTAATTTTAGTGAGAGAATCTTGGTAAATTCTCAAAAAAATTTAGTATAAAATGCAAAAATAAAAAAAAATAAATAAATAAATAAATCAACTGGGGAGAATTTTAATTTTAGTGAGAGCATCTTCATAATTTTTTAAAATTTTGTATTATAAAATGCAAAAAAAAAAAAAAAAAAAAAAATTAGTAAGGTGAATTGTAATTTTAGTAGAAGCATCTTCATAAATCTTAAAACACTTAAAATATAAAATACAAAAAAGAAAGAAAATCCCATGGGGACACTGTCCTATAATTTGTATTGCGGGTTCATGCCTGATCCCAAACGCAACAATAAAGTTTTAAAAAGTGTTAGCTCACTAGAATTAACATGTCTATGATGTCTTAAAAGTGAGTGAATCATCTTTCTATAATACCTTGCAAGATTCATTTGTTCTAAGGACGGTCTTATTAGTCCATAATTATTTCTTATATAATTATATATTTGATCAGATCATTTTTCTAATTT
This sequence comes from Cornus florida, assembly GCF_030987335.1. NCBI lineage: Eukaryota > Viridiplantae > Streptophyta > Magnoliopsida > Cornales > Cornaceae > Cornus > Cornus florida. The sequence goes on from NW_026775578.1 coordinate 8,881,337, forward strand.
TTTTTTTTTTGGATACATTTTTCTAATTTTTCATTATCAGTATAAATAGTGTGTGCACACATCGAGCTGTCATATTTAACTACCATTGAATAAGATGAGATTAAATTTCACTTTTATCATTGTTTTATCCTATTCTAATGTTGTCAATTGATATGTTTACTTTAAAATACCATCAGAGGATCAAATCCATAGCTCTATCAATACAAGACTAATGGTGAAAAAAAAAAAAAAAAAAGGTAATATTTGTTTATCAAACCCGCAGGAAGCTCTATTAGTGCAAGATATACGAAGGACAAATTATTTATCAATCTTAATTAAGTAATTTTTATAACGAATTAAAAAAATTATATGAAAAGGAATAACTTTGAACAACAGTAATATATAATAGGTTATGTTAAAAATTGAGTGAACGCATTTTTTAACCTTTTTTTTTTCACAAAATTTATAAAGTAATTTTATATATATATAAAAATTTGGTAGTCATCTTGACCAGCGTGTGTACTGTAGCTCTTATCCTCTTAGATAAAGAATCAATCATCCATGACGTAATAAATGTTATAGGCGTAAGGTGACGTGGGTGGTAGGTAGGTGCAATTAACAGGTGAGGTCCTGGGTTTCCCCACCTAGGTTTCCATAAAAAAACCCTAAACATAATAATACTATTAGACCGCCACATAAATAAAGTTTTTTTTTTTTTTTTTGACATTTTAAAGTTTTATACTACTTAAACATGATCTTGCAAAATATAATATTAAATATTTATAAGATTTTATATCTATACTTTTTTTAATATATTAAGATTTTTATATTTATTACTATTTTTTTCAAAGCTGTATTTTATAAAGCTTAATACTGGAAGATTTTGCCTTCCACCATGTTTTTCAATATTTCATGTGGTTGTTGAATCATTCAAAGCATTGGCTTTGAGTGCTTCTGAAGGTTCGGGATTATTTTGAACTTTTTGTTTTAGATATTAAATTTTATATTTTACGTACATAATTAATTAAAATTTGTATGTTAAATAAATCACTTTAAATAATTAATAAAAGAATTATTTTCCTAAATTATAAGGCATATTATGGTTTGGAGTCCGGATCCTCCCTCTGCACCTTTCAACATTATGTATTTTTCACATTATATTTGACTAAAAAACAGGAAATAACAGTTTCGTTTATTTTAACGTAAAATATTTTTTTAAAAATATTTTTTATTTTATAATGTTTGGCTGTCGTAAAATATTTACGAAAAAAAAAATATATTAAAATTTAACAAAAATAACTTATTCATCAATTTTTAAAAAGTTATTTTACGTGCTCAATTCGATGGATTCGACCTCAACCTCGATATAAATCTTTATCAAACACAGACAAAATAAAAATAAAAGAATATTTTACTTGAAAAAAATAAAAAATTTACGTCGAAACAAATAGAACCAACATGGTGAATATAAATGTAACGGTATTAAAAATCACTGCAAGATTAATGAATTGTAATGATAAATTTGTTATCTTTACAATATAAATTACGACAAATAATATATGTAAAGTTAAAAGGACCTGGTACCCAAATACAGTCAGCCATTTCCATTTGCACCACAAGAAAAATGGACGTGGTTATTTTGCCGGGAGTAGGTAAGCCATTGATCCACGTCCCATCCGTCGTAGTAGGTAAACTTTAGAAGTGGTCTCAGTCTCTTCCTTTTAACTATATATATATATATATATAACTTGTATCCCTAATGAATAACATTTATTTATCATATTAAAACAAGTGAAAGAAACGTCCTCAATTACCGTTTATCGATCTGTGTTATGCAATCACTCATGTTCCACCAACGTTAACACGACATGTGTATGCGATAAACATATGACAAAATTTGAGATTTGTGCTAGTCTCCTGTTCTCTACATTTATTCAATAAAATAATTAAAAACTTAATTTGATTACTCAATTCATTATTTAATTATCAACAAATTAAACACTTATTCAATTAAATGTATTTAATAAAGCAATTTAAATATTACTAAAAATAATAAGAGCTATTTAAAATGGAGTAAAATTTTAAGTGATAGAGTGATCGCTTACCACTGAACCTTAAAAATTATTAAAAATTATTTATTTTTTAATTAACACTTAAAACTTCAGCACTTAAAATTGATCTCAACTTATTTTTCAGTTTTATTTTCTTGCCTGTAATATAGATGAATACTTTGGTTTTTTTTTTTTTAAGAACATATCATTTAATTAAACTCTAATTATAGTATAATCATAAAAAATAATTAATCATATTTTATATTATTATATAACTACAATGAAGGCACATGATGTATTTATATTGATGCTCTATATTTTGAAGCATAAGTTGAATTATGCAACTAAGGCTTGTTTTGTTTCGATGTAAAAATATTTTTATTTTGGAGAAAATATTTGATTATGCAAGTAAGGTTCCATTTGTTTCGAAGTTAAAAAAAATTTTAATTTCGGGAAAAATATATATTTTTAAATTTTTTTTTCAGTATTTGGCAAAAGTCTAAGTTGATATTGAGGTCGAATTAATTGGATGGGACGTGTAAATATATTTTTTTCATTAGCAAGAAGCACATGCGCACCCACTTTGCTCCTTGAACCCTCACCATCTATTTCGCTTCATCAGGTATGGCGTGTAAAATAATTTGCTGAAAATTAATAGATAAGTTATTTTTGTAAGTTTTAATATTTTTTTTCTTCCATAAATATTTTACGACAATGTTAACTCACTGTTTTTTTATTTTTCGTCCAAAAACGTAATTTGACATGTCATCAATAAAAAAGGAACTTGATGCGCTAGTAATTTACTAGTAAATAACAAAGACAAGAAAGAGGGATCCATGTTAATCCCTACACTACTTGCTTGAGTCTACATAAAATGTGCATTTATTTTTTTCTGGTTCTTTTAATATATTGAAATTATATAATACACTTAAACTAATGAAAAATGATTGATTACAAATTTAATATACTATATAGTTTAAACTAATGAAAATGATGATTACAAATATGATATATAGTTTATTATTTTTAATAAAATAATAGTATGAAAGGTGAATGCCGAATGATATATATCTACCGGGTAGACAGCATGTGAGAGCTACTCACCGAAACAGGACAGCGAGAAGTTTTTTCTTTTAAAGCCGTTACAACTAACGGACATTTAGGTGTCCAACCCAGCCTACCTGACAGTTGACTATATTATCTATTTATTGATTTTTAATATTTTTCTTACTCTGTCTATCTGGGCTAATACCAAATATAGCACGTGGGTAAAGATGCATTACCACATTCTAAGATGCCTTTGGCAAATATTAAACGCCGGTCGAAGATAAAAAATGAAAAATAAAGACAAATAAAAAAAAGTTACTTGTTCCGAGCTCCATCCACCTCAAAATAAAATTCTCTTCTATCCCGATGGGTTAGTGAAGAGCATTACAAAAATTAGACGGGTCCTTAAATCACTAAAGTTAATATTCATTGTGTTTGGAAATAATTAATTCCCTTCAATCTACTCATTAATTTAGCTGTTGTTAAAAGTTAAATTTTTCATTCATCTACAATGGAAATATCATCACATTAACATAAATATATACGGAGATAAAAATCATACACATATGATCTACGCATGACACAATATTTTACATGGTTCTCACAATTATAGAGTTACATTCACGGATAAAGATATTTTCACTATTATGATTCAAGGAAGAAAATATACAATCTTATGTCAAAACTCTATTTTTTTTTTTCCTAGTTGGGACTCACACACATTGCCTCCACTGAAGTTCGAACTCCTGACCTCCCTTTAGAGAGTAGGAGCGTTGTACCGCTAGGCCACATGCTTGTTGATAATGTCAAAACTCTATTCACTCACTCATCATCTCTTTTGAGGCTACATGTATACATTCGGGAATTACATATACTCTTTTATCTCCTCACAACACCCACCCTTAAATCCCTTACGTCTTTTTTCTCTTCTCTATCTCTATCTCTATCTCTCAACCACTCATACCCATATCTTCAAAACTCAATTCCTTGTTGGACAAGTATTCTCCAACTTGCCTACAAAGAGTTACCATGACCGTCTTCAACTCTAAAATAGTATGTACAACTTCTTCTCCAAATTTTTGACTTTCAAAACTGACTAGGAAACTGTTTCTCACCTTTTAATGACTTACTGCCCAAGTGTAATCAGTTCCGCCCCCATTGGAACCGTTTATACTTTGGCAGTAGCCAAAAGTAATAAAAAACTAAATTCCCAGGTACAACTGGTTTCGCCCATTTAAACTGGTTCCAATTTAGCAGTTGCCAAAATGCACACTAAAATCAGTAACTTTGAACACCCAAATTCTTCACGTAATCAACACGTGATCAGACTATATTTGCACGTGTTCCACTATATATAGATCCACCCCAAATAAAGATCTCTTCATAACTCCACATCAACTTAAGATTTATCCACCTCAAATAAAGCACTATTATGAAATTGCGAAGCACTCTAACAATTTCCACCCTTCTCAAACTCATCATGTTCCTTCTTCTCTATTTATTCCATTGGTGTTCAATTGCTCATTGTGATACCCCTCGGATCCGAGACATGGGTTGATCAGGCCCAGGCCCAAATCCGAGGGATATCAAACAATTAATATATAACCGAACACAGAATACAAGACGAAATAAGAAATAAAAAAAAAATAATAAGCTGAAAGAATGCTAATTGAAAAATCCTTAAAATAATATAATTTTTGAAATCTGTTAAACCCAAAACTCCATAAGTTTACAACTCGGGAATCCATCCATTGGACCCCTTATCAAAATTCTCAAACCAAAACTGAAGTAATAGAAATAAAATCCAAAACTAACATAGAGAAGATTCCTACATAATCGGAGGAATGACTAGCTGTATCTGCTCTGCACGTCCAACCTCTAACCTTGGAACTAACGAACACCTGAAAAATAAAGGAGTGGGTCAGGCCCACATGCAAGTCCAGAACTACTACAATCCAAACAGTAATCCGATACGCAGATACATCCTAAGAAGACTCAACAATATCTAGAATAGTCCATATATGTATATAGTACACACTATAGGACGCTTGTGATACCCCTCGATTCTAGAGCCACGGGTGATCAAGTCCGAGTACAGATCCGAGGGGATATCAAACAATTAATATTTTTAAAGCGAACACAGATGACAAAATGAATTTAATAAATAAAGTTTAAGTTGGAAGAAACTAAAAATAAAATCCTTTATAATTAAATACTTAGAATCTGATAATCCAAAACTCCATCAGTTTAACAACTCGGGAATCCATCTCTAGTGGACCCCTAATAAAAATCCCAAACTGAATGAAAGTAAAAACTGAAAATAAAATCCAAATCTAATATTTGGAAAGAAGTCCTACGTCGTCGGTAAAATGGAAGATCGTCCCTGCTCAGCACGAACAACTCTAGACTGGAAATGTCCGATACCTGAAAAATGATGAGTGGGTCAGGCCCACATGCAAGTTCTATACTACTACTACCCAAGCAGAGACCCGATACGCATGTACATCCTAACCAATCTAACAATAGCTAATAGTCCGTAGATAAATATATATATATATATATATATATATATATATATATATATATATAATCACACTACAGGACTCTCACTGGACTACATGTCTGTCTCAACCTGACTAGTAGGCACCATGCGAAAACGCACCCAAAGGTGGGCATGACTACCTAGCCCTAGCAGGGTACATATCCAACCATCATAGCCAGCTATGCATCCCAATGCATATACGCTCCCTAACCAACGACTCTGAGACTCAGGCTCATATCGTGGCATCATAAAAATATATTTAAATTCCATTCCAAACCAAAGTGCCACTCAATTATTTATTGATCTGACACAAAATATAGGTAGGACTTAACTTTTGTAGTTAATCCGTCCCTTAATTCAGAGTAGGTAGGACTTAGCATTTTTGAGCTAATCCTCCAAGTATGACACCGTCCCATACCGGTGCATACAAACCATCCATCCAGTATTGATAATATATATATGATAGCATAACATATCAATATCAACATATCCAATCATAAGTATCACAAGAATGTTTAATTAGCATGCTTGTTCAATACATCCAGTACCTGATTCTCTAACAAATTTTTAAGTGCAGAGAAGAAATATAACCATCCTGTAACTCACAATAAGCATAATAATAATAACAATAGTATATACATGCTTACTTGTAATTGCTCCACAATATCCCACAAGTTGACATAAACAAATTCTTGGTAACATCAACTATTTTCATATTAAGTATTAACTGAATTTATATTAGTTAATAGGCTTAATCCCATACCACTGATATATGACTTACATACCAAAATCCTAATTCAATTGCTAATTTTAAATTAATCAACTTGAATCATCTACAAAATTTCAACCATGTAAACTTCCTTAAAAGTGTCTTACTGTCACTTATAAATATATATAATCATTCTGTAATCTAATAAACTTAACTTAAATTACAGAAAGATGATTTAACAATATTACCATTCCCAGATAAATTAATTATCCCCACAAAACATGCTAGAGCAGAGTATATATATAGAAACATACTGATTTAAGTCTACTCTAACAACCTCTCATAATTGACAACACATCTAATGTATGCAACTGTCAATCTATCCACAGCAAGCAAAATTAAATATTTGTAACCTTGCATGCTTATATAGAATTTCTGAACCATAATATCCGTATTCCATTCTCAAGAATTGCCATATAAAGACTTAGCAATTTAATCATCTTTTACATCCGAAAACTGTAATCTAGTTTAGTTAAACTTTACCCATTAATCAAGAATGAACCTCAACTTGTTTAATTTGTTTTAGTTTGTTCCCTGAAGTTTTTATAAGCTTTTAGAACATCACTAAACACTCCATTACAGCCTCCAACAGAATCTGAAATTACCAAAATCCAAGTCTCGTAGCCCAAACGGTTGCCCAAAACTCAGAAAAATGGAAAAACTGGAAACCTGTTGAAGGAACCGGCTCCACACAAAGTGGAGCCGCCTCCACTTCCAAGTAGAGCCGGCTCCACTACCAAGTAGAGCCTGCTCCACTTTTTAATTGAGCCTGCTCTACTTGAAATAGAGCAGGCTCCTTCCCCTGTGCGTCTTCTTCTCCAGTTCCGGCGGTGTCCGGCATCTGTATTCCTCCAATTAAGTTTATTACTGATTAAAACTAAGTCGTAGGGTGTTCCAAAGTTAATTAAATTCATAACTTGTTAACCAAATCATATGGAACAAGAATTACACAAAACAGCTTCTAAGTGGATTAAAATCCGTACAAGAACGCATACTGTTTCAGGTATCTAGCCCTGCGACCCAGATTAATTTTAATATTTCCCACTATGTTTTAGAACTATTAAAATTCTTAATCCTTCAATTGAAATCATTAAAATCGTGAATTAAGTAAAGCAAAATAATAAAATCACAACACTGTAAAACAAACAATTTAACAGATCATACACATATGGTTATTAAACAATGCAAGCATGCGAACCAGATTTGTTTTAATCCTTATTTCATCCTGAGATTGTGTTAGGGATGCAAAGAACACAGGTCAAAGAGGTAGAGCTAGTTATAAAACTTGCCTGTGAGACTCGGTTCAGAAATTCAGCGTCTTTCTTCTAAGTTTTCCCGGCGCCCCTTTGGTTTTCCTTCTCTCTGTTTCTTGTTTCCAGTATGCCGTGAATAGGATTTTTAAAGCCCTAGGCAGATGCTCATTACATATATTTATAGGTTTTCACAAAACCCTAATCCATGTCTAATTCGGCCCATAAGCAAACCTAGGATATACAATGTCGGCTGCCTATGAAAACTATAAACCCTATGAAAATATATTCACGTTGCCAACTAACTAAAACCAACTAAATGTAATTTAACTAATCTAATTAAATTTAATTTTAACTTAACACAATTAAATCCATATGTAAGACAATTAAATAAAAACCAATAAAGTAAAACAATCAAAGAAAAACAAGTCATTTAAATAATTCACAATTAAATCAACAAATTCACAACTAAATCAATAAAACACAATTTAAATAATTAAATAAATTCCAGAATTATCCTTATTAAATTAGGGATATTACAACGCTCGCTAGTCCAGTAGGTCTGTCTCAACTTGAATAGTAGGCAACATGCGAATACGCACCCGAAGGTGGGCATGAGTACCTAGACCTACCAGGGAACAACACTTATGTCCAGTTATCCATCCTAGGCGATATACGCGCCCTAACCATGGTCCTGAGACTCAAGCTCATACCATGGCACATAAAATAAATATATAAAGTCCGTACTCCTAATACAAAATATCATCCATCTGTATAGTGGTCTAATATATGTATAACAAATCCATCCTGAAACTACAATAGGTCATTCAATTTATTTGATTGACATGACACAAGTAGGTGATGGACTTAACCTTTATAGTTAATCCATATCTTAATCCAAATTTAGTAGGACTTAGTGTTTTGAACTAATCCATTCCCAATATAGGTAGGTCTTAGTGTTTTGAACCAAGCCATCCCTAATATGACACCGTCCCATACCGGTTCATATATATATCCATATAAGTAGGACTTAACCTTTTTATGGTTAATCCAACTCATTCCAAATTAGGTACGATTTAGTGCTTGAACTAATCCATACCTAGCATGTCACCGTCCTATACCGGTACATACAATCCTCCAATTAACGAAGTTGACAAAAACAGGAATATGTATTTATCAACCATACTCCAGAATTAGCATAAATATAGTTTAACATGTATATAACCAACTTATGCATTCAATATAAGATCTAGAATCCCAATTACAGTCCGTTAAATTTGTTAAGTAGAATTACACAATCTACCTCTCCAAACAGTACCATAACTGATGCAATGTAAAACATATTTTAACACCAGTTGATCCAAACTAAGCATACATATAACTATACAACAGTATGCTTATAACACAGCTGCAAAACATGATTTATAAATCCAAGTCATGCAGAGAAATAAAATTCCAAAAATAGTAGACAATAGAAATTAATTTTCAAATCATTCACCCACGGGTTCACTGTTTAATCTTAGATTAATCATGTTCTTAGTTCCTACTTGTAATCATGCTTCCCAACATTTTTACATGTCTTAAACATTAAATTACAACATCCAGTAGCCTTTAAACAATTTTAGAAAATCTAATTTCAGCCAAAAAGTCCCTAAAAATTCGATTCTGTGCGTTTTAAAATGGAGCAGGCTCTAACTCAATTTTTCTCTTGGAGCCGGCTCTAAACCTCTTGGAGCCGGCTCTAAATCACTTAGAGCCGGCTCAAAGACACTTGGAGCCACCTCCAAATAAGTTTGGAGCAGGCTCTAAGGTATTTGAGAGCCTGCTCTCTTTTCCCCTAGCAGCCGTTGTCCGTTCCAGCTTTGTCTTCTCCAATTCCGGTGATTACCAGAGCCTCTGTAACATGTTTTAATTCTCATTCTAGGTTCAATCTCAGTCCTAGGTACATATTAAACCACTAAAATTCAATGATAGCATGCATAAGACATAGGTTGAAGTAACGATTACAAAACCTTAGTCTGAAACTTTAAGCAACCCACAACAGATTTATTTGGTGATCTTCATTACTGTTTTAAGAACTTATTCTAGGGTTCATTTAAATATCTCAAACTAATACTAAAATAGATATCCAATCACAACAGGAATTTAACACAAGTGCTAAAATAATCGGCAACAAGATTTCTGTTAAAACTTTTAAACAACATCAAACAGATTAACTCAATAGAAACAAAATATTGATTCAACATGCATACAAGATGAATTATAACATTCGTTGAATCTGTTTTAATGTTTGATTAATTCCTGGAGTCTAACTAGGCATGCACAGAACACGAATTAACAGGAGAGAGAAGAACAGAGACTTGCTTGCAATTTCAGATTTGAAACTATAATCCACCGTCTCTATAAATTCCGGCAACGCCAACTTGTTGTTAATCAACCTCTGCCACTCCTAGTTAGGACCAGAACTCCTCCTTGAATCCCTCCCTTAATCTCCTAAAGTTTCTCTCGGTAAACCACACATGCTCCCTCTCTGTTTCTCTGCCCTCACAACTCTCTGTATAACTATGTTACGTGACTCTGTTATTGAAGGTGGTGAGTAGGGTTTATCAAAAACCCTAGGCAGACGTATACCCATATATTTATAGAGTTATACCAAACCCTAAATTAATTCAAGCCCTAACTAAATCCTAACCGGCCCATAGAACATAATTAAAACCTGTGTCGGCTAAATAAACTAAACCCTAAATTATAAAACAGTTAATTTTACATAAGCACGTAATTAAGAAAACTTAAGAAACATAATTAAATAACCAATTAAGCTAAAACAGTTTTATTTAAACAATTAATTCACGAAATGCAAATAATTTATTAACCAAATATTTAAAACAATTTAATTCAAGAAATGCAATTAATCCAGCAAACAATTTATTTAAACAAACAAAATACAATTTAAATAATAAATTTAGTAAAAACACACATACATAATTAAAATAAATGCCAGGACTATCCTTTTTAAAGTTAGGGGTATTACATTCTTCCCCTCTAACAAAAGGAATTCCGTCATCGGAATTCGCTCTTATCTTCTTCCCATAATTCAGGAAATTGCGAGCGAATGACATCCTCCCGTTCCCAAGTGGACTCAGCCTCATTGTGATGACTCCACTGAACACATACCAAAGGAATAACCTTGGTACGAAAAATCTGATCCCGTCGGTCTACAATACGACACGGCGGCCCCAAATAAGTTGCATCCGGTTGCAACTCAATCTTCCCAACATCGATATGCTGATACCGATCCTCATCGCGCAGAAATTTCCGAAACATGGAAACATGAAACACGTTGTGGACGGGATCCAGAGTATCCGGAAGTGCCAACCGATAAGTAACAGCTCCAACACGATCCGTAATCATGAATGGACCGACAAACCGCGGTGCCAACTTCCCTTTCTTCCCAAAGCGCATAACACCTTTCATAGGTAACACTTTGAGGAGAACCTGATCTCCAACTCTCAACTCCAAAGCACGAGTACGCCAATCAGCATAACTCTTCTACCTACTCTGAGCAGTACGCATGCGATCCTTAATAAGAGCAATCTTTTTAGAGGTATCCTTGATGAACTCAGGACCCAAGAATCGATTCTCTCCAACCTCCATCCAACAAACAAGTGATCGACACGGTCGACTGTACAATGCCTCAAATGGTGCCATACCAATAGTCTTCTGAAAACTATTGTTATACGCAAACTCCACAAATGGCAAGTAATCCTCCCGATGGCCCTTGAAATCAAGAACACATGACCGAAGCATATCTTCCATAATCTGATTTACCCTCTCAGTCTATCCGTCAGTCTGAGGATGATAAGCAGTACTAAGATATAACTCCGTACCCAAAGCCTGCTGAAAGCTCTTCCAAAATCCAGATACAAAGCTCGAATCCCTGTCTGATATAATAGATAATTGAATGCCATGTAGCTTCACAATCTCTGAAATGTAAAGCCTCGCCAACTGCTCCGAAGTGTAGTCAGTGCAAATAGGCAAGAAATGAGCTGACTTAGTCAACCTATCCACAATAACCCATATGGAATTATGCCCCCCGAAAGAATTTGGCAAACCTTCCACAAAATCCATAGAAATGCTCCCCCATTTCCACTCCAGTATCGGTAGTGGCTGTAGAGCTCCTGGCGGCCTTTGATGATCAATCTTTACCATCTGACAAGTACTACACCGTGAGACAAAAAAAGCAATGTTCCTTTTCATACCTGCCCACCAAAACTGCCGCTTCATATCTTGATACATCTTGTCGCCTCCTGGATGAACAGAAAACTCGGAGTGGTGAGTCTCAGTCATCACATCTTTCCTCAAATCATCAGCAGAAGGTACCACTAACCGACCCTTGTACCGCAAACCTCCATCAACCCCAACATAGTAGAATGGAACCTCTCCGGAAGTTACCTCTGCAACTTTGTCGATACACTGCTGATCGGTGAGTTGTGCTTGTAAAACCTTGCGAATAATGGAAGGTGTAACCACCATGCAAGCCATAAAACGTCCGACAACTCATCTACATTCTTCAAAGCATTCCACTCAGTGGTGAATAAGGCAGAAAGACTACCAACAGGTCGGCGACTGAGTGCATCTGCTACCACATTCGCTTTCCCTGGGTGATACTGTATCGAGAAGTGATAGTCTTTCATGAATTTCAACCACCTGCGCTGTCTCATATTCAGCTCCCGCTGAGTGAACAAATACTGCAGACTCTTGTGATCGCTGAATAATCTGAAGGACTCACCCAACAGATAATGCCTCCATATACGTAAAACAAAGACCATAGCTGCCAACTCCAAATCATGTGTTGGATAATTAAGCTCATGAGGCTTAAGCTTCCAAGATTCATAAGAAATTAGTCGCTCCTCTTGCATCAAAACATATCCAATACCCTGTAACGAAGCATCTGTGTAAACAAGATATTCGATCCCGCTTTGAGGAGTAGCCAGAACCAGTGCAGAAGTCAACTTCCTTTTCAGCTCATCAAAAGCTCGCTGACAGTGCCCATCCCACACGAACTATACACCCTTCTTAGTCAGATGAGTGAGTGGCCCCGCAATCTTAGAGAACCCCTGAATGAACCTCCGATAGTATCCTGCCAATCCGAAAAAACTCCGAATCTCGGTAGGTGAAGTAGGTTGTCCCCACTCAACCACTACTGAAACCTTGGCTGGATCTACTGCTATCCCCTTTTCTGACACTACGTAACCCAGAAACTTCACTTCCCGCTGCCAAAATTCACACTTCTCGAATTTGGCATACAGCTGGTGCTCACGAAGCGTCTGCAACACCATCCGAAGATCTCTCGCATGATCGTCCTCCGATCGAGAATAGATCAAGATGTCATCAATAAAGACAATTACAAACTGATCCAAATAAGCCCGGAAGACTCTGTTCATTAAGTCCATGAACACTGCTGGTGCGTTAGTCGTCCCAAATGGCATGACACGGAACTCATAAGATCCATATCTTGTAAGAAATGCGGTCTTAGGCACATCCTGCTCCCTAACTGATGATATCCAGAACGCAGATCAATCTTGCAGAAGTATGTGGCTCCCTTTAACTGATCAAACAAGTCATCAATCCTGGGCAAAGGATACTTGTTACGAATTGTAACCTTGTTCAACTCCCTATAATCTATACACAAGCGGAGCGAACCATCCTTCTTCTTCACAAATAACACTGGTGCTCCCCAAGGTGATGTACTCCTACGAATAAAACCCTGGCTGAGTAATTGTTGAATCTGATCCCTCAGCTCTCTCATCTCCACTGGTGCCATCCTATAGGGTGCCCTAGCAATAGGCGCAATGCCTAGAGCTAAGTCTATCACAAAATCGATCTCGCGACTAGGTGGCAATCCTGGAATCTCCTGAAATACATCTGGAAAATCTTATACAATCGGTATGTCATCCAACGATACAGTAGTCCCCTCCTCCGTTTCCTCCTCCACATGGAACAAATAGGTGTTATCGCCTCCTTTAGAACGTGGCATAGCTACTACATACATATCCTGACCAGGTATGGTAAATATAATAGATCTACCAAAACAATCAACTTAGCCATGGTAGTGAGACAACGAATCCATCCTAAGTATCACATCATAAGTATGCATGTCCAGGACCAATAGGTTGGCTAGAAACCTGAGTCTGCCAATATCTAGTGTCACAGGCCCATCACTCTCATGTGTAATGGCTGTATCGCCCAATGGTGTAGAAATACCCTGAGGTCTAGTACATACCCTCGTCCGCATCCCCAATAAAGCAACAAAAGTCCTAGCTACAAATGAATGTGTAGCACTCGTATCAAATAAAACATGTCCATGAAAACCATGTATAGGAAACTTACCCTCAACAGCCTGAGGTGCCTGCATATCCTGTGGCTTAGGGTTACACCCTGCCATAATGTAACTGCTGTGGTGCCTGTCCCTGAGGCTGCGGCGGAGCTGGTAATGCCAGATAAGTCTGTCCCTAAATCCGAGGAACCTGTGGAACTGGTAGAGGCACTGGCGCCCTCTGTCCCTGCTGCACATGATGTCCATGTCACTGTCTCTGTCCCTGTCTGACTGTAGGACACTGCCTGGAAGTGTGACCATACTCCCCACAAGTATAGCAACTACCCTGGAAAGTACCGAATGGCCTCCTCTGTCGATTAACCTGTGGCTGACCCAGTCCTGCCTGTGGTTCCCCATTCTGTTGACGATAAATAGGTGCCACATCCTTGGAAGCATCTAAACCACCCTTGTGTTTCTTCCAAGGCTATTGTCCCTGGAATCTGCCCTTGTTGTTCTGTTAGTGTCCATTCCCATTCCCTTTCTCAGCTGACTGGTTAGCAGAGTCTCAGTCACCCCGCTTTTCACCCTTGGCCTGTCTAATGTCCACTGTCAACTGGTACTGCTGTAGCGCGGCGTCTACCACCTGAGCATAGGTAGTATAGGCTGGACTACCTGTAATAACTCTCTTGATAGACCACATCAGTCCCTTAACGAAACTGTTGCGCTTCTTCTCCTCTGTATCCACCTCCTCCGGTGCAAAGAGAAACAACCGTGTAAACTGCTACTCATACTCTGCCACTGTCATGTTTCCCTATTGCAGATTGAGAAACTCAGTCTTCATGGCTGCCCTGACTGCATAAGGAAAATACTTTTCTTCAAAGCGTGCACTGAACTCATCATAAGTCAAAGTCATCCTCTCCTCTATGGTGGTAACTGACTCCCACCACTGTAGTGCATCCCCAACTAGCTTGAAGGTAACAAGTATCTGCTTCTGAACCTCCGTGCACTGAACCAAACGAAGATGTCGCTCGATGTCCTGTTTCCACTGGTGAGCTGCTCTAACATCGGTGGAGCCTGTAAACTCAAGTGGGCTCCCCTTTGTGAAAGAACTCCTTGCCTTCTCCCAAATATCAGTCTGAATAACCAGTGCTGGTAATGGTGCCGGTAATGGTGCCGGCTGTATCTGAGGCTGATTTTGAAGAGCAGCCGTTACCCCTGCTTCTATAGCCCGAGTAATAAGGTCATTGAGGTGAGGGGGAAACTCTGAATCTTCTCCCTGATCCCAAGTCTGCTGAACTTCCTCCTGCTCCTCATAGAACTGACCTTCATCCTCCTGACGCTGCCTACGGGCCGCTTCCCTTCGCCGCGGATTGTTTCGTCTGGTTCTTGCGTTAGCCATTCTGTTAACACAAAAAGACAGACATCAGCACGACCAAACCGAACTGTAAAAAATACAATGAATCTTAATACTTAAGCTCTAATCAAGATAAAACGCTACGCGGAAGTCTTATACGATATAATCCTAGAGACACTTGAACCTGGAGTGCTCTGATACCAACTGTCCCCAATACCCCTAATTTTAAAAAGGATAGTCCTGGCATTTATTTTAATTATGTATGTGTGTTTTTACTAAATTTATTGTTTAAATTGTATTTTGTTTGTTTAAATAAATTGTTTGCTGGATTAATTGCATTTCTTGAATTAAATTGTTTTAAATATTTGGTTAATAAATTATTTGCTTGATTATTTGCATTTCGTGAATTAATTGTTTAAATAAAACTGTTTTAGCTTAATTGGTTATTTAATTATGTTTCTTAAGTTTTCTTAATTACGTGCTTATGTAAAATTAACTGTTTTATAATTTAGGGTTTAGTTTATTTAGCCGACACAGGTTTTAATTATGTTCTATGGGCCAGTTAGGATTTAGTTAGGGCTTGAATTAATTTAGGGTTTGGTATAACTCTATAAATATATGGGTATACGTCTGCCTAGGGTTTTTGATAAACCCTACTCACCACCTTCAATAACAGAGTCACGTAACAGAGTCATACAGAGAGTTGTGAGGGCAGAGAAACAGAGAGGGAGCTTGTGTGGTTTATCGAGAGAAACTTTAGGAGATTAAGGGAGGGATTTAAGGAGGAGTTCTGGTCCTAACTAGGAGTGGCAGAGGTTGATAAACAACAAGTTAATGTTGCCGGAATTTATAGAGACGGTGGATTATAGTTTCAAATCTGAAACTGCAGGCAAATCTCTGTTCTTCTCTCCCGTTAATTCGTAATCTATGCATGCCTAGTTAGACTCCGGGAATTAATCAAACATTAAAATAGATTCAACGAATGTTATAATTCATCTTGTATGCATGTTGAATTAGTATTTTGTTTCTATTGAGTTAATCTATTTGATGTTGTTTAAAAGTTTTAACAGAAATCTTGTTGCCGATTATTTTAGCACTTGTTTTAAATTCCTGTTGTGATTGGGTATCTATATTTTAGTATTAGTTTGAGATTTCTAAATGAATCCTAGAATAAGTTCTTAAAACAGTAATGAAGATCACCAAATAAATCTGTTGTGGGTTGCTTAAAGTTTCAGACTAAGGTTTTGTAATCATTGCTTCTAAACCTATGTTTTATGCATGCTATCATTGAATATCAGTGGTTTAATATGTACCTAGGACTGAGATTGAACCTAGAATGAGAATTAAAACATGTTACAGAGGCTCTGGTAATCACCGGAATTGGAGAAGACAAAGCTGGAACGGACAACGGCGGCTAGGGGAAAAGAGAGCAGGCTCTCAAATACCTTAGAGCCGGCTCCAAACTTATTTGGAGGCGGCTCCAAGTGTCTTTAAGCCGGCTCTAAGTGGTTTAGAGCCGGCTCCAAGAGAAAAATTGAGCAGGCTCCAAATTTTAGAGCCTGTTCCATTTTAAAACGCACAGAATCGAATTTTTAGGGACTTTTTGGCTGAAATTGGATTTTCTAAAATTGTTTAAAGGCTAATGGATGTTGTAATTTAATGTTTAAGACTTGCAAAAATGTTGGGAAGCATGATTACAAGTAGGAACTAAGAACGGGATTAATCTAAAATTAAACAGTAAACCCGTGGGTGGATGATTTGAAAATTAATTTATATTGTTTACTATTTTTGGAATTTTATTTCTCTGCATGACTTGGATTTATAAATCATGTTTTACAGCTGTGTTATAAGCATACTGTTGTATAGTTATATGTATGCTTAGTTGGGATCAACTGGTGTTAAAATCTGTTTTACATTGCATCAGTTATGGTACTGTTTGGAGAGGTAGATTGTGTAATTCTACTTAACAAATTTAACGGACTGTAATTGGGATTTTAGATCTTATATTGAATGCATAAGTTGGTTAGATACATGTTAAACTATATTTATGCTAATTCTGGAGTATGGTTGATAAATACTTATTCCTGTTTTTGTCAACTTCGTTAATTGGAGGATTGTATGTACCGGTATGGGACGGTGACATACTAGGTATGGATTAGTTCAAGCACTAAATCCTACCTAATTTGGAATGAGTTGTGTGATACCCCCGGATTTCCGGAAGCGGGTTGGCTAGGCCCATGCCCGATTACCCGAGGATATCAAACAAATTAGCAATTAACGAACACAGAGTACAATTTTAAAGTAAATAAGAATAAATAAAATTTGCTGAATAGAAAACTAAAATGATAATCCATTGAATGAAATCCCGAAATAAAATTTCATTAATAAACAACCTTTATGATACAACTGATCCTCCATATACAACTCGGGAATCCATCTAGTGGACCCCTATTCAAATCCCAACTATATTCAAAAGAACTGGAAATAAAACTCAATTCTACCACATGAAATACATTCCTATGCCAACGGTGGAGTGAATGACTGTATCTGCTCAGCACGATCCAGCTCTATGACTGGAGCTAACGAACACCTGTAAAAAAATAATAGAAGGGTGGGTCAGGCCCACGAGCAAGTTCTAATCTAACTGCAATCCATACAGTGACCCGATACGCAGATACACCTAAATACCTCACAATATCTATCTAGTCCATACATAAATATATCCACACTAGAGGACCTTCACTGGGCTATAATGGGGTCTCAACCTGAGTAGAAGGCAACATGCAAAAACGCACCCAAAGGTGGGCATGAATACTTAGACCTAACAGGGTACACCTCAACCATCATATCTAGCTATGCATCCCAATACATATACGCTCCCTAACCAACGACTCTGAGACTCATGCCCATATCGTGGTGCCATAACATATATATAAAGTCTGTCTAACCCAAGGTATGCCATTTTATTGTTTATTGAATTGACATAAGAATTTTAATCCAGTTTAGTCATTCAACTTAATCAGTCGATCTGACTTAAACACAACCAACATTTAATCCAGGTAGTCATTCAACTTAATCAGTCGATCCGACTACACACAAACATAATTAATCCAGATAGTCTTTCAACTTAATCAGTCGATCTGACTAAACAAGGTTTAGGATTCAATATTTTACAATCCTTCCCTTAAATTCAATAGGTTAGGTTTATGCATTTTGAGCTAAACCATCCCTAGTATGACACCATCCCATTCCGGTTCATACCATCCTCCACAACCATGTAATTGACAGAATCTATTAATTCAACAATTAAAATTCCACATATATATATAATCGTTTAGCGATTTATAATCCAAAACCAATATCCAAACAATTGCAGCAAAATATATAAAGTTCCAGCAATTTAAATCCAAACAGTAAACCAAATAGTTGCAGGGAACGATTTATCAACTTGAGCAACTAACTCCAAAGCATGTATACCTCCAAGCTAATACATCAATGGCCTTAAAATATATTTAGAACAATGTTATAAATATATTAGAACCCACTGGAACACCCAGGGAAAAACCTAAGCGTATAATCTCCATCCCTCTCTTAACCGTACACAATGAGCCCAAGCTTTAAACAGATTGCTTCATGAATTTTGTTTTAAACTTTAATCAATTTAAAAGTCTTATTAACATCCAAAATTAACTTCTTAAACACTCTGTAGTGTCCCAAAATTTTTCCAAAACAGTTCAGACACTCACAGCTTCAAAACTGCGTCAAAAATAAATCCAGGAAACACTTTTTGGGGTGGAGCCGGCTCCAGAACTTTGGGAGCCGGCTCCAATCAGCCTAGAGCCGGCTCCAATAACCTAGGAGCCGGATCTACATGTGTGGGAGCCGGCTCCCACTTCTGTGGAGCCGGCTCTCACATCCTTAAGAGCCGTCTGTCCCCGTTTTGCTCCGTTCCGACCTTCTGTTTCTTTTCCGGTATG
Organism: Cornus florida; assembly: GCF_030987335.1. NCBI lineage: Eukaryota > Viridiplantae > Streptophyta > Magnoliopsida > Cornales > Cornaceae > Cornus > Cornus florida. The sequence goes on from NW_026775578.1 coordinate 8,900,622, forward strand.
TTTCTACCCTTCAGTTGATTCCTAAACCTGGTCCTAAGGGTCTTATTAATACTAAGAAGCATGCTAATGGTTTGATAACACAATTTGGAACAATTACAAAGCTTTAAACAAAGCCATAGAACTTGCAGGTTAGAACACAACACTGAACTGATTTACAATGCCAGTTCTATTTCACTCCCTCTGTTCCTCTTTACCACTGAACCTAAGGATCTTATATCACCCCAGTAACATCCCAAGGATCCGTTTGCAGTGGTTGAAATTAATTAACAAGCTTAAAGTTACAATAGAGTTAACACACTTACAAAAATAAAATTGAAACGTGCCATGCAGAAATTGTAACAATTTTTGATTTCAATGCAAACATATCATTTATATAATATATATTAAACATATAAATCCCAGTTACTGGTTGTTTAAACCCTAGAGAATATCTAGGTGCACAGAACACGAACCAAAGGGAAGGAGGAAGAGAAGAACTTGCCTGTACAGACTTTACTTGTTCCGGCAATATAACCCACTGTCAAGCCTCCTCTGATTCTAGTTAGTCCACCACCATACCCCCTTGATCCTCCCTATTCTTCCCTTTACAAACCTTACCATGCTCTGTCCTTAAAAACCCTCTCTGTTTTCACTCTATATTTCACGGTCCTATTTTACAGGATTCACGTCTATTTTTCTCAAAACCCTAAACCTCAGTTACTGATATTTATAGGGGTATAATAATAACCCTAGCCCATGAATGATTAGAGACTAAACCCTAATTCCACTTTACCAATAATAAAACCCACAGAGAAACAATACTAAAAAAAAAATAATAGAACTAAATTAACCCAATTACATAAACAATTAATTCAAATAAATAAATAAAATAAATTAAACATGCAAACAATTAATTAAATAGCCAATTTGACACATAAGCACATAGCCACAAAAATCAACAAACAAAAATGCACATAGAATGAAATTTAAATCCTAATTTTATCCTTTTTAAACTAGGGGTATTACAAGTTGGATTAACCATAAAAGGTTAAGTCCTACTTATATGGATATATATATGAACCGGTATGGGACGGTGTCATATTAGGGATGGCTTAGTTCAAAACACTAAGACCTACCTCGGATCCGAGGGGTATCACACTCATGCATGGCAACACGCCAATTTTCAACTCATCTTCATCAATTGCTTTTCTGATTAAAAACAACAAACCGATCCTCTTCATTTTTCATATTCCCCTTTCCTCTCCAAAGGGTTTGGAGTAAACCCCTTTATTCTTCACACCCTTACCCCATCTTAAGAATTAGCACCCACTCTTGGGATGTCCCCAAAACTTGTTCCTCGTAGGCTTCACCCCTATCACATTTGCCATATTTTGAAAACGAGCATCCTCCGGATTATCCCAAGACTTGTTCCTCACGGGCTAGCTTTACGCTTATCGCCTTTGTCCTATCTTGAAAATGAGTATCCTCTGACTTGTCCCAGAATTGTTCTTCATGGGCTTGTGTCTTCACATCATCTATCTTATTCGTGTTATCATTAACTCTGATTGAATCTCCATAGCACCTCACAATCATCCTCTGCTATGATAATCTTCGCACTAGTCTTTTGTTATTGATCTTCAGGACCAATCATGGGCTCTGACCCACCATTGGCTCTATTACCAGTTGTTGGGGATAATTAACTCCCTCCAATTCATTAAACAGCTGGTTGTTGTTGAGAGTTAAATCCTCCTTTCATCACACGCATAAGAAGTATCATTAAACTACATGAACACAAGTATATATGGAAATAACAATCATACACATCCACACACAACACAATATTTTTCATGGTTCACCTAACTCTAGGGTTACGTCCATGGAGATAGAGATTTCTACTATTATAAATTAAGGAAGATAATATACAACCACATGTTAAAACCCCACTCACTCACTCATAATCTCTTTTGAAACTACATGTATAAACTTGGGAATTACATATACTCTCACATCTCCTCATAACACTCATCCTTAAATTCCTTACATATTTTATTTCTTCTCTCTCTCAACCTCTCATACCTATCTGTATTCTGAAAGTTTTCAAAATCTAATTCCTTGTTGGACAATTATTCCCCAAGTTGCCTACAAGAAGGAGTTACCATAACCTTCTTCGACTCTAAAATAGCATGCATGTATAACTTCTTCCGAAAATCTTCAGCTTTTTTTTTAATGTCGTCTAGTTTCTAAAACTGATTAAGAAACTGTTTCACGCAGTTTTCAATAACTCACTGCCCAAGTGAAACGATTTCACTTTGCCAGTAGCCAAAGTTGTACACTAAAATCAGCAACTTTGAGCATTACAATTCTTCACGTAATCAACACGTGATCAGATTATGTCCTCTTGTGCTCCACCATAGCTCCACTTTGAACAAGGATCTTTTCATAATTTCACCTCAATTAAAGATTTGTCCATTTCAAATAAAGTATAATGATGAAATTGAGAAACACTTTGGCACATTGATGGCACTAATAAACAATGTGTTGTGAGGGTGGAAAAAAAAAAAAAAAACAAACAATGTGTTGTGATGAAGAGTCATAAAATGGATACATTCGGCTGCATTAATGTGTGTGTAGGAATCCCGACTCACATTAATATATCCAAATGTGTCCGACTCATATTAATGACCCTTTATTTAACTTCACGAGACTCCATGTATCCGCTGTTCTATGCTTGTCCAGCAAAGTAGTTTGCTCCCATTAATATATATATTTTTCTTAATTGGGTATAGATGAAGACTTTAAATTCAGCATTGGACCATTCCTTCCATAATTTGCTGTCAAATATTAGTCTCTTAATCAAGGTCTTCCAAGGAACCATACCAAATCATGAATATTTAAACCAATGAAATTAATTCTGGGTACTAACACGGTTTTCTTACAAATCAATTTTAGGTCATGACTATAACAATCAATGTAGCACGTCAAAATTGAAATGTGTCAGTTTTTTAACATGGTTAATTTAGGCCAGTAGCATTAGTCTTCTTCAAACGTCAATTTGAGCACTGTTGCAACCGGTACCTTTAAGTTAATACACACTGCATTGAACTCAAGTTCTTGCTTTGGTACCTTGGTACTCTTTATCCGGAAGTGCATCAGTTGGGGATATCATGCCTTATCTCCATTAAAGGTCAAATTGGTTTCAGATGTCTCAAATGGAAAAAAACAAAAAACAAAAAACAAAACCCGCTTGAGTTGCCCAGTGATTAAGAGATTTCAAAAGAAAAACTATAAATTTGAATGTCACAACATTTAAAAACGCTCAACTAAACTTTTTTTGGGCCAACTAGAGTAATTTTTAATATAATTAGGATTTTTTATTGTGATTCTAAATATATGACTGCATCCATCAAAGCGTCTTGGGTCCAATGATATTACCTCGTCATTCTATACGAGGAGAAGAGGGGTTTGAGTTTCGGTTGGACTAATTAAAAAGGCATTGTATAAATAACTTCATAATTCAAATATCAATTTAAATATAGCAATCTCGTTAGAGTTTCGATTTTATTTTTATTTTTATTTCTTATAATTTGTAGAAAAATATGATATATATATTTTTAAATCATTCATAATATAGGGTAAAGTACAGCCACACCTCCTGAGGTTTGACAAAAGGACACTCAGAGGAAATTTACCTATTTTTTGAACAAAGACACCCCTGAAGGTTGAAAAATGGACAAAGACACTTATTTACATGAGAAATTGACCAAATTACCCTTTTACCATTTAAAAGACTTTTTAAACTTTACCATTTAATAAATTGGACCAATCTACCCTCATGAACAATTTATGCATAAAAAAAAGTTATAAAAAAAAAACTTTATATTGTTCAATTTTTTATTTATTTTTTTATTTTTTATGAATGTCTCAACTTCTTAAAAATGTAAGCGTCTAAAATGACTTTTTGATCCGATACATATATTTCAAATAAATTATATTTTGTTTTTACTTCTTTTCTTTTTATTTTTTATTTTTAAATTAAGATGTTTAATTATTTCATCTAAAAAATTAATCCAATCTTTTTTCCTTAAAAATAGAAAATATGGTACCAGTATAACTTTATGCATCTTAAATTATATATAAAATATTATACATTTCCTAACATAAAAGGGGAAAAAAATAATAATAAAACAAAGGGAAAAAAAATAATAATCAAACAAGGGGAAAAAAAAAAAAACAAATGCATGCATAAAGTTATACTGGTACCTATTTTCTTTTATGTTAGAAAATACATAATATTTGATATATAATTTAAGATGGATAAAGTTAGACTGGTACCATATTTTTTTATTTTTAAGGAAAAGAGATTGATTTAATTTTTTTAGATGAAAGAATTAAACATCTTAATTTAAAAATTAAAAAGAAAAAGAAAAGAAGTAATAACAAAATATAATTTATTTGAAATATATGTATTGGATCAAAAAAATCATTTTAGAAGTCTACATTTTTAAGAAGTTGGGACATTTATACAGTAATAAGAAAAAAAAAAAAAATAAACTATATAAATATATATTTTTTTATGCATAAATTGTTCATGAGGATAGATTGGTCCAATTTATTAAATGGTAAAATTAAAAAAGTCTTTTAAAAAGTCAAAGGGTAATTTGGTCAATTTCTCATATAAAGGGATGTCTTTATCTATTTTTGAATCTAAAAGTGTCTTTATTCAAAAATAAATAAATAAATTTTCTTTGAATATTCTTTTACTAAACTTCATGATGTGATTTTACTTTACCCCCATAATATATGAAAAGAATCATATGCAAAATCCTCCTCACCGACTGTACTAAACTGCCAATAACTTGACTTCACATAAGAGAGTGTTGTGTTACTATCATGTAAAGAATTATAGATTACACAGTCTCTTAGATTGAGAGTTCGATGCTAGTGTGCTTCACCAACCCCCTTACCTACTCCCTCCCCTGTCTTATTCGTTCTCTCTCCTCCCAATTAATCCGCCGTTAAATCTAACGCCGTCAACCCGCACCAACATCTCACATCAAACCCGTTCCATTACTCCCACCACCACCACCTCACACACTCTATAAATGCCCCGCGCTTCCATCACTTCACCCACCATTCACCAATACCCACCGCCCCTTAACTCTATCATACTCCACCATTTTCCCTTCTAACCTACGCTCCCAATCCTCATTCCCAATGGATCTTCTACTTCTAGAGAAGACCCTCTTGGCTCTCTTCGTTGCCGTTGTCGTCGCTATCACCGTCTCTAAACTGCGTGGTAAGCGCTTTAAACTCCCTCCAGGACCCATACCCGTACCCGTATTCGGAAACTGGCTCCAAGTCGGCGATGACTTGAACCACCGAAACCTGACGGACCTAGCCAAAAAGTTCGGCGAAATTCTTCTGCTCCGAATGGGCCAACGCAACCTTGTGGTGGTATCGTCTCCTGACTTAGCCAAAGACGTGTTACACACCCAGGGGGTCGAGTTCGGGTCCCGAACCCGAAACGTGGTGTTCGATATATTCACGGGTAAGGGTCAGGATATGGTGTTCACGGTCTACGGTGAGCACTGGAGGAAGATGAGGCGAATCATGACCGTCCCATTCTTCACCAACAAGGTGGTCCAGCAGTACCGGCACGGGTGGGAAGATGAGGCCGCACGTGTGGTGGAAGATGTGAAGAAGATCCCGGAGGCGTCGACGGTTGGGATCGTTTTGAGGAGGCGGTTGCAACTTATGATGTACAACAACATGTACCGGATCATGTTCGACAGAAGGTTCGAGAGCGAGGAGGACCCGTTGTTTCAGAGGCTCAAGGCCTTGAATGGAGAGAGAAGTAGATTGGCTCAGAGCTTTGAGTACAATTATGGTGATTTTATTCCCATTTTGAGGCCTCTCTTGAGAGGCTATTTGAGAATCTGTAAAGAAGTCAAGGAGAGAAGGTTGAACCTCTTCAAAGACTATTTTCTTGAAGAAAGGAAGTAAGCTTTTTACTCTTTTCTTTATATTTCTTTATATATATTTACCAAAAAATGACATAAGTCCCAATGTCAGTTCCCGCTCATATATACACACACACATGCATAGAGTTAATGGGGAAAATCTTAAAAAAAATTTTGAGTTCCCAATTTACAATTAAATGTTATTGTCAACCATTAGATATGTTCCAATATGAGTGATGTGACAGAAATGTTTCTATATATATATATGTGTGTGTATGTATTTACAGGAAGTTAGCAAGCACCAAAGTGATGGACAACAGTGGGCTAAAGTGTGCAATAGATCATATTCTGGAGGCCCAGCAGAAGGGAGAGATAAATGAGGACAACGTTCTTTACATTGTGGAGAACATCAATGTTGCCGGTACGCTTTTCTACACGTTTGTTAAACGGCTCTTGTTCTTGATGATTTTACATGTTTGTCCTGTGCTATTAAGCTACACTTCTCTGAGGTGTTTGTAATTTTAGTGTTATTTGCATCCTTAATTGTCAATATACACCCAGCAACTTGTAAACGTCACTTTGCCGTGACAAATGCAAAGAGCATTAAGTAACCGCCAAGTCTACCTGAACGTCTATCTTTCTTTTTCCTTGCCAAAATGGACTCCATTAAATGTTATGTTTTGACTTTTGTTGGTCTCATCCTTATCTCAAATCCTGAGAAATTCCTATCATTTCCAGAAGTAACCAGAACAATTATTTACATGTTGATGCCTATATTTGGTATATTAATTAAATAATATTAACTAGGGATAAGATATTTTAGTTTAACTGTTGGAACAATTATTTACGTGTTGATTAGTACATATTAATTAGGGATAAGATATATGTACTAATTCAAATAGAAAAATGAGTTCCAAGGCCAAATGCTTTTAATTGATCAATGCATGCCAAATATAATAGAGTGGGACGCTTCATTTCCTCATCTCTTGTATTAATATGACCAATAACATCTCTTGTATTAATATGACCAATAAGAAATATTCCATCAAAGAATATTGCGTGCCCAAATATAACTACTCTCACATAAATAAAAATAATCCGTTTGGACCATGTATACTCTTAACTTTAATATTTTAATTTATCATTTTATGAATTATTAACATTTTGATGCCTATATTTATTTTATTAAAGTAAACAACATTAATTTGGGTAAGATATTAGCACTTGATTCTTGTTTAACTTTAATAATTTAGTTTATCATTTACATTTCTTATTAATTATTAATTGTAACTTTCTATTACCTTTCTTAATTTCTATTTTAATTTCTTTAAAAGATTCTACATGTACTTATATATAAAGTCTCTATCACATCAATTTCATTTACATATTTAATTGCTTCAATTTTTTTTAGATGTCAAGGCAAACTGCACACAACCTCTTGCGGGGTTGGAACTCTCAACTTCTCTTTTGAGGAGGAGAGATCATACCAACTACCGGTAATAGTTGAGTGGTAGCTTCACACTTGATATAATAAAACCCACATAACCAAAATATAAGAGGGTCTTATTGTTCCACATAGCCCCAAGTGACCACTTTCATTGCTTGCTTCGTGGACCCGCCATTGTCCGATTGATCTTTCTAGAGACGCCTAAATTTAGGTGAAGTAATTAATATTGTGCAGGTGCTATTTCTTCTTCTACTACGTAAACATAAAATCTATGCTGATAATTGAATGCCTTTCTAGATTTTGAGTGCTAATTTTGCTTTTAAAGGAGGTCATTTATTGGTTGGTCCATTTAGGAAGTTACATTAAACTTTATGATATCGTCTAATAGCTTTCTAGTCGGTTTATTCAATGGCTATTTTCATCTCCATCAATGTTTATGACATGATTAACGACTTACTAAAACTTTATTGTGTTATTTAATTATTTATCTTATTGCTACTGATAGCTATTTACATTCTTAGTTTATGAGTAACTTTGAATTTTCATTGTTATACGGGGTTGGGGTCATTAAATTTGGTTTAGTCATTGTTATATGTTATAGTACCAAACCAAACACATTATACTTATCATCTCCTACTCATTCGTTTTTATGGATGATTTTTTCCAAAGCAATGCGATTAACATTCCAATTTACGTTTCCTGCTCATCATATGAAATGTAAAAGTTACATGGAAACTGAAGTGCACAGAAAGTAAAAATTTCCTTCACTTTTAGAATGGGTCCGAGCATGACCAAATAAGTCAAATTTTACCGAATCCACAAATGAAACTTTGAACTTTGAAGGTGGGGAGCAGGGGATTTAAGGTTTTCAAATTAGTGGAATCCCCACCAATCATGTTTGGTGTTTGGTAGGTGCATTGCATGCTATGTTTCCTAGCGAGATTAGGGGATTTAAGGTTTTCAAATTAGTGGAATCCCCACCAATCATGTTTGGTGTTTGGTAGGTGCATCGCATGCTATGTTTCCTAGCGAGATTATTTGATATTTAGGTGCAGCTATGTGGAACTATCATTAGTGGGTCATTGCCAACCAAAACACCTAATTGTACATTTAATTTAATTTATGAGGATCACCAACTACGGCAGATACATTATAGTTTATTTCATCATGATTGAAGTATGTGCATGAATGTGTATTAATATATTGGTGTGTATTATGGGCCTCATGTATATCCATCTCTGTCTGAATATGTACATTTACATGTATGTGTTTACCGATGTATTGATATGTTAGACTACTGTGGCCTCATGTTCATGCTAATGCATATCCCTGTCTGTATGTCATGTAACAGCTATTGAAACCACACTATGGTCGATAGAATGGGGCATTGCAGAGCTTGTTAACCACCCTGAAATCCAGAAGAAGCTCAGGGATGAAATTGACACCATGCTTGGTCCTGGAGTTCAAGTCACCGAGCCTGACACCTATAAGCTGCCCTACCTCCAAGCTGTGGTCAAGGAGACCCTTCGCCTACGAATGGCCATTCCTCTTTTGGTCCCCCACATGAATTTGCAAGACGCAAAGCTTGGCGGCTATGACATCCCTGCGGAGAGCAAAATCTTGGTGAACGCCTGGTGGCTTGCCAACAACCCAGCTCACTGGAAAAACCCCGAAGAGTTCAGGCCCGAGAGGTTCTTGCAAGAGGAGTCCAAGGTTGAGGCCAATGGCAATGACTTCAGGTACCTTCCATTTGGTGTTGGTAGGAGGAGCTGCCCTGGAATTATCCTTGCTCTGCCCATCCTCGGCATCACTTTAGGACGTTTGGTACAGAATTTCGAACTCTTGCCTCCTCCGGGACAATCAAAGATAGACACTACAGAGAAGGGTGGGCAGTTCAGTTTGCACATCTTGAAGCATTCAACAATTGTTGCAAAACCAAGAACATTTTCAACTTGAAATCTCTTCCATTTTGTGTTGTCAAAGTGGGATTGAT